>NC_061483.1:30122445-30722445 GCF_022539355.2 Hippoglossus stenolepis | reverse complement strand
GCCAACCGGATGTGTAAGTAATGTCTTTTATTGCTTCCCCTGTTTGCTGTTTCAAAGTGTCGGCACTGAGGTACTTTGGACAACGACGTGGGTGAAAGACCTAAAACATCTCTCTGAAGTTGCCACAGTCACTGAGACAATGAGGCTACATTTCTGCGGCAGGCTTAGCATTGCTAATGAAGGCTACAGGATTGGCATATTATGTGTTGTGTTGTTGAGTCTGGCTTCACTTTGTTTGTCACTCGCAACACTGTGCCCCCCCAATAAATTTATCTCCAGCCGCCACTGGTCGAATGTTAAAAATGTCATCAACACACCCATTCGCTTGTATTGAATTCTGAAGACATTTTCCTGCCGGCTCATTTGGACAATCTCCAGACATTTTACCAGGGGCCTGGCAGGAAAATGTCCACAGCATTTGAGTAAGACATTGAAAATGTCCAGGGTTCAGTGCATTGTCTGAAAGCAGCTATGGTGTTTTGTGCTGCTGCTTTTGTGAACACTCCGCTGTCGCTCATTCTCATTCTCTCTGTCTCAGCCGGTTTCTTTCTCTCTCTCTAACACACAAACACATTAATCTTTGGCAGTACATGACGCCGGCCCATGAAAACATCCATTATGTGTTTTTTTTACCATCCTCTGCAGGCAGGCAGGATTCCAGTTGAGAGTGTCTTTCCTTTCACTGATCCACTCAGGCTGATTAAACAGGTTGGCATGTATCCTGCATCCCCTTGTCTCTTTTAGCTTTCACCAACAAGTAAAAGCAGGTCCAATATTACGTGAACATTTTCTCTTTCTTCCACTTCCATTCCTTTGACAATGTCCTCTTCGGATTCTTCACCCGCACTGCTGAATACCAAGCTGTCTTACTGCTTGCTGCCTACTCTGGCTCATAGCTCTGGCTCAGGTTGTTGCTTTTGTTTGTGTTGTTGTTTAGCAACAACAAGTATGTTGTGAATATCCCTGCATGCTACACCAGAGTTACATGATCCAGGCATTCCGGAGTGCTGTGGCAATGACAGAGATGCCATTCTTGCTATTATAGGTTTGTATACCATCAAACTACATTTGAGCAGAATATTGCAGCAGACAATGTGAATTTATAAACAGTACAAACTCCACAGTGGCTGCAGCTGACAAACACATGAAAAAAGTCAATTGTAATTGATGCAGATTTGAAAGCCTGTTCCTGGTGAAAGCAGCGTCCTGCAGTATTATAAATATTGAGTTGACATCATGATCTTCAATTAGCTGAGGTAAGAAGAGTACATGGTTTTAGTCTGACATGGGATGAATTGATTGCTGTATTTGGAAAAAACAACTGACTTCCAATTAATTTATCTGCATTTAATGACATTGATATGAATCCAAAGTCATACTTTGGAAAGTGAAAGAGGAAGCAACAACAGAGGGAACAAAGAGGGAGAGCCAGCTTCCATTTGGGGTGTGGGTGGGTGGTTGTGTAAAAGCCTGTGGTACAAAGCTAATGGTCCAGCAACAGCACTTAAGCCATCTCTCTTGATCGCATATCAAGTATTAGAGCCCCATGTGGGATGTGCTGTATGTCAGTGTGTGACAGCAGCAGACAATCTTTACACAGTAGACCTGCTACATACCCATGTGTGTCCCACTCAACTTGACAAAGACCATCATTAAAGTGATCCCAGTTGAATATCAATACATCTGAAAAACATGACCAAACTAATATACCTTTGAAAAAATCTGTCATTTGTTGGCAATGTTAACAAACTTTACATGTTGGTATACTTATATTATATTATTGACATACACCAAACATGTATCACTGTTTTCACTTTTTGATGGTATCTTCTAACAGACAGATTATGTGAAAATCAGCTTATTGTTGAAGCCCTAATAAATAAGTCTGGTATATTAGGGCTTCAACAATAAGCAGATTTTCACATAATCTGTCTGTGATACAAGTTTGGTCTATGTCAATAATATAATATAAGTATACCAACATGTATGGGGCGTCTGTGGCTGAGCAGAAGGTTGTCCAATGGCCCCTCATAGAAAAAAGTGCTGCCCTTAGATGCACTGTATGAATGTGTGTGTGGCAAACTGTAAAGTACTGTAAAGTACTGTAAAGCGCTTTTAGTAGTCATCAAGACTAGAAAAGTGCCATATAAATACAGACCATTTAGACCATTCACCATGTAAAGTCTGTTGTGGTGGTAAATTAGATAACTCAGTTAGGAAGTAAATTGGAATATTTGAACGCACCCCAAAATCACTGGTTCATTCGGTGCTTGACTGCAGATCAGACTGCAGAGTACCAAACACTGTCCTGAACGTTCTTCAGCTCATACATTAGCAACTTTGATAAAGTAAAAGCTTTCCCACTCTATCATCTAACATTACATCACATATATTTTCGACACCTAATTATTAAATAAAATACCAGGTATTAAATAATACAATAGTACTTCCTTCTTCTAATCAGTGGGGAAGAGAGTACTGAAACACTACTGAACATTGGTTCAACTTGTGAGCTTAGAACGATGGTTCATGGAGTATAAGCTAATATAAACTCTATATTATTATATAAAAAATGTGGTTATACTTCCTACTTCTCACTTGAAGACATGAGGGAGAGGGAGAAAACTCAGCAGGAAGGGCATGAATACACTGTACATAATCATTCAGTCACAGACACTGTTTTGCATGGCAGCTTCCATCAGGCATTATAAACTACTACAATGATCCTTTTCTCTCTACTCTTCCTAACAGTAATGTTGTGAATTTTGCTGACTGACTGAAACCTCAACTGACCGCATCGTTTTGGGAAGTGATTCAGTTCAGTTCGTTCACTCAAAATTTATTTTGAACGAAACATTCGCAAACGACACAACTCTACTGCTAAGTCTAAATCTGTTTTCCTTTGCCATAGCCTCATGGACTCTTAGGCTCTTAGCCCAGCTGAGGAAACGTTGAGGCTGGGATCTGCAACTCTCTGTCTTACATTTACAGTGTGCTCTTTTGGGAAAAGCATTGTTAATGGTCTGTCAGCTTCTGTTTGTATACACTGCATGAAATATGCCTACTCAAACATTACTCACAACTGATGGCAGGCAGTCTCTCTCTCTCTCTCTCTCTCTTTGAATATGGGCTATACAAATACAATTTGATTGATAGATTGATTGATTCAAAACCATTAGTCACTATGTAAAAAATGCAATTAATTGCTCCATTTACATATTCCAATAATATTCCTGGACACCTGTTATACATAAAATAATGGTCTTAATGTGTTGTATTAAACTGGGTAAGTTTCCTGGTGACATCAAGACTATCCATCTCTGCTGTATTTAGGATTTCTTCCCCATCTTTATAGAAGTGAAATACTGAATTACTGGACTAACCCTTTAATTTCACATGTATTCCTGTTTCAACCATAATATATATGGCAGAATGATAGTTTTTCTCAGCGCCATGGTAAATAAACTTTCAAAACATCAGTCGTAACATACAAATATCTCATCAAGTGTTTGATTGTGCAAAACAAAAGTACAATAAATGGTCTGAGTCCATGTGAAAATCTTAAAAAAACATTCATTAACATCTAGATTATGTCAGCAGCACTCAAAGTTTGTTTGAAAAGGACTTGACTGAATTACAAACCCTGACTCTAAAATGTATACAAGATCTGGTTTCATTCAACCCACAATCTATTCTGCAACAGAGGCTGCTATTTCCAACTGCAACTGTTGTAACCCCCACCCACCTGCAGTGTATTTGCACCATTTATCTCAATAGTCTCCATGAGGGAAAAAAAGGCTACCAGCCATCAGTAGCCATCTGAGAGTGGCTGCTTCCCAAGCTGTCGAGCACTTTCATGTCACTTCCCAGACTGGCCTCTATGTGTTTGGCCAAATGAGATATTTATTTTTCAATTGCAACAGTCATTTTCAGACTGAGGCAATAGATCTTACGAGCTGCCATTCCCTGGATAGCAGTAAAACATCTGGTGTGGTGGATAAGTGAAAAACCTGGAGATGGGAGACTTATTAAATTGCACTGGTGTCCTCTGTCATATGGTCAGCCAGACCTTTGGTCCACTCAGCATCATATATCAGGGCAGTAAAGCTGGGCCTTTTGTTAAGAATTAGTGCAGGTCCACTCAGTGCCATCCACAATGAATGTGTGATGGATATGCTAATCCTACTCCTATTTGTTGCAGAGCTGATCAATACTGAAATGACTATCTGTGTGGAGCTCCTTGAACTGATTCAGTAGTGACATTTTCATTGGATTTATTCTTTTTCTTCTCTTAATGCTCTCACTCAGATATTTGCACCATTTTCGTGCCAAAAATCGGAACTTGGTTATTATTGGAGTTCACCCTGACTCATAATTGCTGCTTCACAATAACTGACTCATCTAACCAAAGTGGCTCGCAGCTGATTGACATCCAATCGTGTGTTTACAGAACAACATTTATAACACCATGACTGTTAACTATGTATTAGTACTACTACTACCTAGTTAACGATGTAACTGTTTTACTTGAGGGTAATCAAAATATATACTTAAGCATCAATTAAAGGAAGTTACTATTTTCTTGACTGATTGTACATACAACATGAATCGTGAGTCGATACTGCAATATATATTACACTGCACAAAAGTATATCAAATGGTTTAACTAGCTCAACTAACTAAATAAAATGCTAAATTAATAAAATACACATTAATGAAGCAATCTTAGGAACGTTTACTACTCTAAATAGACATTTCTGCTTTACACTTCAAAAAGAGAGGTTCAAACATGTTAGTAATAAAAATGATATGTGATCAATCTACTGACACAATGCACATTTTTAGCCGACCAGTTTTATATTAATGCATCATTCTTGGGTCAGCAATGTGCACATGAGCGATGACAGTTTTTGCTCCTCACTCACAGAGCTGTCCGTTCTCTCCACTCGATTTCGCTGTGCGTTTAACACAGCTTTCATCCCACTCCACACACAAATCTCACCACTCACTCTGTTTGGCTCCTTCCAAGAATTCTCCCACATCATTTTATTTAGTATTTAATAAAAACCCAAAGCTCAAAAGTTTTTTTTAACTAAACAAGTTTAAACAACAATAACATCTGTTAGTGTTGTGGGACTTTTACACTTGTATCACTTGTCAGCTTCATTCTGAAAGTTGGGGAATGGGGAGGAATGGGATGAGCAGGAGCCTTAAAAAACAGTCCATCAATAAACCCTACTTCATGAGGGTTAAAATGTTCAGTTGTTATTCAAATTGCTGCAGAAAAGTTATCATTTTGGATGATGTAGCTTGTGGTGATGTTGAACTGTGTCACATTACACAGAGAGCTGTTTCTGTTGTTTTCCTCCTCCATCACAGCAGGTGCCCATGCATAGACTTAATGAAGCAAATTACCTGTCACTTCATAGAGTTAACTGTCAGAATAAAGGAACAGAAAATGCAGAGATGTAAAAACAACATTAAATTCACAGCACACAAACAGACACAGACCGTGATGATGTAGACTCACCAGCTGCTGCTGATGATGATTTGGCTCTTGTCAAGTATTTTGTATTCTTAGGGTGTTAATCATATAACTTTAGTTTTCACTCTGTAACAATTTTGACTTTAAATGTAGTAAAGTCAAATATTGTAGTTAAAACATATTGTTAAGTTCTAAAAGTGACTTCTTAAAACAAACTTGCACTTCAGCAATAATAGTTGAGTGATTGCAGTCATCGTCTGGACATTTTCATTGAATAACTTGACTTGTAATGGAGAATTTATATATGCAGTACTGCTTCACCTTCCAGCATTGGTGTCATATTCTTCTTATTTTTAGTTATGTGAGATGGGAAGTTTTCAGATTATGGAATTTCAGCGAGTGAGTTATTTGTTACCTGACTTTTTCCTTCAGGCATTACTTCTCCACAGGCCTGCTGCAGATTTAACAGGGTAACGTTGCCTGTTTGGAGGCACTGCCCTAAAGATGAAGTCCAGAAACAAAAGCCCTGGAGACTGTATCATGATATAATGCAGTCTATACAAAATGCACACCCATATGTATCTGTAGCCATTTTTAGGTTGGTATGGGCCTATTTTAAATCCCACTGCCTGGAGGTGAGTAAAGTATAAATTGTACTCCTGCGTTTTCGCTCCACTGCACCTCTGGTGAATTAGTTCTCCCAGCAGCCACTTGTATTCTATAGTTTAAATTTGTTCTCCCTTGTTTTGTGTTTTACAAACAAATAGATGCATGCAGAACATTTAGATATGGCAACAGATGCTGTTTTAAATGTTAATGCAGCTAATCTCACAGCACAGCTGCTGACATTAACCTGTATTCATGTTTGTATTGTATGTGGTAATCCTAATGTTATGATTCTATCTGCAGCTCAGCAGCTTGGTTATGACTCTAATTATAGTGTTTTGAACCTAAATGTATATCAAGGACTTGGGGATACAACACAAACAGTACAGGTTAGTAGAGAAATAGGATCACAGTTTGGGCTGAGGAGCAGATATGAAAACAAGAAGTGGTTTGACACAGTGGGTGTTGTTTTGTTTCCCCAGCTGGTCTGTGCAGCATTCTGAAGTCAGCTCAGACACTGAAGAAAAGCAGTTACAGTACCAGCACTACTTCTTCCATGGTGTCCATCCCATAATCCCTTCTGCTTGGCACAGTTGGTCAGTCCCATTTTTGCTTTTTTAAACTCATGAATCTGAAACTGTGGAATTACAATTGAAAGCACCTAATGCCTTCCTGTGGCATAGAGTTGTAGTATGGAGGGAAATGGTGGAACTTAGTACCCAGGGGCTGGTGTCTCTTAAAAAGTAATCTCAGGCTCCCAGAAAAGAAAAGAAAAAATAAGGAAAAGAAAAGAAGAGCCCTTTTACCCTCATTTTAATACAAGACTAAGACTGACACAGTCTGCATGATTCCTATATAATATTATACAGTCTGGTTGTACTGTACATTATATCTTAATTATAACTTGAAATATCACCAGTTTGCTGTAGTGTTTAGATCAGTACATATTACAGATGTCAATACACCTCAAACAGCATCAGAAACGTGTGATAAAGCAAAATGAGTATTAAAACCATACAGTCAGGTAAAGACTGATAGCAGTTCCTCACATGTTTACAGCGTAAATCAGGTTTTAATATAAATCCATATGTAAATAATAATGGTTTGTTAAATTGTATAATTGGAATAGGCAAGCACCTATTGGAAACATAATTGCAAATTAAACATAAGACCAGTGAAATTAGTTATTAGTTATTTTGTTACAAAACTCCTACTTAAAGCTTCACCATGTATACAATACAGTATAAAATAATGAGAAAATTACTTTGAGAATTCTGATTGGGCAGATCTTCTTCAATATGTCATTAGCATTTTAAACAGATGCCACTCAATGTGCATGTTTTGTGCTATATGTTACTGCAGGGAATTTTTCAGGTTTGTTTAAAAAATAAGAAACCCACATTTAAAATATATCATGGTGAAATTACTAGAAATCAACAACTATTGTCAGTTGAATTGCACATCTGAAATATCCAGCACCTCTCACACATCCTCCTTATCCCCTCACTCAAACTGGATCCAATTCACCATCTGTACTTCCCCCTTTCTCTCCCATATGATGGCCAACCAGTATCTGTTTAGTCTGGGTGTCATCACTGATCTGAGCAGTAGAGTGTTATCAGTTTGTGTCCTGCTGCTCCACATCAGCATTAACCTGAGCTGACAGCAGCCCTGCCTTCTCCGCCCCAACATCAGCCTGGGCAGATGTTCCAGGGCTGGAACCCTCATGTCTGTGTGTGCAGAGGTGTGGATGTCATTAGGAAGCTGTGGTCTTTAAATCCAGCCTAACAGGCAGTGGATTGGCTGCTGTTACCATGGGATTTGTTTACCTTCCCTGAGCCACCCACCCACAGATCATCAGAACAAGCCAACATCAATAGGGCTATATAAATGGTTCTACCCAACATTTCAGAAATCATTACTTTAAACAAAAATGCTTTTCTGTTTGTCCATATAAACCACAGATTTATTTCCCCCCAACATTCTCTTTATTGTAAAGAAGCATAGTGACTGAGTGAAAACTAATTGGATTGGTGTTTTTTTTTCCTATGTTCACTTATCTACCTCAGCCATTGCTCTAAAAGTGACAAGGGAAAACACTAACTGAGAAGTAATCTACAAAATATTGAAATCAACACGGAAACAAAATAATGTCATGTATATATATACATACATACAACATTATGTATGTGTATGTATATATACAAACCAAACATTACAAACATGCACTTTCTTTTAATGTTAATCAGAAATGTGAGACTGTAGTGAAACATCAGAGTGAATGTTGATTTAGTCTGAACAAATTGAATCAAATCTTTATTTGTAACCAAAGGACCAACCTGGAAACAGGTTAATGAAGCCATGTGAAGAATTATCCCCATCCTGTATTGGGGACATAAAGGGACATCATTAGGTATGATTAACCAGTGTCTTTTTTGTACAATTTAGATTATTTTTCAATAATTAAATAATTATAATGAACCCACTGGTCCTTAATTTATCAGGGCCATAGTGCTGATTAATTAGTTATGTATTTTTTTTAGATTTGTTTATATGTATATATGTTTTCATCAAAAACTATTATTCATCATTTTAATGATGAGTTTGCTTCCACACGCATCATGTGTCTATTAACACCAGACAAATCCATGAGGCCTGTAGAGTTTGCATTCTTGAAGGACAAGCCATGACTTGCATTAAAGGGGACATAGCATGCCCATTTTACCACAAGTTGATATGGTTCCTTGGGGTCTTAATGAAATGTTTGTAACATACTTTGGTCAAAATACCACAAGGATCATATAAAACAGCACCCTTTTTACCCTGTATAAAACAGCCCTCCACAGAGTGACCTGTTTTGAGTGCCTGTTCCTTTAAATGCTAATGAGCCAGCTCCCCCCTCTCCCCCCATGATTTTAAACGATATAAATTACATATTTTATATGATATAAATTATCAAATATGCATCCCATACTTTGTATTCCCCTTCTGTTGTCCTGGAGTTTTAATTTTCCCAATCACATAATTAAATGTCCCCCTCTGCCCATCCACTACAAGCACACAAGCAGACAGACAGAGAGAGAAAGAGAGGGGGTCTATGAAGACCATCATTTACCCCGAACCCCGACATTTAACGGGTACAACAACAAGCGGAGAAAGCAGAATCGCGGGCTGACCTTATATATACAGTCTATGGGGCTGACCAGCGGAGAAATGCTCGTCCCGTGTGAACAGCCAGGCGGCTGCGCGCTGAAGCGGCTGCGCTGCCTCGCGCGCTTCCGTCCGTGTAAACCCGCCGAGTGGGGGCTCTGTTTGTGCCAGTGTTACAGTAGTGCTGAACACTGCGGAAGTCTTCCACACTGCTGGCTGTGTGGCGCTGACACAAATTCCAGCTCACGCATGGGAGAGCGAGCGGTCGCGCCCGAGCAACTGCTGCAGCCTCCCAGTCCCAACGATCCAGACAAATGCCACATGTGAGTGAATCGCGGGCTGACCAGCGGAGAAATGCTCGTCCCGTGTGAACAGCCAGGCGGCTGCGCGCTTGGGAACGGCGCTGCGCGCTGCCCAGCCAAGCTGCGTCCGGTGTAAACCCGGCATGCCAGTGGGGGAGGGGGATGAGGCGGGGGTGGTCCAAGGCCATGTAGGAGACTTCCAGTACCTTGTTACGACACAAAACCCAGGAAGCTCAATCGAGTCACTCAAGCATGACGTTTCTGACTTAGAGGAACTATAACAAAACGCGCGAGTGTTTTTTCCCCAGAGTTTTTGGGTTGGTAGACATGCCAGATACCCACATTAACCTGTAGAAGCACTAACAAAGTGGAATTTGCATGCTATGTCCCCTTTAAATAACTCTTAACTTCTAATGCTTCATAGCTCAAATCACGAAAATCATAACAAATGTATGAATTGAAATCGTGACTATGTGCCCTCCTATTAAAGCTTATTGGACATGCTAAAGTGATCATCAGCATCATCAATAATACATTGAATGCTCATGATGGCATCCTCATTAATTGATCATGTGTGACATTAGTGTTACATAATAAGGATTAAAGATTTATACGGCATATGACCATCAAACTGACTGGGTGGTTCATTCTGCCTACTGAAAAACAGCCGACTACCAATCTGCTGCTTCCATACATACATAGACTATGCTGACATCCAATACAATAAACTGCTTGCATCAACCAGAGATAAAAAATATAGTGCAACAGAGAAGCCACGACTTAGTCGGCTGACACCAACAGTCACAGCACAGAAATTCTGTGAAGATGCAAGGATCCATGCTTTATATATTTTTAAATCTGATCTTTACTGATTTATGTCTACTACAAAACACAAAAATGATTTATATAGCAGTGAAAAATGAGACCACACTCTATGACATTAGTGAAGTGAAAAATGTGACAGGAGCGAATACGACCCTAACTTGTCTGATATTCAACTCAACAGACATCGTCTCCAGACTTTCTTCTCTTCTAAGTCCAATTCCAGATGCTTCTTGTTAGCTCTGTAGATGTCACCAGTGTCTAAACTTACTTAACTTTATCAGGGAAAAAACTGTAAAAGTCTCACGTTATAACTTAAAAGTGTCATGTTATAATGTTGTTTTATCAAAACAAGCCTAAATCCGTGATACAGATCTTTTATGTTCTTTTCTTTTCTCGGGTGACAGCAATACGCTTCCTTATGAGGGTGATGTTTAAAGCTTTGTATATTGACTTTTGATCACTTGGTGGCAGCAGGAAAAAACTATAAATACAAGAAAGTGCAAGGGTCTGTCTGCTTTTCTTTTCTATACGTAGTGTACAGTGGGTTTTATCAGAGCTCAAAACCACAATCTGCTAAAGCTCGATATCGTGCTGATGAGAGCAACAACACCAACCTGGTACCAGTCAGGTCAAACCTGCAGTGCGGAACATCTGTCTCCCACTTCTGTCAGGGAGAGTAATTACACAAACATTGTTGTGTTTTCCCTCACTCCCCCCCTCTTCTTTCATACTTTCCAATGAGGAAAAGCCACAACAAAGTGTTTGTCTTCACTATCAATTTACTTTTTTAGACTGTAATCCTTCCTCCTGAACACCAAGCTTCTTGTTTTCTGTGAATCAAAAATGGTTCTTTCTCCACCATTTGGGCTAGCTAAACCTCTGCAATAGTTTGAAATACAGAAAGATTTACCCTGTATGTAAAAGTATTACACTACTGCTTTAAGGCCAGGAAACCTAAGTAAGAAACATTAGAGTTGAGGGGAACTGTATAACTCAAAGCTAACATAGGCATATTGAGTGGGGCAGATTTAAATGTATTTGTGGTAGTGGGGCGTGGTCAGCGTCGGCTGCAGGAGGGAGGGAGTGGGGATGGGGTTCTGGGATCGGTGCCAGGGAGAGAGTCTGATTGTACACAGGTGTTCCAGTTCAACTAATGACTCTCTCCTCTTTATCAGCATTAGCGCACTGGGGCGCGGGTGCCCGGGAACCAGGAGATCATTTCCGGACTTAGAAACTCAGAGTAACCAAGCTAGTTGCTTTATGTGTGATTTAAGTTTATGTTTGTTGACGTGTGTGTGGAGCGAATAAAGAGAGACATTGAAGACACCTACATGATTCCCCTTGTGTTCATGACGAGGAACTCACGGTAATGCAGAGGCATTGTTACACTGGCGCCCAACTAAACTCATCATGGACCAAGAGCGGGACCAGAACCCGATGCAGCCGGCGGTAGCACTCGGACAGATGGGGGATGTCGCGGCCATGCAGGCGGCCTTTAATAGGCAGTTCCTGGGGATGCTCCAGAACCAGATGGAGCATCTCATCTCCCGGCCGACGGTAGCTCCGTCCCCCGCGGCCCGCTCCCTGTTGGCAGGCATAACACTCCACAAAATGTCGGAGGCGGACGACCCTCAGTCCTTCCTGGAGATGTTTGAGGCGACGGCGGAGGCGTGTGAGTGGCCGGCGGAGGAGTGGGCAGTGCGTCTTCTCCCCCTGCTGTCAGGGGAGGCACAGACAGCAGCGCTGGGGCTGCTGCCGGCGGCCAGAGCAGAATACCGGCACGTGAGGAGGGCGGTGCTGGACAGGCTGGGGTTGACGCCGGAGGTTCCGGGACGCCAGGCTGGGGATCGAGGGCCGTCCTTTCGCGTACGCCCAACAGCTGCGTGACGCGGCTACACAGTGGCTGCAGCCAGGGGGCTCTGCCGCGGAGGACACGATGCTGGGGAAGGTGGTCCTGGAACAGTTGATATGGGGGCTACCGGACCGGACCTCGGCGTGGGTGCGGTATCATCGACCAGCGATGCTGGAAGTGGCCGTCACCCTGGCAGAGGACCACCTGGCAGTTCATCCTGGTGGCCAGGGCGGAGGCAACTGCTCCCCCACACCGAACTGGCAGACCCCAGCCCCTCGCCGAAGGGCCCCTCCTCAACACCATAACCCGGCGCAGCCCCCACCGGCTCCCCGCAGTAACACATTTTTTCTCGCTCATTTTCCCCGCAGTTCCCAGCCGCTACAAGCACCGCTCCCAACCTGCAGGAGACTCCGCGAATGCCTGGGCAGGAGTGTTGGAGGTGCGGGCAGCTCGGGCACTTCCGGGAGGCGTGCCCCCTCATGGAAGTGGGGCAAGTGATCCGGGTTGCCGGCCCTGCAACACCCTCCCCCGGTGCGGGAGCGACATACCGAATCCCGGTAAGGATTCAGGGGGGTGTACACCAGGCTATGGTGGATTCTGGCTGCATGCAGTCAATGATTCACCAGAACCTGGTTCGACCCGGGGCTTTGGTGGAGGCGTGTTGGGTAAATATTAAGTGTGTGCATGGGGATATTCACAGATACCCGATGGTGACAGTGGAAATTAGACACCAGGGAAAAAAGAATAGAACAAAGGTCGCGGTTAGCTCCCACCTGACGCACCCCCTATTCCTGGGGACTGATTGGCCAGGGTTTCATTCTGTAGTGGGGCAGTGTGTGGGGGTGCGCTGCGCTCAGAGGTGATGCGAGGTTATCCGACACTGCAGACAGGGGGGAGGAACCAGCGGTGACTCCCCAGGAGGCACCGCTGGTACCTGAATTACACTCCATGGAAGATTTTCCACTCGAACAGTCTCGTGATGATACTCTACGCTCAGCCTTTGATCAAGTGATACAAATTGATGGTCACATGGCAGACGTTCCCATATTTTTCATTGATCAGGGATAGGCTATACCGAGTGAGTCGTGACACTCAGATAGGAGGAGAAACCACCCAGTTGCTGGTGCCTAAAAGCCGTCGGGAAATGATTTTTCAGGCGGCTCATTTTAACCCAATGGCTGGTCACCTGGGGTATGATAAAACACTAAGCCGGATAATGACCCGATTCTATTGGCCTGGCATTCGCGGGGAGGTGCGCCGCTGGTGCGCGTCTTGCCGTGAATGTCAACTGGTGAACCAACCAGCCATTCCTAGAGCGCCATTGCGCCCATTACCATTAATGGAGGTTCCATTTGAGCGCATTGGTATGGACCTCATCGGGCCATTTCCCCGGACTGCACGTGGGTATTGCTTTGTGTTAGTCCTGGTGGATTACGCAACGCGATATCCAGAGGCAGTGCCGCTGCGCACCATCTCTGCAAAGAGTGTTGCGCAGGCACTGTTTCAGGTCATCTCCCGAGTCGGGATCCCAAAAGAGATCCTGACTGACCAAGGCACCTCGTTTATGTCACGAACACTAAGGGAACTCTACGGATTACTGGAAGTTAAGTCTATTCGGACCAGCGTGTACCACCCACAGAGTGATGGGCTGGTCGAGCGGCTGAATAAGACATTAAAATCCATGATCCGTAAGTTCATTCATGAAGACGAGCGTAATTGGGCTAAATGGCTTGATCCTCTGTTGTTTGCAGTGCGGGAGGTGCCCAAGGCCTCCACGGGATTCTCTCCCTTTGAACTGTTATTTGGCAGAAAACCACGGGGCATACTGGACCTACTTAGAGAAAACTGGGAGGAAGGTCCAAGCCCCAGTAAGAATGAAATTCAGTACGTCCTGGACCTGAGAGTGAAACTCCACACACTGGGGCAGTTATCACGTGAGAATTTGCTTCAGGCCCAGGCACGTCAACAGCGCCTGTACAATAGAGGAGCCAAGCTTAGACAATTCACACCGGGAGAAAAAGTACTTGTATTGCTCCCCACTTCTAGCTCTAAATTACTCGCCAAGTGGCAAGGGCCCTTCGTGGTCACACGGCGGCTGACAAATATACCACCTCAACCTCCTTAAAACATGGAGAGAGGCAGAGCCTGTTTCTCTGGTGTCGCTGGTGAGCGAAAGAGATGAGTTGGGGCCGGAGGTACCAAATTCTATCAATCCGACCGTGCTCCCTTGCGATGACCATCTCCATCCCCGGCCCAGAGAGCAGAGATCACCATGTTGCAGCAGCATTTTGCTGACGTGTTTTCCCCCTTGCCAGGACACACAAAACTCATACAACATCACGTTGAGACTTCCCCTGGGGTGACTGTACGTTCACGACCCTATCGGCTTCCTGAACATAAAAGAAAAGTTCAGGAAGAATTGGCAGCTATGCTCGAGATGTGGGTAATAGAAGAGTCCAACAGCGCCTGGTGCAGCCCCATCCTTCTTGTCGCCAAGAAGGATGGGGCTGCACGGTTCTGTGTGGACTACCGCAAGGTGAACGATGTCTCACGGTTTGATGCATATCCAATGCCCCGGGTCGACGAGCTCCTGGATCGGCTAGGTACTGCACGTTTTTTTACCACGCTGGATTTGACCAAGGAGTACTGGCAAATTCCCCTGTCTCCAGAGTCCAAGGAGAAAATGGCCTTGCAACTCCGTGCAGACCGACGCGTCGAACAGGGGCTGGGGGCGGTTTTGTCTCAGCAGGTAGGGGGCGTCGACCGCCCGGTGCGGTACATCAGCCGGAAACTGTCAGAGAGGGAGATCAGGTACAGCACGATAGAAAAAGAGTGCCTGGCAATTCGGTGGGTGGTCGACACCCTACGGTATTACCTCCTGGGACGCCCTTTCACCCTCTGTTCAGACCATGCTCCGCTCCAGTGGCTCCACCGCATGAAAGATGCCAACGCGCGGATCACTCGTTGGTATTTGGCCTTACAACCCTTCAAATTCAAGGTGATCCATAGGCCGGGGGCGCAGATGATTGTGACTTCCTCTCCCTGACTTCCTCTCCCGTTTACGGGGGTAGGGTAGGTTAGGCCGGTGGAGGTATGTGGTAGTGGGGCGTGGTCAGCGTCGGCTGCAGGAGGGAGGGAGTGGGGATGGGGTTCTGGGTTTGGTGCCAGGGAGAGAGTCTGATTGCACACAGGTGTTCCAGTTCAACTAATGACTCTCTCCTCTTTATCAGCAGTAGCGCGCTGGGGCGCGGGGGCCTGGGAACCAGGAGATCACTCCCGGACTTAGAAACTCAGAGTAACCAAGCTAGTTGCTTTATGTGTGATTTAAGTTTATGTTTGTTGACGTATGTGTGGAGCAATAAAGAGAGACATTGAAGACACCTACCTGATTCCCCTTGTGTTCATGACGAGGAACTCACGGTAACGCAGAGGCATTGTTACAGTATTTATATTATATTTAAATTTAAATATAGGGTACTGTAGTTAATGATCACATAGGAGACACTAGCTGTGTCTCAATTCAGTGGTCGCATCCTGTGGAGGACCCGGTCTACACTGAACCGAGATGAGATAGTCTGGTCTACCTCTTGCGTCACCAGCTTGTCCCGCCGTTACAACCGTGGCCTAGCAACAAAGCTACGGACGAAAGTGTTCTTCGGTTGATTAAAAATGTTGAAAACATGTGTACCGTTAGCTGTTCGGTTGAGAACTTACGTTTCAAAATAAATGGAAGGACACATTTGTAGGCCGCATTTGGAGAAGCCTTCCTATTGGGACAGTCGATGAATGCAGCCGATGACGGATGCGGCCCCTGAGTTGGGACACAGCTATTGTCTCTATTCATCCATAAGTCTCCATTTCCCTGGTGTTCTCTGCTATCTTGTGTCATTCCTTAATATTAATTTAAGTGTGTCAGTGACAAAAAATGGTTTGTTTAACAACCCACTAGCAAAGTGTCGCCACCTTTTATCTCAGCGTCTTCCTATTTTTTCTTCAGTCAGATTTTAGCCAGCCCAGCCAGTCAGATGAGCTATCCACCCCCATTCACTGTGCTCAGACCATCTTTGTATCTCTCTCTCTGTGTGTGTGTGTGTGTGTGTGTGTGTGTGTGTGTGTGTGTGTGTATCCAAAAGTAATTTTCCTCCCTTCTTCTCAAGTCTCTCCCTCAGACAACATGCCCCCAAGTCTCAGTGCAGCCATGTGCTCTTCCCTGTTTCATCTCAGCAGCAGCACCACCAGTAATCTGCTGACAGCCAAAAACTGCACCCACCATTCTGTCTGACTCTTTTTTATAATACTCCCACTCATACCCCCGTCCATTTAGGCATTTAATGCACAGTGACATGAAGAAGTTGTAATAGCATATTCAAATTTAATCCTTTTAAAACTGCTTTGAACTGATATTGCAGGCCAGGATGTTGAAATATTTGTTCTTTTTGTCAAGGACTGTGTTGTGGCTCTGTATGCTTTAGTTTAAGTATTCTTAGGACCATTACAAGTGTATTAGGAAGAATTAACTTAGATACACTAAGTAATTGAAAGAAAAAAAAAATTATATATTTGAAGTGGAAATTTATTTTTCAAAGTTATAATCCTTAAGCGTTCAGTCTTGAAAATCTGGAGACATGGAAGTGTTTTTCAGTGGCACAGGTCTGAGGGTTTTATTTGAAAAAGCTTGTGTGATGAACAGTGTATATTAGAGCTGTGCCTGTATAAAGCTCATTCAAATCAGTGTAAGACCTGTATACCTCATTAGCTTATATATTTTCTCCACTTTACATCTGTTCAGTTTTTTTTTACTGGGTTGAGTATAAAACTATGAGCATAAAAGTATGACTCATTCAGATATTGTGCCAGCATAAACCAGCAAGTCATAGACACAGTGGTGACTCCTGACATTTGAAGAGGTTGTGAAGTTTCATTGTCTGTCAACTCTTCGACTATTTATATTTCTTCAGTTCATAATAGTCTTAAGAATCAGCAGTTGTTAATATTGTCATGTGAGGTCTGTTACAAATTGTCGACAATTTCTGAACTTCTTCCAACATGAAAACTTCTTTCAACATTAATCTGGAAAAACAAAATCACATTTGCACACTAGTTCAAAACCTTAAGATTTTGCTACCAAACTTTATAGTGTAGTATATAAGTATATACGTTTTAGTATAAAATTATAAAATCAGAACATGCTTAAGCAGAATATCAGTCATTTAAATTCTACTATAAAACATGTCAGTTGATTTTTTTTACCAATTTTTCTCCCCTCCTTTCCATTCACTGTCCAGCCTCAGGTCCCGTGGTTGCCAAAACTTTAAGGATCACATTCACATCCACTTGGCTGGCGCCCAACACCTGGAGGTGTGGATGTATTTCGACAGAAATTAACCAAGTACAATTTGAAAACAACTAATATTGATGCTCAAAGGTGCTTAAGGTCAACCAGGAGCATTGTACGAGTAAAATATTACTATATAATTAAATTATGTTTAACGATGTTCTCCCTGATCTCCTCTTTCGCACTTTGGGCGACAGCTTGTGCGGTTTGTGCACGTGAACGTGCCTCTGGGCTAGGAGGACAACAGCAGACATTTAGGCTAAAAACATGGTGTAAATTGGTGCATTTCGAATCACTTGGATGAAACCACCTCTGAAACTCCAAAAGTGTTTTATGGAGTAGATAATGAGTCCTTTTTCATTTTTGGCTGAACCATCACTTTAACCTTTTTAAAGACACCCAGTTGTGCATCCCATCCCAAAATGTTCCTGAACTTTACCAGTGAGCTGTTACAGTAATGTCCTGGAACTCAGAACTCAGCACAGTTCAGATAAGTATGAAATCTGGAGTCAGCTGAATACTGAATACTGACCCACTGGGAAAACTCCCACTGCTCCAGATGTTCACTTCTGATGACAATCGAATACTCCACATGAAGATTTATGGTTTTTGAACATTTCAGGACTCTGTGACCAATTTCCCAAGAGAGCATTATACTGACCATGCAGACCAGCTGTGTAGCGTTGTTGTTGCTGTGCTCTATTGGATCCAGCCATTTCTTTTGTCTTCTAAATTTCTCAGTATGACGGCGACCACAATGTCTACAGGGTGTCACTGGATCTCACCACAACATAGCAATTGCATCAGCATACATCTAACCTCCCTGGTATCTGCTGTGCACCTGGACCACAGGCCTGCACGCCCTGTCTCTCCCAAACATCTGTAATATTCAATATTCAATTACTTTTAAGCCCAGCTCAGGAATCTCTGTTTGCACCACATATAGGCACACATGAAGGTTTTTATTTATATCATTTATATGAGAATGACTCATTCATCAAAAAATGTAGTTTGATAGCTTTGGGCTTCTTTATCTTTTTCTCTAATCATTCAGCCAGCGTGTGTCACCTCCAGCACATTCTCAACTGTTGGCTGGAATCAGGAGCAGGTTTGAAAGGATCCAGTCAGCTGCCCTCATGGATTAATACTGACTGGAGCATGACTCTCATCTGGAACTGAAGAGAGACTAACTCAAAACTCTCAAAAAGAAAAAAAATAGACAAATGAAGATTATTAAAAGTCCAGTCTGCAAATGGACACTTGCACAATGAAATTCAGTTTCCTCGTGGAACACTGCACTTATTCAGATGCACAGCTCAGTACCAGCTTCATAAAGGGCACAGTATCTGCAACAATCAGCAAACACAGCATTGAGTGACCAGTACAGGTGTTGACACAATAACACTGCAATGACCCGACATGAAAGAAACATCTAAATGCAATTGTATATGATTGTAATACGAGCTCCAAGACTGTCTGTAGACTGTTTTTGCACACACATTCCACATGACATCCCATAATCAATATCAGGACCCGCGTTTTTTTGATCACTTACATGTGACCATTTGCAATTTATTTTGAAGTTTATAGTGAAGTGAAGTGGATGATGCAATGCAATAATAATCATAGTTACTTCTTTGTCTGTCTTCCATTGTCTGTCTGCCTGTCTGTTACTCTCTGTCAGTCATGCGTCCTCCACTCAGTGATGGGTTAAACTGAACTCACTCAAAGGTCTAAAAAGTTCATTGATGCAATCTGCTCAAATACCATCAGCAGACTGTAGTGACTGTGATAATAAATGTATTTTCATGAAGATAAAAAGTGGTGGTAGCAAATGAAGCCTCCTTGCTCCCCTCACTGACTATGTGCTGAATACCAATTGCTCCGGTGATCAGTTGCCAATGCTCATGTTTATGACATGATACCAGTGAAGTTAATGCAGCAATGCAATAATAATTTAATTTTTTACATTCACAGTCATTCACTAAATCACAAAAAATTATTAACTTCCCAAGTACAGTCTGATAAACTCCCCTTGATGACTTGTGGACTTGATGACTTGTGGCCCTCAGCTCTGGAGAACTTCACAAGAATGTGTCAGTTAGTCTGCAAGTGGAGCGAAGAAATATGGATTCAGCCAAACATTTCCACCACCCCACTGAATAAATCTGTTTGTAATCTACGTCTCAAAAATGTTACTGTCTTCCTTTAGAGTTACATCATGACACATTATTCAATCTGTGCAGTTTCACTTGTTTTGAAGTTTTATTCAAAACATACCAAATAAAACACGACCCAACCGGTTATCTTAGTCTAATCTGAGTCTCCATACCTACCTATCTACCTGTCTAACTGGTTGTCTGTCTGTGTCTGCCCATTTATCAGTCCGTCTGCTTGTGTCTGTCTGTCCACTTGTGTCTGTCTGTCTGCTTGTATACAAAGTGTATATGTTTGGATGTACACTAAATGTGTGTAGGTATGATGGTATGAATGGATCTGCACATGAATATCTGTAGCTGATTATTGTTGTTCTAATGTGTGTGTGTGTATGTGTCAGAGAGAAAGGAAGTAAGTGTATATAGGTATATAGTAATTATATTTCATATTTAGCATGTATGTGTATACCAGATGTGTATAGGTAGATTTGATAGTAGATACACCAATGACCCACAAGCAATAAATAATATCTTCAGACGATACTACCACGACTTATATAGTGACAGCAAGGAAAAAAAACATAGCAGATATAGAACACTTTCTAGATGGCATCACACTACCCTCCCTAATAAAAGACCAAGCAGATATCTTAGACACACAGAATTTTACAAACATTTTCTGTAAACACTATCAAAACCTTAACCCTAAAAACTATGCAAGATGATTTGAACACATGGATGACATTACCACTATCCATTATAGGACGTATCGCGACAATAGAAATGATGGTATTACCAAGAATTAACTACTTATTCACAAGGATCCTAATACAACCCACAACACAGTGGTTCAACACACTAGACTCACTAGTAACAGCATTTTGCTGGAAAAACAAAAAACCATAAAACCAACAACATTACAAATATCAAAACATCAAGGAGGCCTAGAAGCACAGAATTTCCAACACTTGTACTAAATCAATTACAATGCCTTATCATATGGATCCATGCAACCTATATATAATATTATCTACCACACAAACACCCATATGGCATAACCCAGACATTACTTTGTTAACATTGCAACAGCTTATTGATACATATGACATTAGGAAACAACAATACTTTCAATACATCCAATTAAAACATTTAATCAGGGCAAAAATGGATACCTCAAGCATACACCTGGAACAACCACCACTATTGGACAACATCAATAACATTGCTAAATAAAAAATAACACTTTTTGTATAAACTTAAAATTGTATAAACTCATAGCTTCCATGGACTCTACCAATATCCCTCATATTCCAATAAAGAAATGTGAAAAAGACCTTAACATCCACACCGATAACCATTTTTAAAACAAAACATGTAGTATCATCTTTAGCTTGTCACAGAATACAAACATGAGATCATTACAATACAAGCTCATTCACAGAACAAACATCCCACAGCACAAAATGCATATAATGGCATTAACCTAATCAGACATATGCACTCGTTGTACAATAAACAGAACAGACAAATACCTCCGTGCACTCTGGCTCTGCCCACCGATACAACCTTTCTGGGAACAAGTAACCATTACACTGTCTGTATTCCTTGGCTGCCACATTCCATTATCTCCTTCTGTATGTATACTTGGTAAGAAAACAATACTTCTCAACTGGAAAAGCAGGAAAAAATCTGGACATCACAATGGTTGGATCTTTTAGCACAACATACTGTACATCACTGGAACAACAATCAGCGCTACAAACAAAATAACAGTTCAAAGAATTCAATAAAGTCCATTCAACAATTCTCATGTTTGTCCAATTGTTGGTGAATTAATGTCACAACATATACGTAAAAGGAAAGTAAAGTAAGCATGTAACTGGGGAGAACGGAACAGAAAAATGCATGCAAGTGGAAATGTGTATATATACATGAATGAACAGAACAAAATACCACGCACCCTTAAACCCTTAAAGCCCTATGAATATATACCAATCCAAACAGATTCCTTTTATTTTTACATCTTTGAATTTATTTTTTATTTTTGTTGTTGTCTTTTTATTTTATAATTATTATTATTGTCATCATGATTTCTTTGTTTTCTTTGTATGTCTCTCTCGCTGTTGTAGGTAATGTTATACAGGAAGGAAGAATCGTACCTAAAAAAAGCAGATCATTCTAACCTACCATATATATATAATCTCAAATCAAGATCAAATCACTCAGAGGTTGGGTTTTGCAGAGAGGTCTGAGCTGCTGAATATGTTAAAAACAACCTGGCAGTGGTGGAATTCGAACTCGCGCCTCCAAAGAGACTGTAGCCTTGATCCAGCGCCTTAGAACACTCAGCGATGCTACCTCTACAAATGCTTGTTCACATCTTCTTAACATTAGGTGACATTGAGGTTAAGACAATTTTGATGTGAGGATGTGCTTTAAATGTTTTAAGGTTAAGTTCAGATTGTGGTCATATGGGCAGAAAGGTAGTAGGTGTGGTTGAGTTTTAAGTAGATCTCCATGGACTGAATGTAAGTCAATGTAATGAGCTCTGAGGTCCTGGAGATGCAGCTGTTGGTGAGTGTGTGTCTGTGTTGTTTGATGATTAATGATTGAACACATACAGGGTCAAAAAAGACTAATTGTGTAAAGCTTTTCTTAAAAATATTTAATAACTGCAGTGGCTGACCTTGATTGATGGTAAGGTTAGTTAAATACCATCAAATTTCATAGGTAATCTTCGCAAAACATTACTTCTACAAAGAATGTTAAAGAGTAGGCTTAAAGGATCAGTGTGTAAGATTGAGTGACGTCTAGTGGTGAAGTTGCATGTTGTAGATGAATACCCCTCACCTCATCCTCCCCTCCCAAACATGAAAGAGACAAAGACAAATTGTGTGTATTTTTAAGATTGTAATAACAGGGTATCAAGGGTAAGTCCATAATTAGTTTGAACAGGCTGTCATATGCAAGAAATGTGTGTGTGGGTGTGTGTGTGTGCTTCTTCTTTGAACTTCTATCTTTGTTTGACAATTGCACCTTATGAAGTGAGGATAAATGAGATAGAGCGAGATACATGTGCAAGAATGTGTCGGTGTGTGTGTGTCTGTGTGTGTGTGCACCAGCCGGCTAATGGCTGGGTCTGGGGTTGAGGCATGCATGCCTCAGAGGGTCAGGCTTTCCAACCATCAGTATTTCCAATGATGACATCCAAATGTTTGCCACACTCTGTTCTGACATGAACTGGATGATCCTGTTTCTAAAAATTATATTTGGAGATTTATAAAAACAAGTGATGGAGAAAAGGACACATATTTGCAGAAACCATGTGGACTCAGTCTTTCCAGTGATCATTTAACTTCATAATGCTAAAATCTTTCTCTTAATCAATCTACACTCAATGCCCCAAAATGTCAAAGTGAAAACTGAATTTTAGGGGTTTTGTATACTTAAAATTTTACATTTTTGTATATATATATATATTGAAAAGGAAATACTTATTACTTATTGAAAAACATAATTAATCAGATCCTCAGTACATAGTTCAAGCACCTTAGGCAGCAATTACAGCCTAAAGTTTTCTTGGGTATGAACTTGACAAGCTCTGCATATCTGGATGTGGGGATTTGATTTCCTGCACATCCTATGTTCAGTTTACCCAAAACCCTGACCGGTCTCCCTGTATTTGCTACTGAAAAAACAGCTCCACAACATGATGCTCCCACCATGTTTCACCTCTGGGATGGTACTGGGCAAGTTATGGTGGGTGGTGAGGTGTCTCATCAGACATGACACCTAAACCTTATCATATTTCTCACTGGGTAGAGGCTTCCAGAGTGCTGCACTGATGGTTTTCCTTCTGGAAGTTTCTCCCATCTGCACACTGGGTCTCTGGAGCTCAGGAGTGACCACTGTGGTGTTGGTCACCTCTCTTACCAGAGCCCTTCTCTCTTGTTTGCTCAGTTTGACATCAAGCAGAAACTGATATGTTCTGAGTCTAGTCTCCTTCTTTCTGTTTTGAATATAAATGATCTGCAATAAACATTACACAATGGAGTAGTAATGAGGTAAGTTAGAAATGATTAATGATTATAATTATACACCGTTACCTAATTGCAATTATGGAAATGCAAAAAGATTTGAGTTTGCTAATAGATTTTCACAATGTATGAAAATTGTATAATTAATGAATAACTGGAACGGCAGCAGATAAATGGATTTTAACATCCTGTAGCATGATTTGCAATATTTAGAAATTTAATATAATGTGATTGTTAACATGGAGCTCTCAGAGGTTAGTAAACAAAATAGTTCAATATTGAGGTTTAAAGTTGTGGATTTGGGTACTAAAAGGAACCAGGAGGCCCACTCTTGGAGAAGCTGTTATCTCTCAGGGACACATTATTGTACGTACTACATTCTCATTAAAAGATGGCTGAACTGAGAAACTCTACCAAGACTTTGGTGTATTCCTCCAGTATGTGGTCTGCTACATTCTCCTCATTGACTTTATTGTAGTGAAGTAGTGGTCTGAACAAAGAGGTGACCTCTGATTATAGAAGGAGCAAAGTTCTCGTCTGTGGAGTAGCCACAATAATGGTGGAGATCCTCCTCCCACCGCTCACTCAGTGATTGTGTGTGTGTGCGCCCAATAAGAAGGTTCCACTTTCCCACTGGTCAGTGGCTGAGGCTCACAGCTCCTCGGGGTCAAAGGTAATTTGGTCTTATAGCGTGACATCATGGGAGCTTAGAAAGGTCAAGAGAGGTCAGTGGCAGGGGGAGAGGACAGCGACACAACAAAAGAGTTGCCGGTATAAATCGAAAAGCACATTATGAAGGAGAAAAGGGTTGAAACAAAGAGTTTAGCACGAGAGTGAAGGAATCCAGAGACATGTCCCTTCACTGCCACTCACATCTCTGCACAATTGATTTAACACACTGGACGATGAATGCTGAAAAGTATTCAGTGTTTCCCGCAGTATGCTGTTGTTGTCAGGGGTGGAAATCTGTGAAACAACATTCAGAGTTTGGGACAACAAAATTCCTAGGAAAATACAATGAGGTAAACTGTGGAACATTGGTAGAGATTAGTCGCCTGCCCTCAGGCTCTTTTAAAACCAAACAGACAGATTTAGGTATTTCTGCTTGGTCAGCTGATCTCTTCCTCCAGGAGCTTGCAGTCATGAAGGATAGTTGGAATAATGTGGTGGCACCTATAGGTCTCACCAAAGCCTCTTCTTACGGTCTCTTTCTCCCCTTACTCCTCACTTCACGGTTTGGTTTGTTGGACATTTTAAATGGTAAATGGTTTGTATTAATATAGAGCTTTTCTAGTCTTGATGATCAGTGAGGGGCAATTCGGGGTTCAGCATCTTACCCAAGGATATTCGGCATGCCCTTTTCGCTGCTAACAACCCCAACACGCACTTTTAACTTACATGCCACTCACTACTGACCCAACTACTCTCCACAGACCATGCTTGTGTAGGCAGGTATGTGTCTTTCTTTAAAATACACGTAATGGGTTTTGTCACACGCCTTGACACATCTGGGATCTGCTTTAGGAGTAAAATAGTTTGAGAATAGTTTAGCCGAGGCCAGATGTTGTGTTTTTCGGGGGCTTAATAGGCATGTCAAAGAATTTGGAATTGCATTTATGAAACCTTTGATTATTATGTCAATTCAATTAAATTTTATTTGTATAATGCCAAATTATAACATACATTATCTCTCAGCAGGACAGGTATGGAGACACAAGACAGTCCATTATCTGAGGCCATGAAAAGGTCATTGGTGTCTTTTAATTGTTTTTTTTTTCTTTTTGCAAAGATTCACACAAATGAATCTGCAGTTGCAAACATACATCATGCAAGTTCATTTTCCCCTGTGCTGCTGTGTTTGTGCCATCAAGATACTAGAAAACATCAACCCAGAGCCCCGCCCCCACACTCAACACACATCCTTTTTCCACTCTCATGACTTAGAGAAGTCAACTGCTCTGCCACACTCTATCACTGGGCTTAGGGAGTCACTATTGAGGTGTTATGATGAAACTGGTCGTATTGAAACCTTTACCTCTTTTACACCATAGTTGACGGGGTGTTTTTGTTTTATTTTCTAAATGCGGGTAAACCCGCTAAAAAGTGATTGACTCCTTTCCCATTGCAAGTAGAGAGGTTTGCATTTCAAATTTTTTTCAACATCCCAACATACCGAAAAATCTGAGTCTTGCTTGATGCCTTGATGTCTTGCTAAATTACCAAGTTAAACTGGGTGTTACCATCACTGCTGATCGGAGCCGGAGTTAATAAAAACCTGTCTGGAGTGAATGCCCATTGTATCCATTCGCATTGCAGACAAAATCCAGATGTTAGTGGGTGTAAGTGGGTTTTTGACCAGTGGAATAGGGGCTCTGAAGCATCCCACTAACAAGGAATAAACATTCTTGTTCAAGTCCACAGTTCAACATTTTGAATAGTTTTTTTCATCACCAGCTCACTGGTGTCACGTTGTTTTTTTTTTTCGAAACATGCTGCTGAGCTTCAATGCAGACTGACAGCTAACACTTAGATTCTGCAATCAGAATCCTTTGTTTTTCGCTACAATTGCGTATGTTAAAGGTTGAGAAAAGTTCAACTTTCATGTGGCAGCGCAGGCACCAGCCAATGAAATCACACTAATACAGGTCCAGCTGACACCAAACATCAGAATGAGCCTGGAGAGAATGGTAAATGGTTTGTATTTATATAGAGCTTTTCTAGTCTTGATGACCACTCAAAGCGCTTTACAATGCAGTTTTTGCCATTCACTCATTCACACACACATTCATACAGTGCATCTATAAGCAGCACTTTCTCTATGAGATGGGGCCATTATGGGGTTCAGTATCTTGAGCCACAGTTGAGAAGAGGCCAAGGCAGTAGGTGAACCTGTCCTGTGTTCATATGGTTGAGTAGAGTTTATTTCCCAACTAGCACGGTATGTAAGCATGTAATCCAGCTATGTTGAGTGTCCCGAGTAGGAAACAGCGATGGATTGTAGTCATTATGAGGATGGAGTCAGCAACAAGTGTCGGTCACACCCACCGTCAAGTGTTCAAGCATAACGATGTAAGAGTCATTCCGAAGATTTGCTCATGAGTGCAACACAACATCACTCCAAGTCTGGGAACTAATCCAGAAAGTCAGAGGTCGAGAGGTCCATGGTGGTGAAAATTATACTCTAATAATCTCAAAGTACTCTAATAAATTAAATTACATTACATTAAATGACATACGATGCATACGTGTGAAAAATGTGAACTCTGTTTAGTCTTTTGTCGTTAACATCATCTCATATTTACAAGGTTCAAACTATTTTTGAATATACAACCTCAACACACCTTAACAGACTTGTCTGTCATCTTGTCTCCCTCTTCTGTGTTTCCCTCACTCACTGAGTCAAGTCGCAATGATTGATGATTTACAACTTATGAAATTGGTCTTTGGCTGCTAAATCTAATACAGTCTAATATGTCTAATATAATCTGATCTACAATATAGAATTAACCAGAGTGCATCATATCTGTTATATCAGATGTAAAAGACACTTGTATGTTTATAGAATATAAATTAATTCTGATATACAGGGATGGATTTAGGTGTGTATATACAGGTCTGGGTGTTTGAGTACATAATTTGCCCCTGACTAATCTGAGTAGTGGATAGATTTCTCCTGTCCCACAAATATAAATATTGAGTATGATTGCAGCTGCTGGGGAAGAGGTTTTATCTCCATGAATAATTGCAGGGTATTTCGCCAACATGATGTACACTACAGCTGGAATACTAATGAAGTTCAGTCAGACAACTCACATTTACAAATGTTTATTGCAACAGTAGAACAGGTTAGTGTTTGGTGTCTAGACTCCGACTTCATCACTCCCCCAGATATGATTACATAGATATGATGGGAGTGATGAGCAAATACTTGTAACCACCGTCTGAGCCTACAGATGGATGATGGGGTGGTGGAGGGGCTGAAGCAACTGGCAGCAATACTGATGCAGCAGCAGGGCAAGCAAAGGAGTGATGGGACATTTTCTCAGCTTAAATAGACCACCAAATAGGGTGGGTGTGTATTATTGATGATTGTGGAGAGTGAGGTAAGTCACATGATTGGAGCAGCGCAGCCCGAGTTGGCTGCTTGAACTAGCTCGCAAGCATTGCTCCATTTTGCAGATGCTTTTGCTGGACTCTGGTTTGCTGACCATAGCTGATTACATGTACTCAGCTACATGTTGCAGAGTTATTGGACAGGCTTGTTGTGTCTTTTGTCAATTCGCACTCACTCGTGCGATTTTCGGCATTGTTATTATTGACAATATACAGCATTTGTCACTGTTGCATTATCAAGTGATGGACCCCATAACCTAACTATCATTATCAGGGTTGGACTGGACTTGTATTAGCTAAAATAAACTGGGGTCTTGTTTTATCAGTGTTAATTTCGTTAATGAAAACTATTAAGAGAAACTGTTCTTCAAAAACAGGTGACAAAAACTGAAACCAAAAGTTGAGAACAATGATGAAAACATGCATCTTGGAGAATACATTGAAGTTCCCGTTTCAGCAGGTGATTCAGCCACTTGACCTGTTGCACTGCCGTTAATAAAACCCATTCAAAATGATGTGTCCGTCAGACATGTTATCCTTATTACTTTACCTCAAATTGGAGGAATCTGATTATTTTCCACTGAGAATTAGACAAGGAAACAGTTACTTTTGTTCGGCCATCAGTGATGCCTTCAGGGGGAGCAGGGCAATGTTGGAGCCCTAGGCGAGATTTCAGATTGGCGCCCCCCAGGCCCCCTAACATACACATGCAAACCAGGAGTATTGGATGCATATTTGATCATTTATATCATATATAATATATTGTTTTATATCGATTTTCAGTGTGTTGTCTGGACCAATTCGCTCGCGGCGAGCGTACAAAATTAAACAGACGCCGAAACCATCGCTGCAGATCGCTAGCCGGCCGCGGCGCTTTCCGGCTGTGAACAGCCCAATTGATTAACATGGGCGCGGAAAGAAGGTGGACAGCTTTTCGTGACACTTCACGGCGCTTCTGCCTCCGGTGTGTCCCCGGGGTTAGAGGATGATGTGACGTATGTATCACGTCATGATAAATCAGCCTCTTGTGCTGCCCTCTCGGCATTTTGCGCCCTAGGCAACCGCCTATGCCAGGGGCCGCCCCTGAGGGGGAGTAATGCGTTCAGTGGTCCGATTGTCCTTTAAATCAGGAGTCGGAAACCTTCAGCTGCATACGTCCTGTGATAGAATTCATAAATACAAAATCGGCAATGCAGAAAAAAAATCCCAGTCATTTTAATTAATTGTTGTTATGTAGTTGTTTTAAGACATTATTATTTTCCAGCAAAACATGGAAATTTCATAACACAGTAGACTTACATGTCTCTAAAGGTGAGACGTTCTGGCTCTATATCTAACAGGTCACTGTCAGGGTGAATTAAATATATATATGGACTGTAGCTTTTATGTTATGTTATCATCACTGACCAGCATCATGGGGACTGTCAAGAAAAGATAAGGGGATTTAGAATATTGCACTTGACAAGAGAATTGGAGAAACATTTTTTGTTCTTGTTGAGGTTTAGAGAGAAATCACTGTGTCTACTTTGCAGTGACACACTCACAGGGATGACAAAGTCCAATCTGAAGCATCATCACAGCTGGAAACATTTGTGATTCAAACAGAGAAATAGCTTTGCAGACATGCCAAACTTTAACATATACACCAAATATTTTTTTTTAATATCTACTTTTTTAGAATATGATATAATAGAGAAAATAAAATGGTAAAATAAAGTATCTTAAAATAATAAATAAATAAATATACAACCAAATGAAAATAATCCGAAAACCGTCAAATAACAAATAAGGACATGAAAAGCATAAAAAGAAGCAAAAGTATGACAAACAAATACTAGTAAAAGAGTAAAAATTATGAATAAGTCAATATATACATAAAAAAATATAAGCATTGGTTTTCACTGGTTAATTCTTGAGTATTGAAAGACTACTAAGGCACTTTTGTATGTAATTATTGACAGGAAAGTGTTTGCTTATTTTAGGAACTGTTGGACTCTATTATTCTTAAGGTCTTCACCCAAAGTGCATTGAGATAATGCATGTTATAATTTGGCGCTATTCCAAATACATTTTATTGAATTATAAGGAAGCAAATTTTTAGATCTGAGTCAATATAAAATGTTGCCATTAGACAAGAAAACTTGGGAGTTTCATTTGAAAATTAGATCTTAACAAGTGCTTGCCAAAATGACATCAGCACAGTTGCCACTAGAGAGTACATAACTGTTGTGGGTTTAGACCCAACTAAGAATTTTGTTGGTGGATCATATTTGCCTCTTAAAGATCCCTTTTTTCCACACAAGAAACAATTTATTGAAGTGCCAGAGCTTTGAACAGGGTTTGGAGACATTCATGGTGACAGGGATGTTCAATTAATATAGCAATCAAAAGATGACCTTATGCTAACAACACTAACAGTGGATCTAAAATGTGTGCAACAATTGTTTGCCGACACTAAATATTGAACAAAAGTCAGATATTATCTCATATTAGGTGGCTCTTTCAGACAAACTGTCGGTCTGCATCAGAGACTGTACAAAATGATAGATTACATGGCAGCTCTCACAACTAAAGCCAAATCATCTCAATTACCCCCTTCGGTCTGGCTGCAGTATATATAATAGGCCTGGCCTCCTCTATGTCAGTGGATGGGACATGGACCAAACAAAAAAGTTTAAATACACATTACATTTTTTTTTGTCAATAATGGTTTATGTAATTTTAAGTAGATGTTATTACAATTATGTATGTCTGGTTAGTTAAAACAGAGTGAAATGTCATGATTTATACTAAGTCATGATTGGTCAGATGTGTGAGCTCCACTCCACAATCACTGCTGCGCAGACCCTGGCTCCGAATGACATTGAAAGTACAAGAGTACAAGCATTTGTATCTGATATATTTTGGCCTCACTTTTGTACAATGAGATGAGGTGGAGATGCGTCGTCCATCTTCATATACAGGCTATGGTCTGATATAGAAAATAGAAAGTTGAAATAAATATTTTGCATACATGGTCAGTACGTGCAGTGGTTGGCTGTAGTTGTAATATCAACAGGGTAAGTGTGTCAGACTTCGGGTTCTCTCTGCTCCCACACTGTCTGCCACTCTGTCAGAAACAAGAACACTAGCAGACGCTTTTTATCCATACCTGAAAATATGCTCTACACCTACACTCTGTGCTTTTATAAATGTCCATGTGTGTGTATGTGCCATGTGTGTGAGTGTTCAGAGAGACTGAATGCATGTGAGTCAGAAGCCAAGAGCGAGGGTATATTTCACTGCTGCATGATGAACATTGTCTTCAGTCTAGCAAGAAAATAAAAAATAAAAATGTTGTCTCCCACGTCTGAAACATTTACCTAGAGAGAGGCTTTACACAATCACACTTATTACATTGCATATATTGCTTGGAAACTAGTAAGACATCAAATGATGTCCTCAATCCAAAACAGTCATCCATATGAATGGAATCAAAGCGTGTCCAATTACAGCCATTGAACACTGCAGACATTTTCACTGTGCCCTGAGAACCCATCTCAACCGTTCTATGAATTGAATATGAGGAGTGTCTAGTGAGATAAGTCCTTTTACTTTCAGCCGACTCCTCGATGCCCTGAATCCTAATGACTACTTCTGAGGTTAGAGTGCTGCATATGAGTGGGAAGGTAAAGTGCAGATTATTGCTCTTTGTGGCCACCTCTGTGGGAGAATGACATCATAGCTAAGCCACAGCTCAGAGCACATCCTCAGGCCGTATATGAATATACAGTCCTCATATCACTGGTAGGATGTCATTTAAAACTTTGAAACTGTGTTTCAAAGAAGAAATTAGGCAATGTATCAGTTTATTTTAAAACATAGTATGTGTTTTGGCTATGCTAGCAGCGTGGCTCAAGGGAAGGCAATGTCAGTCTCTGTATGTTAGCATTGTCAGTATTTTGCAATGCTAGCATAAGCAAAATGCCACCAGCTGTGTCTGTTTAGCCTCAGAGGGCCACTACCATGATTGACACCAGGATATGCTGTGTCTGAAATTGCATACTTCTGTAGTCACAATTACGTCTCTGAGTGCATAAGTACATTCACAAGAACGGTGACATGCAGTCACTACAAGAAGCCTACCGGGATGATGCCCTCAAAATGGTCACAAAGGACAATGGACATCTCCCACTCTCAGCATCTTGGCTCTTGGTAGAAGAAGGGACCATTAAAGTTGTGAACATGGACCAAGGAGGCTAGAGCTGTCATGGTCAAATAAATCACCAGTGTGTATGCACTGTTGAGGTCTTATTAGGGACAGAGAAGAACACAAGGTCCCTCCTATTGTGGTCGGTTGCCAATGCCTCCATGTTCATGGGGAGGTAAAATGCTGCTGTGAGTGAATATCAGGAACTGAATGCATATCGTATGTAGCTGTTGATGTACCAAAAACCTTTTCTACACACTGGTTTATATAGACTGATTGTACTTGAGTGGACTATCACTCAATTGTTTCGATCCAACTATATTTCAAGCTGAACACAGTGCAGGTCACGGCAGGAAATGGACGACCCTGTATTGTTGAAAAGAAAAGAAAACCTGAAACAGAAATATATGGTCTGTCTATCTTCTACAAGATTCTCATTTTGTAATTGAGGTATTTTTATGACAGCGTAATAGTGTAATATATACAGCAATATGCCATGTGTGTTACTCCAGCTATGTGGAAGCTCTAATATGGATTGAATATAATGACTTTACTTTAACCACTGAAAATAGTTAACAGACCCAGGGAATGTAATACCAGTCTTTTCCCTGTATGAATTTATCATTAGTGGCGGACTTCCAGAACTGAATTAGGAGTGCAGCTGTTGAAATTTCTCATTTTATTATTCATGATGTTTGGTGCACATTCAGTGTATGGTGCTCATAACAGAGGTTAACTGAGGATAATTTTACATCCATTTTGTCTCATGAATTTGCCTTTTTACTATATTAACCACATCATCAACAGTGCCAGGGAAACACTGTCTACTGAAAGGAATGTGCAAGGAGTGACATTTCAAATGTGTAATGTGAAACTGTAGTGTTTGTGTATGTTTTCTGCTGTCCTCCCTTCACCGCCCTGAAGTAACCTAAAAAACTGGGATCTTGGAAGTGGTGGATGATGGATGAGGCAATTGGGGCAGGCTGTTGGTAGTGCAGCCTGTCCTCATTGCTTCATTTCCCCTGGATATGGATGTGGTATCCCCCCTGCCCTTCATGGTGACCCCAGAAGATGACACAGCCACAACGTCCATAACACCCACCGCCAAAATGAGCCGGCTGGATGTCATGGACAATATTGTGGACGTGCAGGAGAAAGAGTAGAGGTTTGAGCTAGAGCTCAGTCAGATGAAGGCGAGGGTGAGAGAGAAGAAGAGAAACGAGACTAGAGCCAGAGAAGCAGCTGAGAGGGAGGAGAGGAGACACTGTCAGGCATTAAAGGAGGAGGAACACTTCTTTAAAGAGATGAAGCAGAGGGAAGAGAGGAGGGACAGAGAGACGGCTGCTGAGAGCAGAAATTTGTGAAAAAAAGAAAATAACTCATTATCTGCTCTGGGAATTTGTTTAGCAACAATTATAAAAGCAAGACAGTAAAAGACACAATTTGCTCTGCATTGCATTTGTATCTGTAAGATAACATTAGATGACCATTATTAATTGGCATTGATGAAGAAACAGGTATAAAGCATTATGAAGAAAAATTATATTTATTTATTAAAGAAAACAGATTACAGTCCAGGTGTATCCTGTTAATTCTGAACAACGAGCTGGCTTTCTGATACTTAGATGGGAAATTACCTGGGAGATGGAACCGCACCAGTCCACCCAGGTCTGTTTCAGATCAAAGGGTGGCTCAGGTCACATTTTTCTGTCTAAACCAAGTGGCAACCCACCATGGCGTCTCCCATTGGTTTGTGAACTGCTGTTTTGAAGCCGAGAGTTTGGATTTTGATGGTCTGAAACCGTCCGAGCCAAGAGAAAACTAACTGGGCCAGACCTAAACCTGACAGTTATTATTTTGTGTCTAAACCCCACTTGAAACAAATACAGTTACAGAAAGCTGCACTGACTTTGTATTAGTCAGTCACTGACATGGATGGTTATTACTTGTTTTTCCCAATTACTTAGCTAATAACACAGCAACAGTTATAATAATGTCCTTATTGAACACACTAATTCAGTGCTGGTGGAATAGGTCAGTGAACCCTTGGATTATATTACTGGTCAAATAATAAGGAATTTTAGACCATTCATCTTACATGCAACTTTACATCATGATGTAGGTGGACTCATGAACAGAGAGGTAAGGATGCTCCATTAATTCCTGTAAGCCTTTGGATGTTAGTGTGTGCTTCATTTGTACGTCACTGATCATTCTTTGTGCCTTTGAATCTTAGCTGAATATCTACCTCTAAATCATCTCTATTTATATACATTTTGACTGATGAATATGATGAATTGATAAAATTTATAAATATTTCAATTCTTTAAGTTGACTTAGAGAGGCAAGGCTCACATCAGAAGATACTTCAAGATCTTTGACTGTGGGTTTTTTTTATAAGTCAAAGTAGCTGTAACACACACCTCCAACCTGCTTTCTTTGACTGGACTCAAGGTTTGCTGACTCCTGACTCCAGTTAGCTTTTGTTGACATCATTAGCTGACGTTCTGGATAATGTTTTTAATATGATCGTGATATATGTCAAAAGGTTGTTGAGTCAAATGTTCACAGAACTGCAGATATTTCACTTTCTTTTTCTTGCCACTGTAATCTCAGAATTATGTTGACAATGTTACAATGACAATAATACTTGTGTCACTCCAACCATAGGCATACCTTCTGAATTTGTCTCATTCCCGTTATGATCCCGCAATGAATATCGTAATAATAATAATACGTTTATTGATATAGCACCTTTCAAAAACAGAGTTACAAAATGCTTTACCATATGTATTTCTGTTGACCTGTAAGCCTTCACATCATGGACTTTGTTAAGATATAAAAATTACGAGTTATTATAAGTATTTAAAAAACTGTGCTTATATATATTGTGAGTGGGATGACTGATCTACTTGAAATGAATTCAAATGATTAACTAATTAAACAAAGTACTGAGATATGGCAGCTGGACTTTTATTACTGAAACATTTACTGTAACTTCCGTATCAAACTACTCTTTTAGAAATAAACAGTGAGTAGGTGTCATGTGTGTGTGAAGGAGAAATGTCTCCTCTTGTCCTTCCTGTCTCCCCTCAGACTAACAGCAGTGAATCTGGCTCAGTACAGTCTTTGTAGAAAGCTCTCATTGCTTCTCTCATCTGTTGTTTATGCGTGTGTGGGTATGTGAGAAATCTGAAAATACTTCTGACTTTTTCTATTGATGTATAATGCATTTTTCATTCTGGCAGACGATAACTGTACAATTCACAGGAATGATCTGATAGGGCTTTTGAACGGGCATATAATGGAGACATAAAAAAATGTATATTTTTTCACCATCTGACAAAGCCCTCTGATATGCAAGAAACAATTTCTGCATCATGATCATAAATAGTAAAGATGTGGTTATGTTTCTGTAATGGTCATGACCTGGTTAGGTTTAGGCACAGAAACAACTTGGTTAGGTTTATGGAAACTTCAATGTTTAATTTAATGGTTACAGGACATTCATCTTCATGGTTACTCTAAATTTGCACTGAAGCTTGTGGAATATTCATTGATTGAAAACCTACCAAGGAACTGTACCTATAAAAATATTATAATACGAAATGTATGATTTTTATCATTATAATTTCACGACCATGAACTATATGCCCTTTCAATTTCACAAAGACCATAATAGTAGCTACCATAATTATTTATTATTTGATTTGTATTGTTCAGTGACTTTCTCTCTACAATAACTTATTGTACGTGACATGAGGTCATCAACTGAAATCTGCTGTACTGCAGAATGATGGGTTTTTGGTCTATTATAAATTCAGAACTCTATTGCCAGGTAAGATGGTTCAATGTCTGCTCCTTGATAATTAAGATTTGAGTCTGCAGTCAGAGACCCTTATTTAAATGAGGTTCTTTAAGTTCACCATATGTTTTCCGTTATCAAAGCAAACATATCACTCGCCAAAACCAGCTGCAGAGTGAGTGCTCCTCACTTTCACACTGCTCTCTGGAGTACACCGATCCATCATTTGACTGGTTTGCATGAATTAGCTTGATGAGATAAGTAACATGAACATCACCATCGCCCTGAAGGACCCACTGAACCCTGAATCAAAGCTTTGATTCAAACAAATAATCAAAAATGTGTATCAAAATTCTTATTTGGATACAGCCATCATCAATCCTGATAATTATTTTGGTACAATGTCAACATTCCTAAATTTGACTTTTTCTTTAAATGAAATCTGCGGTGTGGTTAAGGATAGTGTTACATCCCTAAGACGTCTAGGGCATGAGGGACAAACAATACAAAAATAAACCGGGCAAAAAACAAGAAACCAGTAGGATGCGTTCAAATAAAACAAGTATTTTATTTAATAACTGTAGGGTGAACACAAAACGCCCTTCCCAAAACGGAAGGGGAAATAAGAAAAATGGCAAACCACTAACGGAAGACAATATTCAACAAAAAGAAGATGAACCTTGGAAACAATACACAAGGAAACACCAACTACTGCACACTGGAAGTCCACACGCAGGTTCTTCACACTGCCGCTCGGCCCACTGGCGACAGCTGACGCTCTGCTCAGGGTTTTATTTGCCCCTCCTTGATTTCGGAGTGGCTTCAGCTGTGCCAGTGAAGGTGCTAAAAGAGCACCCACATGGAGGAGATGAGAGAGAGAGAAACAAAACACGGCACGTAACAGATAGGAAAAGATTGTAGTTATGTTCAATAACCATATTAAGGAACAGGGTAATTCCCGGGACAAGCTAGCAAAAGCGGGCTACACTTTGAAAATATGCAACTGATACATCCCACCCCCTCCTACAGGCCCTCTGCTCCCAAAGGACGCTCCCAAAACACATGAACTCTCACTTCCTCATTGTCTCAGCTTCAGAAGTATATGTCTCCCCAGCTGATGATGCGCATAAAGAGCACTGGCAGGGTGCGCGCATGCAGGCAGGTCGGATAGTGACAGACAGACTGAATGAAATAATTTGTTTTGTTTATAACAGAGAGCCACACATACCATCTTTTAGGACTTCATTTATTGATGGCTATCGGGACCTGGAGAGGATTTCAACAAATACAATAAAAAGTATTTCAGAAACAAATTATTAACCCTACCTTTAAATAATTATGGCTATGGTCTAAGTATGTTTTTATTCTCGGTCTGCTATGTTGGCTATGTCTGCTTTTGATAAATGGTTAATGACCTGTATTTATATAGCGCTTTTCTAGTCTTGATGAGCACTCAAAGCGCTTTACAGTACAATTATTGGCTTTCACCCATTCACACTCAGTACAGTGTACTTTCTGTATTGCCCCTTCTACGAAAAGTATCTTGCCCAAGGACACTTCGGCATGCGGAATGGGATTTGTTACCAGCACTAAAACCTCTGCTCCTTGTTCACTGCTACCAGCAGCCCAACCACCCTGTCTCTGTATCCGCTGGTACCAAGAGCTCAGTCGCTCTACTCTGCTCAGCCTAGAACACTCTGTACCCATGGAGATCTCATCCAAACCCCAAATCTCAAGTATCTGTATTTTATCGGTAACCTGTTTCGTTGATAGCCAGCTTGCAATTATTAAATCTTGCCAGCACATTCTTGATTTCGTCAATATAATATAATATTTGAATCCTGTTGTCTCAAGTTTGTGCTCAGAACTTTAAGTCCTGCCATCCCCTCCAACCTACAGGTTATGGCTGCATGGGCAACAATAAAAAGTAAGGTGAGCGCAATTGTAGATATGGGTTGTGGACACTGCTATCTAATGAGGATTTTCATTCATCACGAGTACGGATATTGACACATTTTACTCGGATGGTACTCGTGCTCCGTAAAAGTACATTATCCGTACCGGATACTGGTTTCATCCAAGTATTCGTCTCAACCCTAATAGAAACATATTCTTGGACTTACTAATAAGCAGATGATGAGTATCCTGTTTTAGGGAGTAGATTTAAGTTACACCAAACTTCCTGATGAACCATGTCATTGCTGGAGGGTGAGTTCACCTTGCACTTGCTGTCAGGCAGACCATGCTGCAGCAGGGCACCTATCTCTGTAAAAAGACAGTTTGCTGCCCTACTTACTCCAAAATAGGTCAGATCAAATCACCATAGGCCGTAATCTGCATCTCCAAGCACTAATTATAAAACCCCTCCTCTCATCACAAGCTATTTCAGTGTCGGGCTGCCCTGCTGCAACATGGACAGGCGGTTGTGAAATGCTTAATATATGCCGTATACCAGTTACAGCGTACCTCTGTGTCTAATTTAGATGAAATTGTTAGAGCATGTGGGCGGGCCTGAACAAAAATCGCTTTAGTACTTCTCTGGTAACTCTGGGACTCTGGGATATGTGGAAAGAGACTGCAGAGAAAAGCATCATTGCAATACAAAACACAGCAAGAATATCTAAATAAAATGGAAGCCACAGTAATCATAGGGACAGTGATCAACTGCTTATACAAATCAAATAGCTTATTGGCACAGAACCATTTCTGCTGTTTAATTTGCTCATAGAAATCAAGTCGTCCACTTGCAATGTAAATGTGAGTGTTCCTTGAAGGGTCTTCTCCCTGGGTTAAAGTGAGCTGGAACAATCTGCTACAGCACACACACACACACACACACACACACACACACACACACACACACACACACACATGCACAAACGACCATCATCCATACTTTGAGCAGTAGGGAGCCACCACAAAGTAAATGTTATTTTATCTGCAAGCTCTATTTCATTCTTTATATATTCATGTAATAGGTTTATAAATGCCAATTACAAAATGAACCTTCTTGGTTGAATTTAGGAAAAGAATGTGCTTTAGATTAAGTAAGTATTTCCTTAAGATTACAGGACATGTGTTGTTGTCATGGGTTATAATAAGCTGCTTCAAAGAGGTCAGCCTCGAGACAGAGCAAGTTTCTGAGGATCGACATGTGGATTCAGTAACGTTATTTTATCAAATAACCACATGTCTTAAACTATAATCTTTAACAATACCCATGCAGCACAGTATGGTTGAGGTTATGGCTCATAACCAAAATAAACCCACTTTTTTAAAAGAATTGATGCCTAAATAGGCCTCAAAACAGTCAAAAGTACACTGCCAAGATACAAAATGTGTTCATATCACTGCAAAATCACTGGCCTTCCAATTAGTGTTACTTCATTTTCATTCGTTATTATTCGTTTTTATTCTCCATGTATCTTGTTCTAACTTCTGTCGTGGTAAATCTACAGATTTGGTTGCTCAATACCATCCCAGGATCCAGCTCATACTTCATGTTTTGTGAACTGTTAACTAGCTGCGTATATAGGGGTGGTATTGTGCTTTTAAAAGAAGGGGCTGTGTAATTATCTACAGAAAACTATCTAAGATCAGCTCATAGCAAATATAACCTCTTTTATAATTGGTTAGAGCAGAGAAGTACTACAGTAAATGGATAGATAGATGGATAGATCCATGTATCTATCTATGTCCTTATTAAATATTTGATAGTGTGAAGGCAGACATGTAGAGCACTGAGAAACACAAAACTGGCTGGACTCCAGGCTGCAGTGTGAGACTGGATGAGAGAGAAAAAATCAGGGAGAGGGCTAAAGGGGTTGTTTGAAAGAGAGGGATGGGTATAGAAGTCAGACAGAGGGTGATAGAGCTCAACGGACAACCAAGGACGGAGTCAAACCAAACAGTATGGCACTACTCAGATGGGGCTCAGAGGAAAGAAAAAGAGAAACAGAAAGATCCAATAATTCCATGAATGTTGTGGACGTCCAGGCTGAGAGAGAGAGAGAGAGAGAGAGAGAGAGAGAGAGAGAGAGAGAGAGAGAGAGAGAGAGATCCAAAAACACCTTCAACCTTCTGATGGTGGATTTTTCTCTACAGCAGTTTGGCTAAATAAACTCATAAACTACTTATTAGATGGATGTCCGCTTGTTAGGAGTCTCATTACTCAAAGTGAGTTCCTCATTTTAACCCGAACTAGAGACATTGTAATACATGTTCATGTACTTTCATGCTCAACATTAAAAAGGAAGGAGAGATCACACTGGTATTCAGAAAGAGGAGAACATCTACTGTCCTTACAGATCAAACTTCATCCACTAAAAAAGACTGGGATATGGTTAAACGCTCCTGAAAGAAGCAGAACTTGTTTTATTTTCACAAATTTCCTCTGCAGCTCAGTCTCTGTGATCAGTGTCTCTGACTCCGTTATCCGTTCAGAGTGTGTCTCTCTGAGGCAGCTCTGCTGCTGCCTTTTGTACCAGAGGATCCATCAGCTCTCACCTGCACTGACCGATCCTCTGGTCCAGGTGAAGGTGCTCTCCCAGCTACCTCCACAATAACTTGAAAGAAAAATGTGACCACAGTAAGAGGAACAACAGAGCAGGAATAGTACGTGCATTTTCAAGGATTCACTCTTCAACATAAGCAAACAAACTAGATTATTTCACTGTAATAGCCAGTGTGCTGGTTTGTTATTAACCTGCTTCTATATCTGACAATTTGCATGCCAGGAACTTCTTCCTTATCTATCTTAGACTGCGGACACACTGAAAGGATTTCTAAAGTCAAATAAATGTACAGTGGTCATACTGTATATAATCTGTAGCTCTGCCTTTTCTCTTGGTGAAGGTGTTGATGTTCACACTCATTTAACTTCATTTTTAGTTGATGAAAGCCAATGATCAAATGTCATGACCACATCTGGAGGTTTCTATAGCTCAGACTGTGGGCAGACCATGACCTCATCTCAGTCTAAATGAATCAGTTAATCAACAGGAAATTAATTGAGCTAAGATATTATTTCATCTCATTCTCATTGTCTTTTTCCCACTGGTTTCAGCTCGAGGCCAATCTGGTGATGTAGTTTGTTTTCTGGCAGCAGGGCAGTGTGTGGGAGTCAAAATCAACAACAGTATATATTGTGGATAATGAAAGAACATTTCAACAGTGTGGCTCATTCATGCATGTGTATTATCTTCTGGATAAGAGGATGCAGGATTTTGACTGTAATTTAAAAACACTTGTTACTGAGCAACACTCAGCTACAGCCACTAGGATCGTGTCAGAATGAGCATAAGGACCATCTAGAGAATTATTTTTGTTGGTGTAGCATGTTTATTTTTGTGATTATACAAGTTTAAGACTGTTTCATTGGAACAGGTTGAAGTTGTTTACACGTTATTGCTGCTAATGTAAGGTGTTATTATTATTATTACTTACAAACAAAGCTTTGCTTTTGTCCTTGTATATTTTGAGTATCATTTGCTGGTCTTAACAATACTGTAATACTCTCAAACATCAAAATGTTAGCTTGCTGTTATAGGAAATGTTACAACCATTGTACGGAACATTAGAATTTAATATTTTGGTGTGAGTGTGAATTCCAAAATCCCAGCGGAGCAGTACTGTGTTGGCTGGTGGATGGTTGGTGTTTGTTTGGCCCTGCACTATCCATGGGCTCTAGGGAAAAGGAGGCAGCGGAGCGGGCAAGCTGCTCCTTCTACCAGGCAGATGGTGCCGGAGCAAGGAGGGAGAGAGGGAGGAAGGGAGAACGAGAGACTGCAAAAAAGGAGAGGGAGCTCTGGTAGTATGTTTGTATTTGTGGGGGGTCATTGGAACTTATTGACTTTCAATTTGGTTAGGTGGATGCAGAATAAGCACCACTGGAAGCTAGCAAGGTACAATACTGGACTAAGTTTGAGTTGACTTGTCATTGGATGGAATGGTCTGGTTGGAGCTGGATTACACTGGACTGACTGAGTCATGCTGTATTAATAACACTGGACTTGAATTTGGGAAAATGGAGCATTTCCCAAAAACATCTTTGGCTGAGATGTTCTTGCTCCTATTAGTAGTCAAAGGTTGGCGGTTCAATCCCAGTTTTGGGCAGGAAAATGAACCTGTAATGACCCGTTCATAAAGAAGCGCATCATATCATCTGAAGTAGTTTGTTTCCTAATCCAGCAGAGGACAATCACTGTCAGCTTGACCTATTGCTTGTTGTCTTGACCTATCGCTAAAAAAAAACAGGTATGTTATGTTTTTTTGCTTTGAAAATAGACAACGCTAGAAAGCAAAGCCATATAAATATATTTGAAAAAATGATGTGTCATGTCAAATTTGTTCAAACTTCAGTTTTTGGACATTAAATAAAATGTTCCCAAAGATGGTTTCTGTCATTTGAGGTACTTCTTTCCCCACTCATATCTGTTCTCGTGTTCACATTTCGGATATATTTAGTTTTAATTAGTTCTTTTTTTATATTAAAACACAGTGAGACATCATGATTGACAGCTGAGACTGACTCATGATTGGCCAGGCAGTTGTATCAGGACCTACAACTCCTTTCCACAATCACTACAGACTCTGGCTCCAAACGGCATCAGTAGCGCTAGATGGCAGCACCTGTGCCCGGGATATTTTGGCTTCATTTTTGCACATTGGATGAGGACGTGAAAACGCCTTGTCCGTCTTTACACACAGTCAATGGTCAGACCAGAGGTTTGTAATGCATAAACTGTAAGTTAACTGAATGCAGCTCACTGCAAGACATGCTTACTGCTTACCACTAGTGGTTCCATCCTACTGCCTCTGACATTGTTTACCTAATAGTAATGTCTTTCAGGCAACTTACTCTATACAATCCTAAAAAGTAAACGTTCATTATCTTGTAATTGACACTTGTCCTCTGTAACTGCTGGTCAACAAACGTTGAATAATCTCACCCTATAACGATTCCTTTTGCTTCCAGTCATTTCCCTTCATTCTGCAAAGTCACAGCCACCACTTTGATTTGCCATCCACTTTATCAAGGTTTTAATTGCCAATGTTTTAGCAAGAGATTGCCTACTTGCGGGTGTAGAAGACACAAAGTGACATTATCCTCACACTGAAGTGTCTCTGTCTTAGCTGCTTAATGTTTCTCTTTCTTCACCAGCTAGTCATTTATTTCCACTATCTCTGCCATTGTAAATAGAGAGTAGACTACATTTGTCTGATGTTGTTCACTGAAAATGGCTGCCTATAAAAAGTAGTATTAGATGGCAATACTGGTTCGGTGTGACTAAACTGAACCAGGTTGACTACACTAATACATGTCAGAATCTTGTTGAATACAGTATCAATGGGAAAATGTTTGAAGTTCAGCACAAGAAACAAAATTGTTTTGGGGTATGAAAGGAAAATTAGATTTTAAGGAATGCTTGCTATTCCTGTGAAAACGAGTTTTCTGCAAAAAAAACAATTTGAACATGTCATGACTTTTTTCCGTCTGACTGCATGACATTAAATGTCTTCACTGTAAATATTGAACATTTTGCCATGCAAACACACATGCTTTTTGCATTGGTTTTTGCACATGAGGCTGGTAAATTAAGGACTAAAACATACAGAAAAGAAATCCCCATTAAAAACAAATGTTTATTTTTGAAGTAGTAACCAACATCTGTTTCAAACCAACAGCTGTATTTCCAAGGAGAACTTGATGACACACATCCAACCTTTTTAAGGGCTTTTCAATATTGCCCCTAACAGTCTCCCTTTCCACATGAGGTCTTGTCCCACTATCGTTTAAAGTCCAAGCTTTTTAATCTTGCTCTTAATTCAATTAAAATCGTTTCTATCATTGCACTACAGATTCTTAATAATTTGTCATTATTGTAAGGCCATTTGGTTCAACTCTTTTTAACGTGAAAAGTCTGACTTGACTCATCTTCAGTGTTTGAATATCTTCCCTGTTCAGATTTAATGAAACAAAAATAACAGAAAAATGTTCATCACACAAAACACAAATCCCACAGAGAAAGGATGAAAGAAAAGATGGATGAGACAAAGAGGGACGATGAAGGTAGATTGAGAAGATGTGAAGCAGATGATCGTGGGAGGAGGTAGAGATGTTGTGTGTGGGAGAGAGGAGTGAAGGGAATTCTCAACTCCACTGTCGCCTGAGGCAGCATTATCACCCCCCAAATCCCACAATAAAGGCCTGTCGTTTGAATTCACTTCACAAGGAGGATAATAAGTACAGAGATAATATGTATTACTACTGTAATAAAGCAAATAGATTTTCATACCAGCACACTGTAAGAAGGAGGGATCATCATCAGCATCTGTCGCTGACAAGATCAAAACTGAAGGTTAAAGCTTGGGTTGGTAATCCTGGAATAGCTAGCATAGCAGGCTACACTTTCAAAAAATGCAATCAATACACCCCTCCCACTCCCATCAGCCCCCTTGTTCAAGCTACACCCCCAAAACACATGAACGTGCACTGTCTGACAACAGCTAGAAGCTGACTTTTCCGTGACTCACTGTCTAACTTCTAGTTCTCGTCTCTGCTTCAGCAGTGTTTGTCTCTCCAGCTTGGTAAGACTATGTTTATACACAATGAATACACATAATAAGTATAGAGATAATAGCAGCCAGGTACACTCATTTCATTCAGCATGAATAATTTCATTCATTCAGCATGAATGAAATGATTGGCCATATTAATTACAGCCCTTTGAGGGCCACAAACACCAGCTTTTAAAAAAAAATTTCAGAAGACTTTTATTTATGGCTATTGGGAAATGAAGAGGATTTCAACGAATACAAATACAAAAGTGTTTCCGAAACAAATTATCTGCCCTAACTTTAAAATATTTCTCAACCAATTTATTTTCCATTTATTTGCTAATTTGCAATTAAAAAGCAAAGAGTAATTAATAGCCCAGTAGGAAAAAAAGGATATCTACCAAATACTTTTTGACACAGCACACCCTCATCAGAAAACAAATCAAGTATACAACTCTTAATGTTTGGCTGAAAAGGTTTCTTTTGTTTGAACTACCTCAGAAAGCTCAACATTCCACATTGGCAAAAAATCAAGGTTTCAGTGAGAGGAAGGGGAGGAGGAGAGAAAATAGTTAATCCTCTGTCACCTTCAATTTAACATCAGCACACTATCACAGCTCATTTCATCTTATGCTGTAATCGCTATACAGAGGTGTTGAGACAGCATGGGATCCAAGATGTTCAGCCAACCACAGCTCCGTCATAAGACTTCAGAGCTATCGATTTTTTTTTCAATATTTTCCTCCTGTTTTCTTCTTTGCTCATGAAAGTGGGATTAACATACGAGACACTGCTCCTTTACAGAGGCAGAACAATATGTTAATAACCTGAGGGAGCAGGATGCAGCACATCTCGGTGAGAGCGACCCCACAGGTGACCAGACAGCTGATGAGTGTCTGACTGCACAAACATTGCTTCTCTCCCACTCTCACACACACATATAAAGTTATGGTCAGGAGAAGAAGTAAATATTGCTTTAAAAAAAGAAATAAAAAGAAACCTCTTAGCATTTAACTATCAATCTACTGGAGTGTGACAGTCAGCAGTTACCCTGATCTCCTCATCTACCAGATAACTACAAGTCCATGTCAAATTAATTTCTCCTTAAGATGGTTTCTGTCATTTTAGATAGTTCTTATAACACTAATGTATGTTCAAGTGTTCATGTTTCTGATAAGTTTGGTTTAAGTCAGTGATTTGATGTAATAAAAAGTAGGTAAGACATCAGGTCTGACAGGTGAGATTGACAAGAGAAGTTTTACTGGCTCTGGGAATGAGATCAGGGTGCGGTCTATTGGGAAGTTTTAAGGTAAAAGACTGAGTTGTAACAGAATCACGAGGCTGCCGACGACTGCTTCAAACACAGTAACAGGTAACTGGCATCACACATAATCCTGCATACACTTACACACATATACTTATGAGGCTGCATCCTGTTACAGTCCAATCCAGGTTGACAATCTGTTTTGAAGAGAACAACAACTATCTGTCTAGAGTGCAGACAATCAAACCATGGGCTGAAAATGGTTTGTCTGTGACAGTCCATGGCTCCCAATATAACGAGATAGCTGACATTTATTATATAGTTGACCCCATATTAATCAAAAAAAGAAATACAACTTTTAATGGGCACTGTCAGTACTTGTTGGTTAATAAATGTAACTGAAACAGGAGGAAACTGGACAATTTTAATCAGCAAATCAATCCACATTCTGTACTGTACTGAGTAACAATACATTTTTAGCTTGATCATTTAAAATAAAGAAAATGTAATCAAATGTAACCCTTACTTTCCCTCCGTTCTTCATGCGTGTACACATAGGGCCTGATCTACTAAAGATTTGCAAGTGTAAAAATGTGTGCAAACTTGATTTCACCCGCCAAAAAACATGCAAGCTGATCTACTAACGGTGCGCACTGAGGGTTGTGTGCAGAATAACACGCACTGTCCATTTAGTACGTTTTCCTTAATGAATATGCAATATCGGGCGTTTCTACCCGAGTGCACAAAATATTGGGAGGAGTAAATGCAAATACTTTAATTAAGCACACGCAATGTGATTTACAAAGCATGAAAATAATTGCTGGGATGGTGACTGCGTCTATATTTAAGACGTTTGAAAGGTAGTTGCTAAAAACAGCGTTACGGACAGATAGCTGCAGTTACTGTGGTGAGGACGAGACGGCAGGAAGAAGACGGAGAGAACGGGTTTTTTCTGCTCGTGTTAACATCTTTGGATTGACAGAAGCAAAAATAATCCCTCTCTTGCCAGGGCACTGATGGCTCACGGATAACTCTTTGAGTATTATATTAATATTTCTCCTGTAGCTCAACAACATGTTGCCTCTTTAGTATATCACCCGCAAAATGCCCACCAACCAAACGTGCAATCTGTTATCATGCACACACAATTTAGCACTCTTCATTTGGGATCTTAGTAGATCAGACCCATAGTGTTTAAGAACACTGATATCAGAATTTTGAAATCCAGTTGTAAATACCAACGAATTACAAATCGAAATGAAAATTTCACTTGACAAATTCAAATGAATGTGAAATGGACAAATTGGCAGACAATGCACAGCCTCAACTTAAAATTGTATTTTTGACATTTGTATTTGACAGTGCAATATTATTTTCTCTTGGCTGACAAATAAAATTATCATGGTCATGTGGACGGTATGAATGTTTGAAAATCTTTGAACTGTAAAGTCAATTTCACAGTCATTTTCTATTGTCATTATGGTACTATTATGCTTAGGATTACATTGAAAATTATCGCGTAGTTCATCTTTCCATCAAGTTTTCTTTTTTAGCACAAATTGTGCATTTTCAAAAAGAAAAATGAAAATAATGTGCACACAGATGAAAAATAACTTTTAATTTGACTAAACTATTTTTTTATGTATTTATGGTTTATTTGATAGTGAGAGAAAGTGAAACTGAAAATATTTGTGCAATGCAAGTATCAAAGTGTTTTTGGTGGATGTTAATAATGGCTTAGATAGAACAGATTTGGTAAAAGATATTTAATAGTAATGCTTCTAAACTGCTGTGTGGAGTTGCAACTACAATTAGTAATCCATAGAGAAACCAAGTTTTATGTCTCTTATAAATCAAATATAACCTAAACCTGTCAGTAATTTCTGTCCTGAACCAATATATCCATAAAGAGGACCATGCTGGCATTAATAAATCCGACATGACTTCATAGGCGCACTCAAACATCCCAACCAAGTATCATCATCAGACCTGCGGATGATTGAATAATCTGACTGGCCTGCTGCCACCAAAATCAGGAAAGACTGTCATTCACCCAACAGCATCAACCCTCCACCATCTGCTCACATAGGCTGTTTCTAGCTGAGCTGCTGGCTCACCATTCATATGCATGTCTCCAGTAATGAGCACGCAGCTTAATGAGGCACTGTGATATAATGTTTTTGTTAGAATCTATTTTCATTGATGGAACGTGGGAAGAATCATCCAGTTCCCGTGAATAAAACCACGCCATTACTGATATAGGAATTATTTAGGCCGACGAGCAAAGATATATGTATCTATGTTGTATCACAAAGATGGAACTGTGAAAATGAATGAATACATACATATATTTGAATCTTATAATTCTACTATGACCAATGTTCATTATTTAATACAGAAATTGTACATTAACACAGTGATTTGGCAACAGACATACAATTTGTAAACTAAGAGATATTGACATAATTGATGAAAACAAACTAATATATGAACATAAATACAAAAAGATTCGGTGCTTCGAATTTTTATTGTGTGTTGTTTTTCATTCTGACTCCATTTAAGACTTCTTGTACGTCATGGTCATTAGCTATAGGGATGCCATCTATTGATCATGTAGGAAAAGATGGGCATTTCAGAAATGTATTACGACTTATAACTAAGAAAAACAAACTTGTGCAATTAAACATTATTTGGATGATTACCTGAATGTACACTGTAACAAATTGCTGTAAAAATACAGGAAATTTGGTACAGTAAAATACCGTTCTCCGTAAATACAGTTTAATACTGTAAATGTTGATGCCTTTGTGGAAAAAAATATTAACAGCAAGCTACTGTACAATTTCACGGTATAATACAGTATTTTTCTTTTTTTGTTATGTCAGACTTGAGTTTCATTTTGTTGCTTGAGACTGCCCATAACTCATCTGAACGAGATCATGTTCCATTAAGTCCCACCGGCTCGTTTAGCACACAGTCAAAGTAAAGAACTCAAAATATTGGCGTAAAATATTGTAGATCAGTGATTTTATTCATGATTGAAGGAAGTATAATAACAAGACGAAAAAAGAAGAAAAAGACGATTTTCACCCCAAGTCTGACGCTGCCAGCACTGAAGTGGACAGAGCATCTATTACCACCTGCTGCTTTCCTCCTGCGAACACTGCGAAATGACTTAAGCCTAACAAAGTCAAAATTACTGCTCGATGTTACTTGGTGTTAGCATGTTGCAGGTATGCATGCATGCAAATGTTTTCACTTAAGTTAGCTAGCATACTCCCCTTTAGCTGCTGAGGGGACAACGTTTTTATCTTTATGTTGAACCACATTAACAGTAACGTGTCGATTTATTTGATTTTCATAGCCACAGGATTTAATTTCTCAGCAGTCAAATCAACAAACTAAGTTAAGTTAGCTAGCTGGATGCCATTGTCCATGTTCTACAGATGTCTGCCACTGCAGCCGATGTCGAGCACACCCTGACCCTCCAAGCCAGTCCACGACTGATTCTGCTGGGTAGGTGTCACATAAGCAAGGTATGGAGTATTGAACATGAGTCATTCTGTCTGTCTGTCTGTCTAATTTCACTCTTTCAGTATCTGTCTCATAAACGTATGTTATGTTATGCTTTCCCATTAATGTAATTCTCTCATCTATGTTGTTTTTGTCATCCCAAGTCATGGAAACTAATGATTTTTATACTCTATGTAAATAGAGTAAAAAAGGGGAAATATATTGTTTGAAATTTCATTGGGTGACACATTATAATGAGAAAACAACTTAGAATTTTTATTTGGTGAATGCGATGGGGTCTCGTATTAAGTGCCAATAATCTTTACTTACCGCACTTAATACTACCTAATACCACACCTCTTATATGCTTTCTCTGTTCTTACATTCTTAGGCGCTTCATCGGCACTAACCCCGAGAGGGGAACAAAGGCCAGCCAGGGGAAGGTGGTGTCCAAGAAGACGGGTAAGCTGGTCCAGAAAAAGGCAGCAACTGTGAATCCCCATGTGGCCCCCCTTAAAAAGAACATCATGGACTTTGAGTGAGGCTTCATGTAACCCACACAAACTGAATACATGGTACATTGACGAGGACATGCAGATCGAAAACCTTTTCAGCATGAGGAATGGTGCTTTTATGTATTACGATTGTATTTACAAAATGTTATTACATTAAATTTGTCAGTTACTGAATGTGTTTGATACTGCACTGGCTTAATAAAAGCATCATTTTGTAAGGCCATCTCTGTTGTCTGAGCCATTTCGATGCAAGCAATTTTCAGGGGTTTTCATTTTGAACTGTAACATTTTTAAATAATTAGCTTCTTGCAGATCACATTCTACAGTACTTTAATAAATTTAAAGTAATAAACTGATTATGGAGATTACAGTAAGAACACTAAAATAACAGTATAATGGCAACCAAGCAGCTGACAGTATTATACCGTAAACCTTGCATTCTATACAGCACAGTACTGTAATACTTTTTACAGTAATAAACTGTTGTTGTAGATTACAGTAGGTACACTGTAGAATAACAGTAAATTACTGTAATTTAACGGGGAAATTTGTTACAGTGTAGCATACATGGAAAACGTGAATGGAAAAAGGAGAATTAAATATAAAAAACATGTAAATAGGTCATGCTGACCCTTAGTAATTTAAAAAAGTAACTAAGAGTGTGTAGTGTATGGCAGTGATTCACTCTGTTGGACAGGTTCAAATCTGTCATCTCTCCTCTGACACATCCGAGCAGGAGATGAATGGAATAATGAAATTAAGGAATCAGGGCCCTGGCCTGATATTAAAACATTGTTTTTACATGCGGTTGTTAAAATCTTTAGGATAAGCAGCATTTATACAAGATTACTGCTGGCAGGAGAAATATCTTGATAGAGTTTTTCTTGAATGAAAATCAAAATGACCTGAAAGTTCCACCCCTGCAGTAAGGCGGGCAAAAACAGTTTGTGCGCTGATGATGGTATAAGTTCAGGTGAATTGTATAGAGATAATGTAATTTTAAAAAAGACAGAAAACTGAGTTTAGATTGTTCTCAGTGTTTCAGGGTGGTTTCATATTGCTTACAAGCTAACATTATAGTAGTAAGCTTGCTAATGCACCAGTGTTGTCAACAGCTGGAGACACGAACTAGAGAGTGATCAGCAGTAGATACATCGTCATCATGTAAGCACTCACTACACTAAAGGGACAATGTGTATATATAAATGATTGTTGCAGCATGCTTGGGATGAATGAGTGTGTGTGTGATTGGTATGGTAGGTTTGGGTGTGGTTTCTCATTGCAGATCCCTGACACACATGCAGCTGATCTCCACTATTGCAGCAGAAGAACCTTGGTCTTCATTCCATTTGTCGCCAGACTATACATTCTGAAAACATGGTAGTATCCTCTGTTTTGGCACAAGTCTTTTACCTGTCCTTGTGTTTCTTGCCTCAGGTATTTCTCTGCCTGCCTGCCGGCCTGTTTTCCTGCCTGGACCATGTCTCCCTGTCAGTTCAGACATTGGTGCATTCTCTCTGCCCAAAGACCTGCTTCCTGTTCTACATCTATAGATGGCCAATCACCCAGTGAGAGCCCACTGGGCTTCACCCACAGCTACACCACAGTGCCCTGCCACTCCACGCACCACGCCAAACACCACGACCATGCCAGAGACACTCTGAATCTGCAAAGACCTTCATTAAAACTGTTATTTTATTGGAGTCTTGCATTTGGGTCCTGTTTCTGGTCCAGTCCCAGTAGTTGAGTTGAGTGAGTGATATCATATTACTTGGTTTACATGCAATAATAATATTGTCAGTGTTTTTCATGAAATGAAACTGAAATTTCTATTCATGTGTGGTTTATCTATATGTCTGAATAATTTATCAGCTATTTCAGAGGTCTGTGAAGCAATTAAGACAATCGTGAGAACAAAGTTGACAATTTTTCAAAATAAAATCTCTGTAAATCCACTCAGTAAATGGTCTGGTCTGCACTTTTCTAGCCTTGATGACCACTCAAAGTAATTCACAGTATAAAGCATTGCAGGAAAAAAAAAAAAACATTGTGCTTTTACTTTGAAAACAAATTGCCAAACCAGAAGTGATTCTATTAATGTTGATGCAATGATGGAGATCTACACGTGTCGTAGGTCACCCAATCTGTGTTTAAGTCTGATTTGGTGAAATTAAAAAAATCTAATTATCAAAACGATCCAGTTGTCAACTGATGCTGTAGTTTATCCAAGGACATAGAAGAAGACAGGTTCAAATCGGCCCGTGAACTAAAAACACACTGCATCAACCCCACTGACATGCTACTAAACCTGTTTATTAAATGTTTTATTAATATTGATCGAATTGCATATCCAAATCTCACCAAACTTGGCGCTGCACTTGAATGCACATGCCATGCCATAAATACAGACAGCCCTTTGGGAAATAAGTAGTTAGATATGTGCATTCAATCCAATCTAGTTTTAGAGATGCAGGCCAGATTTAGGATTCAATAAGCAACAGAGTGTTAGATGTTTAAAGGTTTCACAATACAATCTGTTGGGGAACACTTCTCTGCTACTGACTGATCACTTCATCTGTGCAGTGTTGTGGTATTTATAAGTTATTTATTTTATCTCCTTAGCTCTGTTTCAATATGTGGCTCTTTACCTGTAAAATTACCCACTGTGTTCACCAGCTTTCCATATCTACATTACTACAAACAGCTGGAAACTACACTGAAAGACAATGAATTTATAGCACATTTATACTTGGTTAAAAAAAATGGAGAGAATATTTTGGGGCATTTTTGAAAACAGATTTTTCTATGCATTTTGGCCCTTTTGTCCAGACACAATTGTGTTAAAGATCAGTGAAAACAGAGCTCTGTAATCCTGTTTTCACTTTTGTTGTGTCTACCACCAGTTACTAGGGCTCTTGCCAGGTGACAAAGAGGGAAATCCCTCTTTAATAAATGTACATGTGGATGAAGCACAAGTCTCCGTTCTTTGAGATCAAAAAACCCTGCATGTGGTGGATTAAAGGGTGCCAATTTGAGCCTGCTGTGTTTGTCTGTAGGTACTGTCTGTTCTTAAAGTGTCTGCCATATGAAAGATAAGAAATAACTGCATATCTGTTGTGTGTGTATATATTTAACATTTTAATGTCTACTGTAAGGGAAGACGACGATTAAAGCAACATTTAGGATTTAACGTTGGTCTACCAAGGATTAAATTACGTTTCCTAGCCTTATCAGTATCTTAAACAGTACATCTGGGTTCATTGGATCCAGGTTTCTCTAGATGTGTAGGTAACAGAAGGGTAGACTTAGCTGGATCAACATGAGGCTTTACATCTTGTGATTTAATATCGTGACGTGTGAACAAGGAGAACTTGAGTGAGCTCTGTAGACTCTCCTCTGTGGTAACACCTGTTCAGTGATGAAGCTGTTAAGCCTCAGCAATGACCAACAGCATTCAACTGTCAGAGCCCTGAGAGCAAGAAAATGTACCTTTCAATTTTAATGAAGTCTTTCCCTATCTGCATCTGTGTGACTCTAAACAGGAGTTAAATCCACCTTTAACAATTATGTTTTGTGTTTTATCATTGTCTTTTGACCAATACATATAAAGAAGTATGCCTGTTTCAATACACTGACAATTAATATAGTTTGAACTATATTTAGTAAATGGTTGAACCAGTGTTGGCTTCTTCAGTCAACCAGTGAATGTGAAAGAAACATTGTTGTGCCATCCACAAACATTATTAATAAAACTATGTCACACACATTTGTTAAATGCATATAAAGAATGATAGTGGCTCAAATACAAACTCTGAGGGACTGTAATGGTAGGGGCACTGAACATATCACATCACCCAAGTACACCACGTTTTCATGTGTGTGCATGAGGAAAAATCAAGACTGACATATTAAGCCTCATTCCCTCTTCAGACCTGGTATTAACATGTTTCTCAAGTGATCTGATCACAAGTGGACAGCTAACACCTGGCATTAGAATGTGACTCCACATGTAGATGATAAATGGACTGTATTTATATTGTGCTTTTCAAGTTATATTCACCCACTCACACACACATTCATACAGCACCTCTATACACAGTGCTTTTCTATAACACACCAGCACAACCGTCAGGGGATATTAGGGGTTTCAGTGTCTTGCCCAAGTCTTTTGGTTTATGGGCGACCCGCTCTTCCTCCTGAGCCACAGCCACCATGTCTCCAGTGGCCCCTCGTGATCAGATCTCACTGAAAAAAACAACTTAGAGCAACAGTTTGGGGAATATGGCCTGATTGTTGGTGTTTTTTAAAATTTGAATAATATTGATATTAATATCTTAATATATAATATTAATTACATTTACTACACAAAAAATATCATTAGAGTTTCTCTCTTCTCTTTAGTACATTCATTTACAAAGATTTTTTATAAATACACAAGTTTGCAGGGTAAAATATATTACCCATTTTTGTTAAATTAATTTTTTTCTTTCATTACTTGAGTCAACCAGGCATAAACCAAGGCTGATTAAAATGTCCCCCATTATTTTTTTGGAACACTCAATTGGAAAACAGTCATTACAAGTAACGATATAGATATTCCATTTACAGAGATTTTCCCACCTTGCGCAGAGAGAGGAGACTTCATATGCATGCAGACATATGTGTGTGTGTGCTTAGATAAGCGTGCATTTGCTGACATTTTGCGTCCACCTATGCGTGCATGAAGAATGCCAGACGCCTTTAACTCTGACGTCTCACATCCTCTGCACCACAATGCTGTTTTTGAGGCTAAAGATTGATGGGCTCTCTTCTCAACTGCTCACACAATAAGTCCTTTAAGAGGCAATTTGCTGGGTCAGATCACTGTCGATGGGGCCAGAGGGTCCACCACCTTTGGTGACATTCGACCCACCTCCTTCCCACAAAGCCTCTGAATTGCCACAGTTTTGTGCTTGGTTGGACACTGATTGAACTGGGCAACTGTGGCCGTGAGAGAGGGGATCCCACCAATGGTCCATTTATTAATGCAAAACTCTGATACAAGTTAGCACAGAATCGAACCAATACACACAAATACTTGTAGACATACTATCATATGTACAAGTACACAATATTGAAAATGATATATTGGTACTGAAATATTGGTATTGAATATTTGACAATAGTGTATAGCCAGCATTCATGCTGATCAAGTCAATAATGTAATTGAGAAAACAAGCAAACAATTCCTTATATTAAGCAGAAGGTAAATCAGTGTGTCTTGATAACATTTATAATAAGTGAAAATCTACACATTAAAATCATGATGAATGATGACAAGTTGAATTATTTTGTACGAATGAGAGAAAAGTCAGTTGTGTGCAAGTTAGGGGACAGACTTGGATTTCTTTAGTGTTGTTAAAAGAGTAGTTTCCTGGAGTTGCACTAGTCTAACAGAGGTTGTTTTTAAAGGTGATATAATTAATTGCTGGCAGTGCACCAGTACATTAGCATAGAATGGGTTTACTGAAAACTGTTTGCATTCCCCCAGGGGTTCAGTTGTTCCTCTGAAGGAGAAAATCTCTTTTCTCAGCTCACACACAGCTCAAGATTTGTCTTTTCTTTTTTCTTTTGCTGTGGACGTGGAGATTGTGTGATAAGACAAAGCAGTGGACCATGCTGTCCTTTGGGACCTGAAAGCACAACTGTCGGCAACAGAATAAATATCACATTACATCTGATGTGTGGGAGTTGGGTCTTGAAAGGGTTGGACAACCTCCTCAACACTGGAGTTCAGTACAAACAACATGAAAATACACAGCTGATGATTCAGCACCAGAAACAGATCTAATCTTGACGTTTAGATGGGATCCAACATATAAAAATGACACCATGATACAACATAGTGTTAAGCAATCTTCACCACAAATATCACATTTTCCAGAAAGAACAACACTGAATAGAATGAAATACCACTAAGCTACAAATAGCCTATCTAAAGTAGTTCATTATGAAGTTAGTTGAAGAGAGTAAAGAAAATATTATAATTATAGCTGTGTTATATATATTTATGCTCTTTCAATTCAATTTTTTTTGTATATTGCCAAATAACAAAATACATTACCTCAAGGCACTTTACAGAGTAAGGTCAAGACCTACGAATATTATAGAGAAACCCAACAGGTCCCACAACGAGCAAGCATTGGAGACTGTGGAGAGAAAAAAAACTCTTCAACAGGAAGAAACCTCTCGCAAAACCAGCATTTTACATTTTTAGCCACATTAGCAGAGTGGCCTTAGGTTCAGCAGGAAATACATCTATTTCTCTGTAAAATATGGAAGAGGTAGCAGTGAAGGACTGTGGCCTTTGTTACTTAGCACAATGGGAAAAAAACCCAAAACCAGGATGTAACCTTAGCATCCTATTGGATTTGAATGCCATGAAATGTGGTAGAGGTCTGTTTTCCCTAGATGATGGATTATATTAAATTTGGTAATTATAAAAAGCAGAAGAAAGGCGGTGCAGATGTCACTGATGGTGGAAGTCAACGCAGCAGGATCCACCAATAGTATTTTAGACCCAGCATGCAACTGCTGGTGACGCAATATGCAGGGGTGTTTGATTTGGGACACTTGCTGTGGTTGACGGGTGGTTCATCAGATTGTTATATAGATAGATGCTTATCATAATCAACATAATGACACATCCTCTGAGCTTCAGTGAGAGAGTGTAATGATTTACAACATGCATGTAGACACAGACCATGATGCTGGCGACTCCCCACCAGCCTCCGCTGCTGCTGCTGCTGATGATGATGAGTTGGCTCCTTTCAATTGTTGCATTCCATACCATAACTTCATCCTGAGACTTGTAACAGCAAATACTTGAATAACAGTGTAAAAGTATTATATTGGCCCCTTTGCTGATATTTAGGCCCAATCCCATTTCACCCCTTGGCCCTACCCCTTTGTTTTGCGCATTCACGTGTAGGGGTAGGCTGTCCCAATACCTGTTGGGACAGAGGGGTAGAGCTCTATACCCCTCCAAACGGAGATTTTTCAGACCCTCACTTCGAATGGAGGGGTAGCCAGAATGCCTTAGGAATAGCCGGCAAGCTTGGAGAGAGACCCACAAATGTAGTATTTTCTCCATTAATAAGGATTTAAAAATTACGGTAATGATTGTAATATCATTTCTATGTATTATGGTAATTTTTTAAACAATAACCTTAAAAAAAGCCTTAGCATGCTCGAGATCTTTTTTGCATGATAATCCCGTATCAGGATCGACTATTGATGTCAGGTTTTCGCGATGACTACTGATGATGTAACGGCTTCTTGAAGGGCTGTCCCAATTGGTAGGGTAAGATTTCAACCACTAGCCCTCGTGACTCCGTTTCAAGGGGCAAGATAACCCTCGAAAACAAGGGGTAGAGGGAAGGGGTGAAATGGGATTGGGCCTTAATGGTCTTTTTTAGAAGAGGTTACCCACATTTAAAAAACATGCATATACTCGCTAAGTTTTGCATTAAAAGATATAAGGGATTTTCAATAGGGAGGAAAGCAAATACAGGTGAACCACTAAAAGATCGAAGAGTCTTTAACCACAGGAAACTTTGAAGCAGCACTATGTCATTTTTATTAAGCAACCGCGCCGTCTGCAGCCACACATGCTGATTTCTGTAGAGAAAAAACAAAGCTTATCAATCTCTTGACCGGAGCTCTGACGGTGTAGTCCCACTCACTGAACTGAAACACATCTGAACGGTGGATATTACCCATGATCCCCAGCTTCCCGAACCAGAAGAGCAGCAGCTATAGAATACTTCTTATTTCAAACACAGTTTTTTAACTGATCTACAGTTCAGCTTTAGTCTTGAACTTGCTGGACCTGATTCTGGCAATTCAAGCAGCAGTCAATTACACACTTCTCACAGGAGATCGTACCTGCTCACCAAAGTTACATAGAGCAAGAACAGAGATTTGGAATGAGGAGGGGGAATGAAAGCGGCACCCTTCTCACAATTCAAAATAATTTAGAAGCTGCTATTATAAATTGAATCCCTGGCTCTACCAGCCAGCTTGCCGAAGTGTCCTTAGGGAGGACATTGAACCCTAAATTGACCCTGTTGGCTGTGCCAGCAGTGTATGAATGATTTGTGATAGGAACAGGGCTGTGTCTAGAACTGTTGCTTTCCTGTATTGTTGTATTTCTGTAGCTCGGCACCAGTGAAAATGAGGGTTCTACCTCAATTTGTCTCCGAGGTTTTAAATAATAATTGATGATGATGAATGTGTGAATGTGTGAAAAGGACTTTGTATAAAGCACTGTGAGTTTAATAGAGAAAAGGGCTGTATAATTGCAGTGCATCTAGCTTCCACATTAGACTGGCTCTAAGCGCCACTGAATTAATTGAAGAAAAAGAAAGTTAACAGAAAGAACTAAAGGTAAATGCAGTGTCTAAACAATGTTAAAACAAAAACTAGGAAATAACTGAACAGTACCCACAAAGAAACACAATATGGTTGCTCAATCTGCACATACAATGTGACAGTTTAATATAATTTAATTTAATTTATATAGAGCGTATCTCAACAAGGTTACAAAGTTTTTCATAAAATATATGGTTAAATATAAAAAATAAATCCACGGCTAAAGATACATCTGACTGGATACTGGCATGTATAGGAGTATGAAAGCCATGTGGGAATCAAGAGCTCCGACATGTAAGTAGGGGCCAGCCCATGTTGAGCTTTGAAAGTTAATAAAAGGATCTTAAAATCAATCCTGAGTTTAAATAGCAACCAGTGAAGGGATGCAAGGATTGGCGTGATATGAGAGCTACGGTTTGTTTAAGTTAAAATATGAGCAGCAGCATTTTGAATGAGCTGAAAACGAGATGCTGAGGTTTGACTAAGGCATGTATACAGTGCATTGCAATATTCCAGACAGGAAAAGACAAAGGCATGTATGAGCTTTTCTAGGTCAGGGAGAGATAAAACTGATTTAACTTTAGGTATATTTGTAGCGGGAAGTAGCAGGATTGTGTCAGAGGGATCTCCTCTGAGGCTGGATCTCTGACTCAGAACGTCAGAGGACTCTCACCAACCTCAACATCAACCACAGTCGAGGCAGTAGTAAAATCCTGTTTATATGTTTATTAGAGATTCTGTTTGTGTCTCATGGAAGCATTCATACTCACAGTACTGGCATTGCTTACAATGGTTAACTTGACAACAGTAAACCCCACTTCGGATTAGAGCGGTTGTCCTCTTACCAGAAGGTCTGCGGTTAGATCCCAGTCTTCCCCATTCCAAATGCCAGTGTCCTTGGCCAAAATACTGAACCTCAAATTGTTCTTTCTCATAGAGAAAAGTGCTGCACATAGATGCACTGTGTGAATTTGTGTGTGAATGGGTGAATGTAAAAACTGTACTGTAAAGCGCTTTAAGTGGTCATCTAGACTAGAAAAGCGCTATATAAATACAGACCATTTACCATTTACTTCCTTTTACTGGAACACAGCACACTTGGGCGCGACATCATTATCAGCTCTGGCTTTCAAGGTAATTGGTATGCAGCAATAGACATCCCTGGCCCTGTTCGTTAGGAAAGGATGAACTACTGAAGCTGCAACAGCTACGTTCAAGGGAAATATTTACCATTCATTTCCACACATTTTATTCGATATTAAAATGTAATTCAAAACGCTGCTACTTCTAAGAACAAAAAATGGGTGCCTTTGGGCTGTTGACCAATAGCTGTTTGTCTTATCAGCACTATTGTGTGAGGGAACAGAGAGGCATGGAAGTTCAGTACACATGGAAGTATTTACACTCAGGGTAATTCCATGAAATGACCAGAGATGTTGTCCTCCTCGGTACTGCTCCTCTCGTCTCACGACACATAAATTCAGGTCAGTTTCCTAACAGAGTCTGGCAGTGGGTTGGGTGAGTCACCACCTACACAGACACAGAGAGCCAGTTCATTCAGCATTCATGTTTGTGCACTTGCACATCTATAAAAAGAAACACAATATCTGTGGAAAAAAGACATGATGCAGAAAAGCTGCAGAGTTCAAATCCGAATGGAAAAATCTAAATGTCTTCTCAGGATAAAACATGATACAACACTGCAGCACTGCAAAGCATCTGTCATCCCTGACTGAGCCAGTCTCACTGTGAAAGTAATGACATCCTTTACATGGAGAAAAGTAACATAATCATACTAAATCACAGGGAAACATCAAATTTCACTTCAGGAAAAGTTGTATAAAGTTAATCTACTTTTGAGTACTGGTACTTTCCATGCTCATCCAGTGCTGCATCAAGTAGCCAGTGATCATTAACTGCAAAGAAAATAATATGAAGTCTTGCTTAATTTGTATGTTGACTTTTGTACATGTAGAAGTCAAAGTCCAGTTTAGAGGATGGTTAAACTTATTTGCCAACACCTTTAATAGTGAATTGCTTCAATGCCACTTCATAAAATCAGACTATGGTTTAAGGGAACAGCAATAAAGATCATAATAAGGAACATAAGAACTGAACTGAACCATCCAACCAAAGAGCACTGATGTGTAGCGTCAGTAAAGTTAAGCCACTGATGGTATAGGGTGGTGTTTCACTCAGACTTTCCACGTCCACATTGTTACCTTTAAAGTGCTCATATTTTCGGCCATTTACAGGTTTATTAATTTAATTTGGGAGACTGCAATAGGTTAACATGCTGAAATCTTCAAAATACACAAGACTAGTCTCATAGCGATACAGAATGAGACCAATAATACTGCAGCTCTTCTTGTCAGCCAATATCTCAGTTTTAGCTCTTGGCCTGCCTCCCAACAAGTCCCATCTGCTCTGATGGTTGGCTGGCCTACTCTTATTGTGATTGGTCAACTCCTTAGAGCTTGTATTAAAAATATTGCGCCCTTATTTAAAGGGTATCTGGCAACAATGACGTTGGTTCTCCCATACCAATGTTAGCCAGTAGGCGGCCACTTGACATTGTCGTAGACAATGTATGGGACAAAAAGCCAGAAATATGGAAGAGGTAGCAGTGAAGGACTGTGGCCTTTGTTACTTAGCACAATGGGAAAAAACCCCAAAACCAGGATGTAATCTTAGCATCCAAGTGTCCTCGCGTAAAATACTGAACCCCAAATACCCTGTGCTGACAGTGTGTGGCTCCACTTATTAACCGGGAAATATTTGTCCCCCCCCCACTCGCTTGTGGTGAACACAGCAGGGGATCTCCTGCCCCTCCCCTGTCTGATAAAATCGCTCCTCACCTCCACCTCACTTACAAACACTCTGATGTCAGTGTCAGATAGTTTCACTTCCTCTTCTCATCGCTTGATGCTGTGACTCTGTCATGACTCATGGTGGAAACCCATTGGTCAGCAGGATAATTTAATATTCATGAGGTGCTTTGCATTGACCATTTATGGTTGAAAGTGGGCGAGTAGAGGGCGGAGCATGAGGCAGATCCAAGTACGAACGTTTCCAGGTGGACTGTGATTTATAAAGTGAACATTGCGTTCAGGTGTGTGTGCACAAGGTTTTATAATATTTTTTTGGAGTATGCCATTTCCAGGTTTCATGCGCACATACACTTTTAGTATGAATCCCACACACGGTTTTATAAATGAGACCCCAGGTCTTTACTGAAAAATAGATTACTTTTTTCTGTATCTTTATTTTTATATGAATATTTCGAGTATTTTAATATTTGAACCATCCCCTGACCCCCTTATCACGCTTTGGTACGTGTGCCCAGAAATCGCTCTCTCAGTTTGCATTAGGAGCAGAGAGATAGTGGTCTGACAAGAGGACATAAACTGATGCAGTCCTTGTTTCATGTTATATCATTACAGTAAAAGCAATCTAAAGAGAGCTACAGTTCTTGGTGTGTGTTCTGAACAACATTTGTCTTTTTTCACTCCTTCCAAAACAAATGCACATGCTGTCTGGAGCAAGGTTTTTACAACAGGTGACAGTGGAAACAATAACGCTTTTGTCCACAGAGGCACCAAAATCAACGAAAATGAAAAGTTTCTTATAGAAGCTTTAAGTGAACCACTGTTTAACCAGACAAGCTGGTCTCATTAGGGTTTCTGTTGTCTACACAAATCTCCAAACAAATCGTCAAATGACATCAACTGATTATACTTGGTCATACCCACTGAAAACCTCACTACACAAAATTCCTTTTACACACTAAACGTAACTTTGGAACATGACACATTTTTTTAACATACTCTAAAGCTATAGACATTGATGGGAGCACTAACTCATGGATAAGATGCGAGGGATCCATGTAACCACAATGACTAGCAGCTCACTCTCAGTCCCGCTATGTAGGGCTGGCTACTGCTGCTGCAGTCCAACCAAAAGTAATAAACATTTTTACTCAGACGGTCATGTTTTCCAGAAATTGTGGTCCACGACAGCCTAAAGTGCTCTAATGTCAGTGCCTCCTGTTGTTGTAGTCAGGATTGTATTACATTGAAATAAAGCTGATCTGGATTTCCTGCATTTTCTTCATATCCATCAAAAATTGTTGACAGGTCCAAGAAATGACTTACACAGGTATCATTGTAGAACTGTAATAGGGCTCTAAATAGCTGCTGAGGAATGAAAGACATGAACATAATTCTTCACTTGGTACAAATCTATGGACTTGTAAGACCAAAATAAAGATTTGCATTTTAACTGTGATGCATATGTAACAATCACCATGTTTACATGAACATCAGTGCCCCAATTTTAACCAGATTAAGACAAAAGTCTGAATAAGACACTGCCTTATAAACAGTATTCGCTGATTATCTTCACCAGAATTTGGTCAAACTAAGCAATAATCTAATTCATACTTTTGGATTATTCTAACCATTATGAAGACATGTCTTAATCACAATTAAACAGCCTTTTTGGTTTTAGAAGCATTTTGCAACATCGACATACATGACAAACTGCTGGACGTCACAATCAGACTATGCTCTGTAACATATAAACCGGAATATAAATGGAATATTCTTTTAGCAAATTGTGTAAACATCAGAATCAAAATAATGTAATTTTCTGAATAATAATTTAGAACACTGCCATCCATGCAAACAGTCATTGCTAGTCAATCCCAGCATTAGCTCCCAAGAATACCAGGCTGCTCCTCAGAGCCAAGCCTCCTCATCAAAAATATTACTTTGCATAATTACTGCAGCTCATATACAGATGATACATCACAGTGTAATTTGATTGTTTACCTGCTATATATATATATATATATATATATATATATATATATATATATATATATATATATATATATATTCTTCTTTGTTCGTTTTATTGGCGCTTGGCAAACAACGTCAAGGTGCATTACCACCATCCACTGGATCTTCCTCTTCTACATCTATATGAAGTTTTGGCCCTCTAAATATCACCTCAGATACTAACAGATGTTTCTTCCCACTACATGTGAAATGGTTCTGCCTGTGGCAGTGCTTACTAAAGATAATGCTGTATTAGGAAAAGAAAACTCCCCAACAGTTCCACTGATCCACAGGTGATGGTACTTTACAAGGGTTGCCCATGTTATTTAGGGACATACTGTCATTGGTTGCCATAATAAAGAAGCTCACCTCCGCCTTCACAAATATAACTGACTAACACAAACAGGAAACATCAATTTACATGGCAGCTACCTCCAGCTTAATCTATGACTCCTTCTTATTCTCCATCTGGATATGATTAGGATATAGCTGGGAGAGACATGCCATCCCACCACACTGAGCCAAGAAATACTTTTCCTATTCGCTTTACTTCCTTGGGCAAACATTAAGGGCCTTTAAGTTTTTAGGGGGAAAAAAGGAGCTCAGTGAGCTGAGCATGGAAGAATGGACCAAGAATAGAGTGTGGATTTAACAAAAGAAAATAACTAAAAGGTGATTTTGAAAGCTGTTTTCACTGTCCCTTTTACATTTAGAATGACAAGTGAGAGATTTCGAAAAAAATAAAGTCAAACTTTTTAACATTTAACACTCAACCAGTGTTGTGTGGTAACGTTGACACATGCGAGCCATGTGTGATTCTGTTGTTAACTAGACCAACCATTCTAAACATTACATTTCTGAAACTCTGTATCTGCATCTTGCTGAATTCCATCTGGACAACTTTACCTTCTGTTCTTGTTCCTCACTTCTGAGGCATAGGAATTGTTCCTCATTCCCACAACATATCAAATGTGTAGTTTAGGGGGGGAGTAACTTAAAAATAGCTCATATACAGATGATACATCACAGTGTAATATGATTGTTTATCTGCTACTGCTGCCTAACACACATCATTTTTTAAAGCACACATGATATTTATAACATACTTATGTGGTCTATAACATAACTGATCTCAGAACGGTAGAAACTGTGTCAAAGGCTGCTTGTTGGTAGCTAGCTATAGTCAGCCACCTGTCAGAGATCCCAAGTTTGATCCTCAATGCAAAAAGTCCAAAACACATTGCTCTACTCTCAGTTTACAAACGTTACACTTTGTCAATAAACCAGGAAGTTACACAAACAATGAGTACCATCAGATGGCAATCATACCAGCTTACGAAGACAATGACTTGCGGCTGCCACAAGAGGGCAGTAAATGGTCAAATCCTTTATGAGACAGAATGCTGTTCGGGGATCAGATGTAATAAGGTATATCGTTTCCACATCTCCATCATTTAATTGCATTCTATTTTTAGCTAATAACAGGTTGAGCACTGCTTGACTTGATGGTACGTCACTGCATTCAACTGTTAAAATGTTGAATCAACTAAGACTTTCACAAGGACTGGTTTGTGGGAAAAGCTGCCAATTCTTTTCTGGGAGAAAGGTGAGGAGAGCGGAGGACAAGAACAAAAAACAAGTGAAGAAAAGAGGGGAAAACGAAGAAAACTGGAAGGAAAGGAAAGCATCTGGTTGTGATTAGTATGGAGAGGTATCTTCTCTGCTTCTCTCCCACAGTATTGTGCTTTTCTCTGACAAACTGACAGAGCTGCAGGAGGTGAACTCTGCCAGGAAAAATAAAAGTACAGGCAGCATGTTTGGGAGCGGAGGCTGAGAAGCAGGAGGAGGAGGGGGAGATGAGTGGGGTGAGGGTTGGGGGTGGGTTACTGTGAACAAAGGCAGGCAGTCAGGCCAGCTGCAGAGGGCTAGAGTAACATATAGGGTGAATAGGCCTTAAAATAAACACAGGAATCAGAGATGGATGTCTGTCTGGCGCGCACTCTGTGACCTACATCTGGACGTCTAACTAGTTTCTATCATTAGACATCATTACTGCTGCTCCTCCTTTTGCTCTGCACACTGAACGCTCCACGGTCAGGGACAAACAGCAACATCAAATTGAGTCGCCCTGTGTTTCAGGCTCTGACTTTGTGATGATATTTTTGCTTGTTAGTGATATCTTTTAGTTCTGCTCATTAGCCAAAAAAGAAGACCAGAGTAAATCCAGGGGCTGTCTTACCTAAGCAAAGGATCCAGGTTCCTACCCAGGCCAATTTGTGTTCTGTTTCACCTCCTTGGTACAACATCCAGGCATGAACATTATTCATGTCATCATTAGTGGCAGACACTTCAGAAGACTTCTCCTATGTTTAATGATGTATAATCCTGTAGTGCAGGCAACAGATCTGTTGTACACCCCAGTGGCCCAAATTGATGGTTAAAGTTAGTAATGCTTATTCATCTTTAAACACTATTGATGTTGCAATAGTCTGAGGTTCACCTAAACTGCACCTCATCATCTTCCGTACATCTCACTGCTGCCTTTTCATATCTTCCTTGTTTAATGCGTAACCTCAGTATCTTTATCAGGCATCAATATATATGGTTCCCTAAAATATCTTCTTAAAACCAAATCCCCTTGACCCTACAGTTCAGTGTGGTTGCAGCTTCACTTGGCTTTTAAGGTTCACCAGGTCTGCAAAAACAGACATACATAGAGAGCAGCAACACCACCATCCTACTAAACACACACACCTCAAAACAGCCTCAGTTCTACATGTCATGTTGTAAATTTTCCTCTAAGACTTTGCTTCATATGTTCATATGACAGGATTCATATCTGGTGACTGTTGAAGTCACTGAAGTTCACTGAAATCCCTGTCATGTACATAAAACCACTTTGCCTCAGCAGAAACCCAGATTGATCAGACAAGACTACGTTTTTCCAGTATTATTATTACATATCATTTAGCTGACACTTTATCCAAAGCGACTTACAAAAGGTGCATTCAACCATGAGGGAACAAACCCAGAACAGCAAGAATCATGCAAGTACAATAAGGCCCAATCCCATTTCAGCCTTTCTCCCTACCCCTACCCTTACCCCCTGTTTTCCAGGCTTATCTTGCCCCTTGAAACGGAGTCACAAGGGGTAGTGTTTGAAATCTTCCCCTACGAATTGAGACAGCGCTTCAAGAAGCCTTTACATCATCAGTAGTTGTCCCGGGAACCTGACACGTCATCAGTAGTCATCAATGTAAACAGACGAGACAGTTTTGCCGGGGATGTCATTGTAATAACATTGTTGAGATCCTAAATAAACCAAAGCTGTTGTTTACAGTTACTTAAGTGACAAACCTAGGGTAAGGCATTCTGTGAAATTCTAGTATCCCTCGGTTTGAAGTGTGGTTCTGAAAATCTCCTTTTCGATGGCTGTACAGCCTGAACACTTGACCCTCCCCCTCCATCCAAACAAGTATTGGGACAGACTAACCCTACACGTGAACGCGCAAAATAGAGGGGAAGGGCTAAGGGGTAGCGAGAAGGGGTGAAATGGGATTGGGCCTTGGTCTTCAAAAAAGCCAAACTACATGTGCTACATGGAGGGAGTTACAGTTGTCTAGGCGTGAAATGACCAGAGCCTGGACCAGAACCTGTGCCATCTTCTGAGTGAGAAGGGGTCGTATGTTGTGCAGCATGAATCTACAGGAACGCGTTGTTGCAGTAATGTTGGCAGTAAGGGAGAGTTGACTGTAGAGTGTCAGACCCAGGTTCCTAGCAGTCTGGGTAGGGGCTACAATGGAGTTGTCAAAGGTAATAGTCAGGTCGTGGGTGGGAGAGCCTTTCCCTGGAAGGAAAAGTAGTTCATTCTTGTCAAGGTTAATTTTCAGGTGGTGCAGACATCCACTGAGATATGTCAGTCAGACAGGCAGAGATTCGTGCTGCTACCTGTGTTTCAGATTGTGGAAAAGAGAGAATTGGTTGGGTGTCATCAGCATAGCTATGGTAAGAAAAGCCATGTGAGTGAATGACAGAGCCGAGAGAGTTGGTGTACAGAGAGAAGAGGAGGGGACCCAAGACAGAACCTTGAGGGACCCCAATAGTGAGAGGACAAGGTTCTGACACAGATCCTCTCCAAGTGTTGGTGAGTCTGTGTCCCTGCAGCCTCACTTCTCTGTTGTTTGCTGACATTTCCAACCAGTCTTTTTTTGTTTTTGTCTCCATTATGAATTCAAACTCTAGAGACTGTTGTGTGAGATCAGCAGTCTGTTCGCAAGTGTCAATTTTTTTCTCTGTCTGATTTTTGATTCACACTCTGTCATTCAATTGAGTGGGAATGTGTTCTCAGACTTTTAGACCACACACAATCACACACACACACACACATACACACAAACACACACAAACACACTAAATGATAAACACATATTTGTTTTTATCATTTAGTGTGTATGTGTGTGGATTAACATGAAGTGTCCTTACAATATGTAAAATAAAACCATTTACATCAACATTATGAAGTGCAAAATGTAAAAACCCAGATATAGTAAAAGAGGAAAAAAGACAATGACAGAAGCTTTTTTCATTGTGTTTTACTAGAGGTACTGCAGTAGTTATACATGTTGCACTGAGCATCTATGCATTTAAGCTGATGCAAGCTGTGGTTTAAACTGCTCATTGCAACCATATTTACTTACACACAAATGTTACAGTTTATTATGACTGGCTTTACTCATCCATCTCTTTCAAAGTAAAATAGCACACTACTCAACTCTTTTTGAAAAAACAATGCAAACCAGCTAAATTCAAGTGGGATAATCCTCTTTATTGGAAGGAAATGCCTGATGGGGTTTCAACAGCTTAGTAGTTTTCTCTGTGGCAGTGCCATCAGCTTCACTCAGATTCAGCTATTGTAAATCTTAAATTAGTCATTTAAGCTAAACATTAAGATTTACAAGGTGTTCATTTGCAATAATGTGTTGTTGTGTAATTGATACATTAAACGTGACACCATTAAATGGTGTGCCTTTCGGCAATCAATACATTTGGTTATCAGAGAAAATATTGAATATTAATATTAAAAATATTAATATTAAATAATAACTTTAATTGATTAAAGTTACCTCGGGGCACCACCCTTCAAGGGAAGGGAAAAGATAGCCAATTTATTGATTAAGTCTCATGAAAGTACTAACTACAAATTTGGAACTCTGATTAACAATTAAATTAATAACTACCATATTACCATATAGATAGTTAATTGAAGGATATAGAGTTCTTGACAGTGTAGAGGTTGGCAAAATTCACACTTATGCAACATTAATGAAAAAAATTGTGAAAGAAAAACATTTAAAATAAAACTTTATTATGAAGATAATAAAGTATAAAATCAGTAATTACTAAAGGTGTACTTACTATATAAATATGTGTATGTGAGTATGCGTGTGTGTCTGTGTCAGTGAGTGTGCTTTCAAAATGGCGGGTGGCCACTCTGAAGATAATAGACCCCCCCCCCTTTTTGGAATGTTTACGACATGTGGTGTGGGTCAGAGAGATGTGTGGGGAGAAATACGTGTGTGTTGGTGCCAGGTTAGAGAAAGTAGCTAGTTGCATGCAAAGAAAGACTGTGAAGAGCATAACATAACTAACAAACTTTCAAATAACTTATAACCAAAATATCACAGCAACACAAATCAAACTTATAAACATCACACGGAATTGAATAAACAGTCTTTGCTTAGCCTAGTATAATTATTAAGCCCAGTTGTGTTACCCATCCATGAAAAGGGGAAAGAGGTTGATGTGCTGTTTGAAGTTCAGTGAAGTCGTCTTGCTGGTTTGTGGCTCCTGTTGTTGTGGTTCTGCTGTGTGATGCAGCTCTTGTGCTGAAGTTCTTAGGCAGGCTCTCGCGTCGCTGCCTTTGGAAGGTTTCAGCAGTCTGCTCCAGGCAGGCCTGCTTGAAGGTTGGTAGAGCTTGTGGCGAGGAAGTTTCCCTCGCTGGGTGAGTGGAAGGCTGCACCTCTCCTCCATTGAAGTTGAGCAGAAAGAGAGGTGAGCTGGAGAAGCCACACTTCTCCTCTTGGAGAGTTGAGTAGAAGAGTTGAAAGAGGAAGAAGAGAGGGGGGACTTGGCTTATATTGGCCTGGTGATCTCATGGGTCATGGGGCCCAGAGTGACCAAAAGTGGTTGAAAGTTGTGTCCCCGGTCGGTTTTCACACCTCTGTGTGACGTTGAAGTACCCTGGGAGACTGAGTTCTAGAGGCTCTGGTTTGTCTCCAGAACAAAGAAAACATGTGGTCAGGGTTTGACTACACATGTAGGCCGAACTTTAGTTCACAAATACCAGGTCCCAACAGTGTAAATGTTTCAATCTTCAGGACCATACATTTCTTATTCTCTTCTTTATTCACAACATAACAATGTTTGTTATGGAAGTTTTCTGGAAGCTGGTGAAAGGAAAACTCAGGCAGCAGCTGATGTCTTATGCAGAAGATTTTAATGTAGACTTGATGCATCAAGGAGACCAGAAGGTGGAACAATATACAAACGCTAACAGAGTAACATGAGCAATTGTCACCCCCAAGTCTGAAGATGTCTCCCACAGCATCCCAGTATATCTCCCTCTTCTTGCATCACCCATTCCAACAGCACATCCATGAATGGCTAGAATTGCTGTCACTCTCTATGTTACATGTTGGTGTTCGCATCCTATTGGATAGTTTAGCCTAAAGTATGCATTCCTAAATCACATTGTGTCCTTATGTCTTGCCACTGGTGAAATACGCAGAAGAGTTAAAGTTAGTGAGAGTTGAAGTTGGTGTCTCTCTGTCTGGAGCATCTGAGTTAGATAGACTCCCTCAACGTAGACACTACAATGCACTGTTGTTTGGGCCTTCATCTATAACCTGACCTTGGGTACTGCTTAAAGAGAGAAGGGAGTATCTGTGAAATTTAGACAGGCACTATTCTCTTGTACAGATATAATGTAATATACAATATACATTAATATATAGTTGCATATACAGTACTGTGTGAGGATGGTCAACAATTCCTCAACAATGTTGAATCAAAGCCTCAACATTTCAGCTTATGTCTTCATCAGGGCACACTGAAAGGAAAAGTTAGTGGTGGGTTAGGGTTAGGGTTGTGCTAACCCGTCTCACAGCACAAAGGTTCCCGGGCCTGTCTGTGTGGAGTATGCATGTTCTCATGGTGTCTGAGTGGGGTTTCGCCAGGTACTCCAGCTTCCTCCTACAGTCCGAAGACATGTAGATTGGGGTTAGGTTAATTTGGAGACAATGATTTTTTTGTCTCTGTATGTGGCCCTGTCATACGCTGGAGACCTATCCAGGATGTTAACCCACCTCTCACCCATTTGCAGCTAGGATTCCATCCAGCTTCCCCCATGACCCTCAAAAGAATAAGTGGCATAGATAATGGATGGATGGCTAGACTTTTCAATCATCATATGAAGCATTATATCAGTAAGTAATCAAGTCATAAAGAGTAAACTACACTGTCTTTCCCCTGTGCTTTCTTCATGATTATCTCCAAAAAAAGAAGCAAATAACAGAACCTCCAGAAGTATAATACCTGTCAAAATAAAGAAAAAAGTTAGTGTTAGTGTTAACATGGAATCATTTGTTCATCAACGCTCATAGAAAAGTCTGTATTTGAAATTTGGCCTAATGACAGTGCTAAACCCCAAAAAATGGCTGAGTATCAGCCATTTTTTTTGTTTTTTTTGTTGAGTTGGTTCAGTCTCTTCCAAAGTAAAGGATCATGAATTGACTTTGTCAAGAGCCAGGACTCTGTGGCTTGATGCGGCTGCAGTGACCTATGACGTACAAATGTGATAAAAAACGTATTTTCTACTTAACTTTAAAAAAACAAAGTGAAAACATTAATTTCCTGTAAATATTGAACAATTCCTTTGAAAAGCCCCTTGCAGATATATACTAATAAACTTTCATTTAACGGGAATTTTTACTTAATGTTTGTAAATAAAGTTAGCTTAAAATAAACTATTAGCTGTATAGAATTGCTAGTTACCCCTGAGCTGAAAACAGTACAGTATGTACAGTGTGATGTCCCCCACACAAGGACTGTTTGTTGACTTCCACCTCATCTGTCTCTCCACCCATCCGCTTATGGTGAAAGGATGTATTTAGCAGGCATTGTCCTTGCAGGCACAAGGATTATTTTTTCTTCTCCCTCATGTTATCTTTTTTATGGCCATGGTGCAATAAAGGAAATGTGCTCTCTCTCCTGCTGACATGAACAATGACTGCCAGAATTTACAGCTTACAGTACTGACTGCTCGGATAAGTGGAATGTTCGCTGTTTGAGCCCGGAGCTCTTCTGCTCAAGCTGAATTATTCTTAACTATTGTTACACAGCTAGATTAGTGCAAGAACCGAAATTATAATAGCAAAATTGCCAATCGGCTTTTCTGTTTTCTGCGGGAAGTTTTTCAGTTCAAACGTCCTTGCACATATGTTGGATGGTGGGCGGCAGTGACTGAGGGGTAGAGCGGTCATCCTCCAACCAGAAGGTCGGCAGTTCCATCCAAGTCTTCCCCATCTGTATTGCCGAAGTGTCCTTGGGCAAGATGCTGAACCCCGAATTGCCCCTCATAGAAAACAAAAATGCTGTTCATAGATTCACTGTATGTGAATTTGTGTGTGAATGGGTGAATAGCAAACTGTACAGTAAAGCGCTTTGAGTGGTCATCAAGACTAGAAAAGCGCTATATAAATACAAACCATTTACCATTTAAAAATAGCACCAAATATTTGATGGCGCCTGAGAGCTGCATAGTTATCGATTAAGGAATCATAAAAAATTAACAAAAAGATAACACCCATATGGTAGTCTTTCTTGAGCTAACTTTTTAATAATGTAAACAGGAGAATAAAAGTTGTGTTTGAAACCGAATTGATTAATTGTCCTTTTTTATATTGCTAAAAATCCTATCAAATCCTGCCAATCAACTTGGAGGAAAATTATATGCGCTTTATGTACATGTAGTTCCATATTCTTTACTATTACATATTCATATAAAAATCACCACCCTGTGATTGTATGCCTCGGCCGGATCCAATTGTTCAAAGTAACAACTGGTCAGAATTTGAAGAAATTCCCTACTGTCGTGATTCTGCTGTTGTGGTAATGAACTTTTGAGGCAAGATTGTTTTGGTTATGGACTCTTGAGTTTATAGACTTTCTCCTTGGTTTCCTTGTGTTTAGATTTGATTTCTGTTCGGTTGTTGTTTCTGAGTTCTCGTTTTCCTGTTTTATTTAGAAATGATACTCCTTGTGTGTCTCTAACTTAACTTCCTGTCTCTGTCCTTTTTCCCGTCCTTGTGATCGTCTGCACCTCTTCACACAGGTGTTTCACCTCGGCCTCCCATATGTCTCCTTGCTTCCTATTTTCCTGGTCAGTTGTTTCCCTCGTTTCCCCTTGTTCCATGTAGGTTGTTTTTGAAAGAGCCTTTCCTTATGTTTCTCTGTATATTGACCCCTATGACCTTGACCTTTGACCATCCACATCTAATCAGTTAATCTGTGTTTGAAAAAAATCACAAAATGCTCTTAAGACATTCACAAGATCATGAGGTCACTGTGATGTTGACGTTTGGCCTTCGACCATTGAATCTAATCAGTTCATATTTGAGTCCTTTCTACATAATTTGAAGGAATTCCCAAAAGGTATTCCTGAGATGTTGGGTTTACAAGGCAAAAACATTTTTTTGTGAAGTCACAGCAACCTTGACCTTTGACGACCAAAATGTAATCGGTTCAACCTTGAGTCCAAAAAGAATGTTTGTACAAAATTTGAAGAAATACCCTCAAGGCTCCCTTGAGGAATCATGTTCCCAAGATGGATGGACAACCCGAAAACAATATACCTCTGAGCTGGGGACAGTCAGTGGCTGAGGGTATCATGTAACTGCTCAATATTGAAAAAAAAAAAAAGAAACCCAAAAATGAAGTCTAACAGCAGGTAAAACATTTTGAGCAAATGAAGGTTTCTATCTGATCGGAGGCTGGTGAAGAGATACTTATAAATTGCATTTGACTTGAGCAACATCATATACAGTCTAAGAAGCTTGTTGTCTTCAATGTGCTGCAAGCATATCCGCAATTGTAACCACCTTTGTCCCCTGACCTTTGGGTGTTTCAGCTGAACTATTGTGTGTCAGAAAAACTAGCAGAAACATGGACAGCTGGGGGCCAGCTGTTCCATGTCAACACAAACTGTGTACACGTCGACCACATGTTGGGCGAGCGCTGATGCTGCAAAATCCTGATGAACTGTTTGATGGGCTAAACTTGCCAAGCTGAGGGGTGGACAGGTCGACTCCCTCAAAGAACTGTCTGCAGATATATACATTTATATATCTTCCCCAGCCTCACATTATCTGTCTGTCAGGCATTATGAATCATTAGATGAACATGAAATATTCAGCTACTGGTTATATAGGCTTTTTTGTGTTTAGGTGGTTCAACATTTTTTTGAACTTCTGACCATGTAGTGTAAGAGCAAAAATTATATTACCTTTGCATCTCGATCAAAGCACATTTCAGTGTAAAAGTGTCCTTTTATGTGAAACGTTCACAGCCAAACAGGGAAGGTGTTCTCACTAGAGAAATTAAAGCCACCTTTGGACAAAAGTAAAGGGAAAATTAGATGTGTGGTTGTGTGTATATTCATTTGCTTTATATATGACCCACAATGCGTATGTGTTGATGTGTGTGTCTTTTGAATTGTGGCCAGTTATTTCCAGTAAATGTTTTCTAGCATATGACCTGCCAAGAAAAGAAATTAAAAATCTAAAGTAGAAACCACAAATGAAGCTTGTTAATTTGAGGCAGAATGGCTATGAATGCATGCCACACCTTTGAGGGTCAACTGCTGGGTACCGATCAGGTTTCCTTTATCCAGCAGGGTGGCCCACAATGCTCCTCCAATTAACTTTGAATTTTCTCCGATTTTGGTGCCAAAAGCTTTATTGTTTCCCCTGTCACCTGTCCTAAAAACCTCGGTCCAGCCAGCATGTGCATTTGTTTTGGAAGGAGCGAAAAAAAGACACATGTAGCGATTTCAGGACACACACCAAGAAAACACTATGACACCGCAGCTCACTTTAGACTGTTTTTATTGTAATAGTATAACATGAAACAAGGACTCTATCAGTATATGTCAGACCACTGTCTCTGTCTGCTCCAAATACACACTGAGACAGCAATTGCTGGACGCACGTACCAAAGCAGGGCAATGGGGGGTTCAAATCTAAAAAAAAAAAAAACCATAAAATATGAATCAATTTGTTTGAGTATTAAGTACATTTTCACAGGGACGAGAAATCCATACATCCACACTGATTGTGTGAATGTGTAAGTTACGAAGCCCCTGGTGACATTTGGGGAAAATAAATATTACATGACCACGAAAAATAACACGTGGGAACGAGATAAATAACTCTGGGCCCCAGGAGGTCGTGTGATTTTATAGTTTCTTCACCCCCAGCAGGAGCTCCTGTATCCCCTTGTGGGATTTTAGGTCTTGTTAGTAGATAGATATGAATCTATTCTTTACTAACAAGACCTGTGGAACTGAACTGAAGAAGCCTCTTGGATGAGAGATGAAGCGTTTCACTGAATCACATGATGTAGCCTCTATAATGAGCTTTAGTTTGACACACACTGTCTGCACTGACTCTGAGGACACACTGTAGTGGAAACGCATATGGACCTGTTTTCGCACGCCATGAACGTGACTGTGCGCATTTGGTATTTTGGTGACAGGACGTGTCTGGCGCATCTAGAAACAGGGAGAGATTGAGATGTACTAGGTGTGTTAGCGGCAGGGATCGACTTAACCAACCAGACATTGTTTTAAACTTTCCCTTAAAGGAAAGAACACAACGTGCAACAGTGTAGTGTCATTTTGGTGAGGACTGACTATCTCAGAGAGAGAGGGGAGGGAGGGATGGATGGGGGGTGTCACAAGGTAAATCTGTAAACTATCTATCCCCCATTGCAAATAAATAAGAGAAGGATAAAAGTATAGAACTATGTCTAGTTATCCTAACACTAACACACCCACTACATCAATATCAGTAACTTAAGTAAAGAACCGTAGATCAATGCAGACAGTCTGAGGTACTGGGAGCACATTGCTTCTACTTGTCATGTTGGTTATGTTCAACTTCAGTTTATTATTGTCTCTGATGATATCTTTCATAAAGATACTCTTCTTATCTCCATCTTAACCTGCTCCAGAGCAGGTTAGCCGTTCAGAATAAGTTACCATGGGGATTTACCCTGATAAGAAGTGAGCGAGCTTCGTACGACCGGAAACCCCGAACTTAACCTGAAGTTACCCCGATAAGCAAATCCGGCTTAGTAGTAGTACAGGGCCCTGGAGTTGGCGAGGAACAGACGCGGGAGAGCTCATCTGTACCGGTTAGCCTTTAGCCTAGTGGGTAGCCCGGCTCGCTTCCCCCACTTCTGTTTCATCTCTAAACATAGGCATTTCCAGCCTGACTGTCGTAAATCATTGCTCTGACCTCGCAGGAAATCCGTCCCGGCAACAGACATTGATAATAGTTTATAGAAAAAGCAAATTTTCTCCCTCATTTTCACATTTGATATTGCAGGTCATAAACGGGCAGCACAAATACAATAAGACTGTTTTATAACCAGTTAAAAACTCCTTTTAGGGGCTTTAACATGTCAGCTCCTCATTCATCCTTGTCCTGCTCCTGCTTCTTGCAGAGTGTTAACATTTGAGATTTTTGCTCAGAACAGGATGAGGTTTTCAAATTACTCACACTGTCAAACCTTCACTATATCAGATAGATTGGCTTAATTGACACGTGTTAAAGTGATTCTCAGTCCTGACTTTTTATTATCAAATCAGTTGGATTTTTCATGCTTACTGAGACTTGGTTAAGCCAGAGTGACTGTGTTGTATGAGATGAAACATATCCTCCTGGTTTTAATAATTTTCACCTGCCTGGACACAGTGGTTGTGGAGGTGGCCTGTCTGTGTTTTACCAGAATATTGTTATGTTTCCCATACGCCCTTGGGATCTTGTCATTATTTGAATCAAGGTCCATATACTTTGTTTTCAATCTACAGACCAGCAAAATCCAACACGTCCTTGGATGTCGGGAGTGTGGAGTTAGAGAGACATGATCTTACCAAGTCTCTGTAGCCCACACAGGATCTCAACTTGTGGCTACCTCCACCTGCACCAGAGGATCAATCAGCGCAGGTGAGAGCTGTTAGCTGATTGATGCTCTGGTATAAAAGGCAGCAGCAGCAGCTCTGCCTCAGAGAGACAGAGACGTGGGAGGACATGAGCGAAGCGCGTGAAGCAGAGACCGAACCGCACCGCACCGCACTGCACTGCACTGCAAAGCCAGGGGCCAGCTGAAATAGCTGGCACTTTAAGTTGAGATTTGGATTTATTTGTTTGTTTAAAGAAAGTAAAGATGCTGAAAAGCAACAGTTGTGTCTCTGGCTGTGTGCGGGAGAACTCCAATGGCATGGTCAACTGCCACAATCAGTAACATCTATTGATGAAACATTAATATGATAAAGAAGGAGAAGAGGAAAGAGAAGCTCCATGTGTCCCCCGACATTCTAGACCAATAGCAGCATAACTAAGAGCAGGTCCAAGACAAACCTGAACCAGCTCTAACTATAAGCTTTATCAAAAAAAGAAGGTTTTAAGCCTACTCTTAAACATACAGAGGGTGTCTGCCTCCAGAACTGAAAGTGGGAGATGATTCCACAGGAGAGGAGCTTGATAGCTGAAAGCTCTGGCTCCTACTCTACTTTTAGAGACTTTAGGGACGACAAGTAAGCCTGAACCCACTGCATGAGACAGACAGAGGGAAAGTAACTACCTGTACCAAAATACTGATTATAATTGTTCCTCACAAGTTGCAATGATATGCAGTGTTTAAAGAATTTCCATTTGATGTTTTTACCTTTTAGTGTCACTTTATCTTTATCCTCTTTCACCCTAAAATCTGACAAGTTGATGTAATTTAAAAAAAATCTAGGAAGCTCTGAAAAGGGTGAATTAACTATTAGTCCTAAGATATGTTTTCTTTGTATCTACCTGTTAATTTCACTTAAAACAAACAACAAAACATATGACTCTCATAATTATATTAAGTTGTTCCAACTTAAAAATGGAAAAAGTGAAATTAAGTTATTTTTATTTAGAGCAGGCAATTTAAAGCAACAGCGTTCTTTGGAGCCACATATGGAGATTAATTCTGTTGTGCTAAAGGTCCAGAAGATTAAGTGGTTTTCACAATGACAAAAAACCAGGCCATCAATATCTTGATCTGAGCTTTGCTTAGTCCCACTGAAATGAAACATGGTGGATATTCCACATGATATTCGGCTTCCTGAGCCAGAACTGCTGCAGTGCCAAATACACCAAACTCTGTTCAGAATTCTTCATATTTTAAGAGTTGCTTCCCTAAATATTGGTAAATATTAATGACTTCTGATTCTTTTTAGCTGATCTTCACTTCAGCATTACTCTAGAAATTGCTGGGCCCGATTCTGGCATTTTCAACTTTGACCATTGGTCAGTTACACACTTTCACAGGCAAACGTTGCTGCTTATTAAAGTTACATAGAGCAGGAAGAGATTTGGGGAATGGGATTGGAAGCAGCACTAATTACCCTATTCTATGTCAGTGTGCCATCAAGCTAATTTTGAAGATGCTATTTTAAGGTTTAAAAAAAAGTTTTGATATCTACTGATTGCCGAAGATAACTAAAGTAAAGAATGATGACTTCACATTATTTGTATATGTTAACAATTCACCATTTTTAGCCAATAATAAGAGAAATACAAGTATATAATCCCTTTTTATAAATTTAGAATTAATCAGAACAAGCCAATAGGTTGTGCAAGTCTGTCATTGTCTTCCATGACAATATTACTTATTGGAACTGCGCTACTGGTGGCTCCATAGGTACATATAAACACCTATTCTGGGAGTTACTAACTGTTTACAAAGCTTCAGTCATGTTACTAAAATGCAACCTTTTCAACAGCAACCATAGCCACCATAATAAAAAGAACTGGTGCACTACTGGCACATGTTAGAATATGTCTTGGAATACAACTTAAAAGGATAGTTCATACAAAAATGAAAATTCACTTTATGTACTCACCCCTGTGCCGATTGGGGGGGGTTGGGTGAAGTATTTGAGTCCACAAAACACTTCTGGAGTCTCAGGGGGTAAACTTTGTTAGTGCAGAATCCAATTGAAGTCAATGGTGACTCATTCTTCAAACGCAATAAAACAACAGTAAAACCATAACATGCCTCCATACTGCTCTTGTGGCGTCATCCAAGTGCTGGCAAGCCCCGACATTCATATTCTCGAAAAGAGGTCATTTACACCATGTTTTCAGTGTAAATGTCTGCTGATTTCTTCCGGTGCATTCAGGGACCGTCGGAAATGCTATAGCCACTTCTGCTGGAATTTTAGACTTAAAACTTGGTGTCTCAAATGCCATCTCCCTATACCACAGCCTCTTCCAATCTTTCATTTCATCAGCAGCATCAGGCCCTGGTCTTGGGGTGGTGGTGACAATTCTTGATGGACTACAAGCCGCTGGCCTACATCCACCAGCATTTCCGAATATCGGGCTTGCTCCAACTGACCACTCCTAGTGAGAGAAGAAGGCCCTCTCTCTCCCTGCAGGACATCATAGGTGGTTCCTAAGAGATGTAAACTCCAGTTCTTGTCTCCCTAGAATTAGAAAATCCTGAGGATGAACATGCAGTTTACAGATCTGGAGTGGAGGGTGGTTTCGCAGACGTTTATTATTGTAGATGCAGCATGCATGTCTTGCAAAAGTGAAATTCATCCCTTGTATCAAACTTGGGAGTCATCCTTCAAACACAGAGTGGCAGTATTTGTTATGTCTGTTTTTTCATTGCATGCTAGAGAGAAAAGCTTGAAATGTCCTTTAGTGTTTTTCCTAAATGTTATGCTATATCAGTAATTAACTCTGCAATAGTTCTTCAAGACAAACAGAGTTTTAAACAATTATACTTGTCTGTTTCCAGCACCTACACAGCAAAAGGCTCTTTCCCAAATTCTCCTTCTGAAAATGTTATAGCTTCTTAGCTGTTAGATCTATCACCACAAAACCTACCAGCATAATAGTTTCTGTCTGTATGAGGTCTTGTGAAAGCTGCTGGTTGCACACTTAACTCCACTGAAAGGTTTTAACTCAATCCAAGATCATTTGTCCTTGAACTCATCTAGTGTAGCTGCATGTTTCCAGCTGAAATAATGCTGAGATTGACCTTTCCCGTCTGGTTCACACTGGTTTGTGTTAAACTTCAACAAAGAATAATATCTTGACCCACAACTTTATGCATAAATCCTTCTCTTTTGGAAGGTTGCCATGAGGCTTGTTAGAGATAATTGTTATAAGTGTTTATGTTCACATAACTCATCATGTTGACCTGTCATTCACCCTGAAGATCATATTAGTCTACCATTTTATGCTATTTTGCTATTTTTTTGCTTCACTTGCAGAAACATAATTGCTGTAATGAGATGTTTTTATCAATTGATTTTTAGTATTTATGAAACCTTTTTGTCTTGTAAGCAGCATGACCACACATTCCCCATCCCTGGTCTAAACTTGAAGCTGCATTAAACAGTTTCCGTTAAACTGAGAGCTACTTCAAAGGTACTGAGTAGTACGAAGGGCTACTTGTTTGATACAAACTTCCTGAATAACAAAGTTGCACAGATCACCTTTTAATAATAATATATGTGAAGAGACTGTCTGATCACGTCAATGTTAATTATTCCTCACAATAATTATTAACAATGATTTCCACAACAATGATGGTAGGAAACAGATATATTAAAACATGCAACATTTATTTCTGTTAATCTGTTTCAACATTTGAAAGTCAGAGGTATCACATCTCTGATATTTTTGTAAATATCTTTCTTGACAGTTTTGTATGAATAAGCACATTTGTAGCATTTTGTTCAAAATCACACCTTTTGCAAATTATCACTTCTAAAATTGTTTAGGAAATCATTAACTGTCATATCGATACAAATTATCAGTTATGTAAGATAAAAAAAATCAACTCTTTCACATTTTTAAATTAATCCTATTACATTAGTACTAATCACCAAATCTGTAGCATTTTTAACAAATAACATCTGTTACACTTTTTGAACAAATTATTTTTCACATTTTTGTGCAATATTTGAGTTTAATTTTGTCATTTCAATGAAAACACGTTATCTCTTTCTTTGTCTGTTAGTGGGAAGCCTGGCATTGCATCCTGTTCACCTGTACTGTAATCTGGTGTATAATTTGACACTGCAACTCTGAGTGAGTCTTGTAGATGTGCATCAGTAAGGCGTGTTCTGTGTTTGTTCTTGATGAAGTTCATGTTAGAAAAGGCTGATTCACAGAGATAGGTTGAACCAAAAAGGCAGGCAACTTTCATAGCTGCTGTGCATACACCTTTGTACTTTTTTGTGTCCACAAGGCACCAAAAGTTTGGAGCAGACTGATGGGTTTTGAGGTGGAGGTCATTTTGCAACATTACGATTTCAATCTCCACCTGTCCAGCATCCAAGTTGAACATAGCACTTAGTTGCTCAGCAATGCATGTCATGTCCACTTGCATGAAAGGATTTGAAATAAATGACACACATGGCTCAAGTTGATCAAAGTCACAAAACCTGTTCTCAAACTCTTGCCCTAGTCTGTTTATGACTTGAGAGTACTTTTCTACAGCTTTGTCAAAAGCCACAGATGCAGAAGCATTGTCATTCAACACTGACTGTACGGAGGGAAAGTGCAGCACTTAGCTCTAAATGCGTTTACAGCACTTATCATGTCAGCGACAGTCTTACCCTTGCCTTGCAGCTCACAGTTCAAATGGTTCAGTTTCCCAGTGATGTCCGTTAAAAATGCAAGGTCAAATATCCACTCAGTGTCCTCGAGCAGCGAGGCGTCTTCCCCTTTCGATTGCATGAACTGTTTGATTTCGCCCAAAAGTGACAAAAAAACGCTGCAAAATTCGTCCCCTGCTGAGCCATCGGATTTCTGTGTGTAGTAACAGGTCACCATATTCAGCTGACAGCTCCTCCAATAGCACCTTGAATGTCCTGTGTTGTTTGGCTTCGGAGCGGATGCCATTTATGATCTTCACGACAGGAGTCATCACATGATCAAACTTTTACTTTTGCACATAGCGCCTGCTGGTAAATGATGCAGTGGTAATGTAGAAATGTTGGGAAGTCTGGGTCACCTTTGCATTGCGCAATGAAGCCTTCATGCCGGCCCGTCATGGCGGGAGCCCCGTCTGTTGTCACCGACACCAGCTTTTCTAATGGTACCTTTTTTCTCCACGAAGAACCTCTTCACCGCGTTGTAGATGTCAATTCCCCTCGTTGTTGTCTTCAGGGGCAGAAGTGTCAGGACTTCTTCTTTTGTGGAGAAATCATCAAACACCATTCGGATAAACATCATCAGCTGAGCTGTACTGGTGTTGTCCACAGACTCGTCGCACTGGATGCTAAACCACCTGCACTTAACCAGATCCCGGTCCAGTTGCTCCGTCAAGTTTTCGGACATAGCCGACACTCTTCTAACCATCGTACTTGCCCCCAGTTGGACATCGGAGAGAGCGGAGATGGCATCGGGACCATTCTTCTCGTCTTTGAACACAGTGTTTGCAACTATCATCATTGCTTCTTCCAAGACCTCCCCGTCCGAAAAGGCTTTCTTGTTCTTTATCAAACAATGTGCAGCTGTAAACGAAGCTTCAGTTGCTTTTTGTGATTTTATCACCGGCCTCGTGAAAAAAGACTGTCGTTTGCCCAAAGCTGCCTTTAAGTCACGGGCTCTTTCTGTCCGTAGTGCGCTGCCAGGTGGGTAGTTAGCATGGAAGCTTTTGTGACACGTACTGAAGTGTCTCTCCACATTGTGCCGCTTTGCCATCGCAACAGTTGCCCCGCAAATGAGACACACATTTTTCTTTCACTGTCGTAAAAAAGAACACTTCCTCCCAATCATTATGAAAATAGTATGTTTTCTTTCGCTTTTCTGCCATGTTTTCTTTAGTTTGGGGGGTAAAAACCACATCTAGCTCGCGATCGTTGCTGCTCCCACTAGCTTGTCTCAGCATAGTGAGATGGCGGTTTGACTTTTTTTTTTATTTCAAATTTCAGTTTTTCTTTTTTTTCTTCATTTTAAAATTTTCTTTTTCTTTTTTTTAATTTAGAGCATGCCTTGCAGGCGACTCGCGGGGTCCCTGCGGGCAACCAGGTGCCCACGGGCACCGTGTTGGCTACCTCTGCGTTAAAGAGACATAGAGACAATGTAACAATCTTTAATTTAAATGACAAATACTTTTTTTCATTTGTACATCTATCCGATTCAGAGCAGCACTAGGGTTCCTCTGGAGTTGTGTGTCTACCAGATGAATGTCATATCTGGCAAAATTGAAATAGAATATTTGGCTCAGTTAAGTTATGATGAGAGCCCCTTGGACAAAGCTGATGGGTACTATTTATTTTAATAAAGCAAACAAACTAACAAAAGAAGCATCAAATTATCCCTTGTTATGAATGCAACATTCTTCTACCCCTCACAGCTAGATGGCACTGCAGCTGCGTAGCTGACAGTTCCCTGCTGGGGTGTTTGCACATTAAACATTAACATTTTAAAATATTTAAAACAAGTGTGATTGTTTTTACAATGGTTAATTTACCAAGTGAAGTAGATTAAGAGTTCATTCACAAACAGTGCTTTGACTTTAAGAGGGAGTCAACCGTATAATCACCTGCTTCCATGAATGAAATGTCTGACTTTTGAACAATGATCATTATTCAAAAGTTATTTATGACAGACTCTTATATGAGCTGCTTTGTGCTGCCTGCTGTTGTTTCAGTAAAAGTGACAGAGACAGAAAGTATTTTATGCTGATGTTTAATCAATGCTGAGTAATGAAGACAGCCAGCTGCTAATGTGACTCAGCATCGTTAACAGACTTCAAGTTTCCAATGCAACTAATTCATGTCAGATACAACAGACACCACATGCAAACAAACCAGATGTTCAGTCTTGCAGGATCTACACCATAACAGTTATTACATGTAATTATTTATTCAAAGTTTAGCACTTGTAGCGCTATGATGAATTTGAACTTCTTGTGAAAAAGGGGCACCAGCTTCTGTTGGAGCAAATTTATATAATTTAATTAATAATCAGTCTCAAATCATACAGACATGAATTCTCTATTCTATGGATCTCCAACTCCAAAAGAACACACAATGCAACATCAAATACAAAAATATGAGATTTATTCACTAATGTTGACGTGGAAGGGAATATTTCTAAAGATAATAATAATAATGGAATATGCAAAATGGAATAAATGAACCATATAGAAATGCAAGGTGATCATTTTGATATTATGCGGCGGCAGGACGTAATGTAATAATTCTGCTGATGAGATCACGTGTGTTTGTTTACAGAACATTGTCACCTGTGTAGTTGTGAACACGTTTGAGTTAGGATCTCCTGCTGCATTGTCCATATGTGAAAGGCAAACTCGGGAGACACGCCAGACCCAATTCTGTGGATATTCAGTTCATGGCTGGAAAAATGTGATCTCTTAAGCCATTTTCAGACATGAACTACTGTGTAGACAAACTGAACGACACTATGCTGTACAAGAGCTGGATTTTTTATTTGCATTTTGACATATTACCTGTCTTAAATAGGTTCTTACTTCTGGAAAAGAAGTTGGGAGCTTTGGCTTACTTTTGATCTTGTGTAGCTAGAACTTTATGATTCTCCTTTGACTTTCTATTTGGCCACCATGGTAACTGATCAAAACAGTGCCATCAACAGTCGCCTAAAACATATATCACTCTACTCATCCAAAAGCTCCAACTGAATTGGAAGCCAAGAGAAATTTCATTGCTGACGGAACCTGAACTCATGTCTTTGGTCAGTGTTGTAGTGAACATTAGTACAGTAAGTGTTAGCTCCTTCAGCACCAGACCCCTCTCAAACAGTGACTCTCTGACAGTCTACCTTAGCTTCTGAAGCAGGCTGGGGCTCTCCTAGGTACTCTCGTCCATATCTCCCAGTCAAAGTTGGTCAGTGGGTCCAGTACACTTACCGGTAAAATGCTGTTACTGCAGCAGATGTGGGAAGATAATGAGCAACAATTAGCAGAGCTGTCATCTAATAGATCTGCTCTCAAACCCAACCTGACAGAACAGGCCCTGGGGTACTGCAGCGTTCACTCATACTGTTTTCCTTCCTTCCTTCCTCCCAGTCACAAAGTACTATGTCGTCAGTGGTGCACTGTACATTGCAGCATCACACATTGTGCAGGGAGATGGAGCAGGAGGGTTAGGCTGAGGTCAAACTGAGGACAGCTGAGTGCACTGTGAACACAGTTTGAAAATAAGCGGAGGGAATCGTTTTGTGCACATCTTTGACAACATTTCCAATAAAGATTCATGTACTGAATGTTTGAACCACACCTGTCTGGCATTGTTCCTCTGCTCCTGGATGTGTTTTCATTCTTGCTCTGGTGAGCCGCTGCTCTCTCTCTCTCTGAGTGTGTTGGGTTTCATTCATGATGAACATCAGCATCAGATGTCTGCTTAATCTAGCTGCCAGAGAGCAATCAGAGGAGCCAGATGTGACATGAATAATAATGCCGCTCATTGTTTTTTTTGAATGGTTGGTACATCTACATACCATATATATTTTGTGTTACTGTTCTACTGTAGTGTGTACTTGTGTTTCATTCATCGTTTACATCTATCAACTGCTATTTATCTTTTTGTTTGTATTTATTGTTTTGTATCCTGCTTTGAGTAGAATTATAGATTCATAATCAAGACAATAAATGGATATAATTGGAATGAAAGGGGGACAAGCAGACATACAGACCCCGCCCTGTAAAAGTCTAACACAGCACTGCTGCAGTAAGAGTAATACAAAACACACACACACATATGGAGTAAGAGGAGACACTGAGCAGTGAGAGTAGGAGAGGGTCCCCACCCCTGTCTGTCTACATTGCAGCAGTGCTGCAGTCAGACAAAGGGGAACACAGGTTTCATAACAGGGCTGCAGCTGGTGTTACAGCAACCCCTAGTGGTTGAACGTTTAATACCAGAGTAGTGATTCAAAACACCACTAACAACCGCTAACTTACGGGACAGAATCCTCATGATGTCGTTGTTACCAACCTGGCAGCATGCAGGCAGGCTATGTTCTAGTATTAGTCATTTTTCTGTCCTTGAGCTGATTGTTTGATCTATGTTCAGGATCACCAGCCACCAGCTCAAGCCACCACTCTATGCCAAGCCCAGCCTTCAGCCACAAATCTTCCTCACCTGCTCCCAGTGGCTTCAGCAACGTCCCCAGATCTCCAGCCACCCATGTGTAAAGTGTGTAGATTGGTTTTAACTTCTGAATCCTGCAGATCATTATTATTTATTACAGGAGTAAAGCAATGGATGGATGATGAGCCATGTGCTGCTGTAGTTTTCTCTGGCAACTGAGTTAATTTTGTTTTCTAAAAACAACTTTACCAATGTTCAACCAAATATCTGTGTGTGTGTGTGTGTGTGTTGACAACATTTGGCTAGGGGTAAGAGAGAAAACTAACAAAGACATGAGATCTTTTTTTTTAATAATCCAGACATGGTTGACAAGTTGTGCTGGCGATGCCAAGTGTCAGATTAGGGCCTTTGGGGAGTGGGAGGAGGAGGTGGTAATGGTGGTGGTATGAGACAAGGGAGGAGTTACGTCTCCCTTGAGGATGCAGATAAAGCTGACCTTTTTAGGTGGGATTTTAACAATTTTGATGTGACTAAATGGGATTAGACGGCAGCTTGATGGACTCTGTGGGGCTGGTAGCTACTTTTATGCAAAAACAAGTGTAAAGCTTTTCACCTGCTCACCCACTTGAAGCTGCACCACAAAGCCTAAAAACTGCACAGAACATTTTAACACAAGCAAAGAAAAAACAGTAATGTTGACTTGCACTCTCTGGCCTGATTATTTCAAAGCTGTCCCAGTATATTACAAAATCAATATTGTTTAACGTCATGAAAATATACTGAATAGTCATAGATTGACAAAATATTAGATTGTGATCTCAAATTAATTATCTCGGGAAAACAGAGGTTCTTTAGTTGAGATAACGACATAATTATCTCGTAATCACGAGATAACTAAAATTAATATCTTCCGTACTGGAGTGAATCAAACAAACACAAAGTAAAGTGTAAGGTAAGCGCAGGTCAGAGGAGTGAGCAGGAAACAGACTCCGACAGACACTCTGACACAGGATGACCGGACCTTTTAATGAGCGTATGTCCTGAAGCAGCGCTGGTTCTAACTATTCAGCGACGCGACATCGCTAAAAACAACAATCATCGATTATCTTCTGTCTCTGCATGGATGCAGAGTTGTCTGCGTCGGGATGCATAGAAGAATCAAGAAATGTCCACAGCTCTAGTGCTCCCCACTGTGCAGGAGACGTGGAGGGAGGGAGGGTAGAGACTAATCTCCCGACCTGATAGTTTGATTGTTTATTCATTCAATATATTTGTTTGACAGGGAAGCTGTGCACAAACAGGAATATAATATTAATTTATTTTTAAGAAAAAGCACCCCAGAAAAAGGGCACTTTCTCTCGAGGAAGAAAAAGAGCAGGGGCTCAAGCCCCCTCTGATGTCATGTGTGCACGTGCCAGCCTGTAAGTGCAACTTATTCATTTATTTTCTGTAAAATAGAAATTGGGCTAGGAAAGTTAATTAATCAAATTATTGTAAATAATGAAATACAATATATATCAATGGTGGAAACAAAGGCCTGACCAGTCAAGGTACAGTGACCCACCTACATGTCTCACATTTCAGAAGCTGGGCATGTCCATTATGTCAAGACAGTTTCAGTATAGTTGGATTATCATAAATTACATTACGAAAATCAAATATTATTAATGATTAGTTATCTTCATTGTTGTAGCATTATGATGCATTTGCACTTGTTATGGAAAAGGGACAGCCTACTTGAATGACTGCTGCTGTGCTATGGACCTCCTCTGCACCATTGTTCGGTGGCCGCCTGGCTGGAAACCTCACGTTGGGTGACCAACGTGAAAACCAAGTTTTTCAACTTAAGTGCTTTTAGTTTTATAGAGTGGGAGTTGATGGTTTCTCTGTCAGTGGTTTTATTCACAATTGTTATGGCTCCTTTTTTTTAAGAAGGAAGATTGGATTGGTTTTATAAGTCTTTCCCCACACTTCCACACCGTAGGTCATATATGGGAGTATGAAGGAACAGCATAGGGTATATAAAGAGGAATAATTTAATATATATTTGACTTTGATATTGCGGATTTCCAATAATTTGTATGTGGCTTCAAGCATAATTTGTTATCTATTCTGAGAAATTTAATTTCATTCACTTTTTAATCCCCCAGTTAACATAATGGGTGTTGATGTGTAATTCTCTAGACTACAAAGTTATTTATGAGGTTAAAAATCCAATGGTGAGGTGATTTCTACACCGAAACCAATGTTGACAAAGAGCTCTGTAGGTTACCTACATTGATATTGGTATATATTGTATTTCAGTATTTACAAATGTGTATATATATAGCTGATGTCTGATGAGAGTGAGGAGGAGTGGCGCCCTGAGAAACCCGAGAAGGGACGCAGGGCCTCAAAGAAACGAAAGGCACCTGGGTGTGCGTGTAAAGGTCGCTGCAGTAACAAAGACTGTCCTGTCAAGCCAGGACAGTCTTTAACAGTTAGAACGGTGTTGTATCAGCCTGAATGATTCCAAAAAGGCCAGAACAGTTCTATACAAGCCAAAACCATTCTATCCAAGCCAAAACAGTTCCAATTAAACCAGAACAGCAGGTCGGTCTGCAGCGTGGTGGCCAATGATGGCCGACGAAGGAGCAGGGCCTCTAGGAAGGCGAATAAACAAATTTAGTAATTAAAATGACAAAAACAGAATTTCATGAATAATGGGACCATACGTACCACCCTGTCAAGCTAAGGTACAGCCACAGCAACCTGGAGGGTGAGAGTCTCCACAGCCGTAGCTGAATCCAGCTGTAGCATAACATGCACAACAATCAGCTGGGATGAAATAAGCGAGAGATAGGCAGACAACGTTACTTACCAAGCAGACCCGCAACTGCGCCCCGAAGGTCCCCGGCGGAGCGATCCCATGCCAGCGGTCAGTCGCACTGCGTATGAGGGGATATTTGAGTGAGGCGCTGGCTGTTGCACCAAACGCCAAACTCCGCCGCGGCAACGAAACTACCTCTTCCACGAGCGGAAACGGAAGGAGGGCGAGCCAAGCACGGCCGCCTCCTTAAATACGGGGCGCATGACGTCGCCTAATGACTAGCGCGCCATTAAAACAGGTAAAGCGCCCCGCAGCGGCAGGGAGGGAGCGCGCATCTGGCTACATCTCTATCCCCCCCTTTTGCATCGTCAGCCCGACGATGGACAGAAAGGTCTGATTAACACCAAGGCCTAAAAATGGCCAACTGGGAATTAGATACCGGGCCTGAAGGTCTATTGGCCAAATGGTCCTGGTGATCTGCAGGCCGAGGAAGGCGATGGACATTCGAATGGTGGCCCGCCGTGGAACGAGCAGATCTACGCAGAGCCAGCTGACTGGGACTTGGCTGTTCGGTTGGGGACCATGAAGGAGCTGGCGGTGAGGAACCTCCAGAAGCAGGAGGTGTTGCCAGAATGGGCCTGGTCTGCAATGGGATCATGACAGGAGGGCTTTCAAGACGCAAGGTAGTTGGAACCTCTGCAGACCATGGGAAAAGGGTTTCAGGAACCAAGACCCATAAGTCTCCGGCACTAGAGAAATCATCATCCCGTGCCGCCAAGGACGGCGGAGAGGGCATCTTAGGTGGGGGATTGGCAGCCTCATGCTGGACCACGGCCTTTAACATGTCCCGATGTACATTTCTGACCTTATGCAGGTCATTCACAGGGGCAAAATTTACTAAACACGTCTCTTGCCCCGTGATTTAAACAAACCTGTGCTGTTGCACACACAGTATTTTAGTTATTTCCTGGAGGTGAAATTCCCCAGGTGGCATTGTGGCAATCTCTCATTATCCCCGCTTTCCCTCACGCTACACAAGTCTAAGGTCTTCCACAGAGTGGGGGATTTGGTTTTGCAGCCTGTGATCACCCGAAGGCCTTTCCAGACTGACAAGGAGTCGTTGGCTGCAAATTGATTTTACAGCTTCTTGGAGTACTGTCGTTTGGCCTCTTTAATCTCCTTGCCAAACGAGTATTTAGCCAGTCTGAGCCTATCCTTGTCCCCACTCTTGAAGGCCACTTCCTTCTCCAAACGAAGCTGTTTGAGTCTTGCTGTGCACCAGGGCTTGTCGTTGTTGTAACTCACCCTGGTGCGTGTTGGAATATATCTGTCCTCACAGAAGCTGATGTATGATGTCACAGATCTCAGCACAGCAGGTTTAGAAAGTTTAAGTTTCTGTCTGTAAGCCGGGATCAGATGGATAAGAGCGTGGTCGGATAGACCCAGAGCAGCGTGGGAAACTGCATGATAAGCCCTGCTGATGGTACTGTAGCAGTGGTCCAAAGTATTCTCCCCCCTGGTCGCGCATTTGACTAACTGTTTGTATTTGGGGAGTTCGTGAGTTAAGTTGCCCTTATTAAAGTCCCCAAATGACAATAACAGGGGAATACGTGTTCTCTCTCCTTCTCTCCACTCCTAATATCTGATCAGCGAGTTGACGTTGAGCCTCTCGCACGTCAGCTTGCGGTGGGATGTAAACTCCTGCCAGAATAAAAGAAGTGAATTCACGGGGAGAGTAAAACGGTCTGCAGGTGATGAAAAACGATTCCAAGTCAGGAGAACAGGATTGTAAAATCACTTTCACGTCACTGCACCAGCCATGGTTTATGTAGAAACAAATCACTCCGCCTTTTGTTTTGCGTGAAAGAATCGGATCGTGGTCTGCACGTAACAGCTGAAAGCCGGTCAGCTGTGCGGCAGAGTCCGGTGTAGATTCAGTCAGCCACGATTCAGTAAAACACAAAACAGAAGAAAGGGAAAAGTCTATTTGTCCTGATGAGAAGGCGCAGTTCGTCCATTTTGTTGCACAGTGAGCGGACACTGGGGAGGAGTGTACTCGGTAGAGGCGAGCGTGATCCACTCTCCCTGAAGCGCACAAGGGCCCCAGCGCGTTTTCCTCTCCGCCTCAATCTCGCTGCGTGACCGAGGACCACGGCACCTTTGATTAGTAAATCCAATAAATCCACGGAAGAGGCGAGAAAGTTGGGCCATAAATCAGATGGTGTTGAGTCCCTGATGTTAAGTAGCTCATCCCTCGTAAAAATAGTCAGAGTTAAGTCGCAATGAACTGAATTAAAGACTAAAAACAAACACAGAAGTGTGCACCAACACACCGTGGCGGCCGTTCGAGGCACCATCGTGAACCTCCTGGAGCAGATCCGTGTTGGGATCTAAATCCTCCTGGGGATAGTCGTTGTCAAGGTCCAACATGAAGATGATATGCAAAGTAGTAGTGTTAAAAATTAGTGCCAAGCGTGCCAGAAGCGATCACTTAATGACGGCTGAAAGTAGGTTAAGTCTTCCTGACTGAACTTAAGCTGAGCTTCATTATAATATAAATTTCCAGAAAAAGGGCACTTTCTCTCGAGGAAGAAAAAGGACACAGGCTCAAGCCTCCTTTGATGTCTATGTGCCATCTGCTGCCATTTTACACATTGATGAACTGACTTTGGCTTTTTAGTTGGGTTAAAGTCATCTACTCAAATTGAGGAAGTGGGACCTATACTGCAGCTCATATACTTCACTCATTATCTACTCACCACTATGTCAATGGAGGGGTGGGTTAAGTGCTTGAGTCCACGAATCACTTCTGGAGTTTCAGGGGTAAACAGCGTTGCAGCCGAATCCTATATGTAGCGTGAGGGAAAGCGGGGATAATGAGGGATTGCAACAACGCCACCTGGGGAATTTCACTTCCAGGAAATAACTAAACTGTTGTGTGTGCAACAACACAGGTTTGGGTATATCACAGGGCAAGAGACGTGTTTTACTCGTAGAAAATAACTTTATTAAAGTCAAATGCATAAACCAACAAAAAGCAAAATGAAACAAACAAACAGAACACAAATTAACATATGAAATAAAACACTTCAGACAAGATCAACACAGGGACAGGGCTGGGACTTACCACGGCGACGAGAACCATAGGAAAAAGGGAAGGATTAATAAACTAACCACCCATGACACTGCAAACCAACAAAACGGGTTGTGAAGAAAACGCCACCACCAGGGATTGGGTCGCCGCCTCAGGCCCACAGCACCTGACCAACAATAAAAAGATAATTAAAACATATCAGTGTTAAATCAAATGCTGGTGAATAACAACAAAACAACAAAATAAACCAAATACAAACCAATATAAACAACAATGTAAATTGGATTGAATGTTACTAAAAGTTAGGCGTCCCTCCGAGGTGGTCACTCCACGCTTCAACTCAACTACGCGTGGAGAGCCACAGTGAAAGAGAGATAACACTTCTTTAAAAGCTGCACACTTCCTTCAGAGCCAGGACAGTCTAACAGTTAGAACAGTGCCTTATCAGCCAGAACAGTGCCATAAAAGCCAGAACAGTGTCGTATCAGCCAGAACAATTCCATACAAGCTAGAACAGTTCCATACAAGCCAAAACAATTCCATACAAGCCAGAACAGCAGGGCCGTCTGAAGCGTGGTGGCCAATGACGGCCGACGAAGGAGCAGGGCCTCACCCTGCTCCTTCAAGCTAAGGTACAGCCACAGCAACCCGGAGGGTGAGAGTCTCCACAGCCGTAGCTGAATCAAGCAAGCAGACCCACAACTGCGCCCCGAAGGTCCCCGGCGGAGCAATCCCACGCCAGCGGTCAGTCACACTGCGTATAAGGGGATGTGGGGCCCTGGCTGTTGCACCAAACACAAAACTCCGCCACGGCAACGAAACTACTTCGTCCACGCCAACCCAAAGACCCACAGGAGACGAGCGGAAACGGAAGGAGGGCGAGCTATGCACAGCCGCTTCCTTAAATACGGTAGCGCATGACGTCGCCTAGTGACCAGCGCGCCATTAAAGCAGGAAAAAGCGCCCTGCAGCGGCAGGGAGGGAGCGCGCATCGGGCTACATCTACAATTGAAGTCAACTGCGACCTCTTCTTCAGACGTAATAAAAGAACAGAGAAAACATAACATGCCTCCATACTGCTCGTGTGGTGTCATCCAAGTGTCCGCAAGTTCCGACATTCATATTCGACTCGAAACTATGTCATTTATTCTGTGTTTTTTGTCACAGCTCCTCTGTGCCCCCAAGTGTCCCCCCTCCCTTGTCTGTTCTCCCCTCTGCAGGTGTCTGCCATTCTACCTCAGAGGACTCGGCAGAGGCGTTGCCAGTGACAGCTTACCCCCGCACCTGCAGCTTATTCGCTGATCACCTCCTCGCTGACGGGACTCTGCGAGCGAATCAGTCGCTCTCCAGTTCCTCATCTCATCTTCGTGCCACCTTTTTGATTGGACAAAACACATCCTGAACGTAAAATTTTTAGCCTAAATTTCCTCTGATAGCATTTTCCGAGGTGCATTCACGGACCCTCGAGCACACCATCGTGTGGCTACATACGCTAGCATCGCCACTTCCAGTAGTGGACATTTAGGCTTAAAAGTCGAATATGAATGTTGGGGCTTGTTGACACCTGGATGACACCACACAAGCAGTATGGAGGCAAGTTGTGTTTTTTCTGTTTTATTACGTCTGATTCTGCGCCATTCATTCAGGCTTTCGGGTTGGGTATCATCTTTGTCATCACCACATGATGCTACTTGCTGATGTATGATGCACTGATAAGGTATATAGGAGTGAGAGAGTGACTGCTCAAGCGCTCATACATAGAGTGAAGCATTTACATCAACTCAGGTGTCCAGCATCACTCTAATCCAAACACAAACAAAAAAAGGAGGCCAGAGGCCAAGGGGCCTTCACGTTGTCCAGACAATTTCTTCAACTGGTAGGGATGTGGAGTTTAGGTAAACAGTTTGGAGGTCTACTTGATTTTGAATTTACATCTGGACTAACGTTGTGAATATTGTTATTTTGTTGATGGGTTCAGCTACACGCAGCATCTATTGCACTTGTGTCCATCACCTGTCTCTGCTCTCAAAAGTAAATCCTGCCGACAATGCCAGAATGTGGCAAATGAAGTGAAGTTTTGTGATTGACAAGTCTAAAGTAACATTTAAATAGTACAATCATAACTCAAGAAGTCCACAACGCCACCCTGGGATAGGAATCCAGGGAATATTAATTACTTCCAACCAATATTAATAACCATAAGGCAATCCGGTTCAGTATAGTAAGGAGTGAGAAGTGGTTCCATCCAAAAATAATATTGTTATTTCAAATCACAATTTAAATCATTAAAAGAGCCATCACAAGGGGTTGAGGCTTACCAGTGTAGAGGCAGGCTAGTGAAGGAGGAGTGGTATCCCTAGGAGAGTCACCCCGATCACACATGCACACACATCCTCACACACACACACACACGCTATAGTGGAAAACCGGATTAGGGGTGAATAGCACAGCACACAGGAGAAACCGCCACCAAAAACACCAGCCTCCACCACCTTAGGCCCTCAGCTCCTGTAAAATATAGAGGAAACCCACATCAGTAGGGCTCCATACAGTTCAATCTTGAACTCTATGGACTAAGCTACAACTAATTTGAAAGTCTTGTTCTTCCACACCCATCCAAGAAATACCAACAGCCAATCATATTTGCTGTAGTTTACCGTGCTCCTGGGGCTTATTCTGTTTTTTTGAAATCAAACTTAGTCCTAAAAACTGATAAAATGATTATTGTTGGTGAATTTAATATTCATGTTGACAACAATAATGATAGCCTTAGCGCAGCATTTATTTCAGTACTAGACTCAACTGGTTTCAGTCAGTGTGTACACCAACCTACTCATTGTTGTAACCACACACTTGACCTTGTAGTATCATACGGTGTCAAAATTGAACATCTAATAGTACTTCCACGTAATCCGATTCTATCAGACCATAATTTAATAACCTTCGATTTTTCATTGGTTTATTTGTTTTGTTTTTCAGTAGGTTTAACCAGCGCTTTTCTTTGAGGAGATAGATTCTTTGGTTGGTTGTTTTGGCCTGGGCTCACCCTGAATAATAGTCACTTCAGTTTACTGTCATTTTTTCACTGCTTTGTGTGAGTAATACATCCCCTGTCATTACTGAATATCAGTGTTCTGACTCTGGTTTGGGGACTGGGAGTCTAACATGGCCTACCCAGTCTAGCAAACCTACATATCTGGGGCAAGAGTTGGAACACCTTCCTGTCCCCATTGTTGTAGAAGAGGCTCCTTGGAACACCTTCCCAGCAGCTGCCCAAAAGCTCTTGGACACTCTTGTTGGTGCCCTGACCAGACCTAATGGGAATTCCTGACAGTGTGGCCACGTCCATCTATAACACATCTGAATTCTGAAGTATTTTCATATATTGTGGAACTCTTATGTTGTATAACTATAATAAACAATGAAAATAGTGATCAAAAGTAGGAGTTTTCTGTGAAGATGAATCAGTCAGTCACTAACATGAAGTGTGTTATCTCAGAACTCCCTTTAAGTGTTCATTCAGAAAGCTGAGGATACATGAGAGGCAGAGTTCACAGTGAGTTCACTGGCACTCGCCTCCGACTCCCTCAACTCTCTTTCATGTGTTCACAGTGTGTCCACAGTAAATGCAGTCTGTTTGAACATGCATGGCTCATCTGCATCAGGAGCATTGGCATGCTGAATCTACTTGCTATTCATGATAAATATTCAATAATAAAAATACTTTAGAGGTTAATCCACAAACATCAGTCTTATTTTTACATCACATGCAGATGGCTGAGGATAAACCATACATAGCTCTCTACTGACATCTAGGGGTGCTGATGAACATAACATGTCCAAGCCATTGTGACAGTAGCATTCAGGGGACAGTGAATTATCAGCTTTCAGACATTTTTAAATTGAATCTTAGTCATTAGGTAAAAAGGCACTGATAGCGAAGTCAACCTCACTCTTTTTATTTTAGTTAGCATTTAGTTGATTCAAGCTCTGGACAACAGAAACAATTTACTTTGGTCCTGACCAAGAATTGCTTTACCAAGAAACTGCTTTCAAATAAGATTTTATCTGACATTAGATATTCCAGTGCAATCAAAATTAATTAAATTGAATTAAACCTTTCTAAATGCTAATGTTCAGTTCTATCATTTTGTCAGCCTCAGTGGTCGTGTTATTTGGTATTTTGTACAGCTTTTGAAAAAACTTTTCCTTTAAGACCAGTCGCTCTCCATTGGCCGCTTGTCGTCAATGGGCCTGATTTTTTACACTTTACTTTGACATTACATTGTCAGGAACGTCTGTATACAAAAAGAAAGCATAAAAAAAGTAAATTCCTTGTCATTGAAGACAAGGAAGAGGTTGGATGTCAAATCGATGGAGATAATGTACCTACTTTGGTAACAATTTGAGCATGTCTAGGCCTTGAAAAAGCCCCAAAAGGGAAATACAAATCCTTCGAAATACAATAGGGCCTCCCACCAGAGGTGCTCGGGCCCTAATTATGTTGTCAATGGCTTTTAAACATTTAAAAGCATTATATTTCCAGCTCGTAACAGTGTCAGATGCAGAGAAACGTGGAGCAGCAGAGCTCAGCTGTGTCTGCAGAGTAGAGTCTAGTCTGAAATGTACTTCCCTGCTGTACTGTCTCCACCATGTTTTGTTAAATCTTTTACAACTAAATCATCTTCATTTCACCAGGCCTAGAGCCAATGTATACAGTCCCTGACAAAAGTCTTGTCACTTATCCATTTTGTAGAAACAACAGCTTATAACCTGACTTTTAATTTATCCATTGGTTTTAGAAATGGCTCATATGAAAGCTAAAACCCTCCCAAATTATGTTTAATATACTAAAATAAATTTGCTTCACTGAAGAAAGATTGATCATTTAATGAACACAGAAAGGTCAGATTTTGGCAAGACAAAAGTTTTGTCGCCTACAGAGAGTAATGTGAAAATTGAACAAATAATTTACTTCAAATACAAAAATATGTTGCATAACATCAGTGAATTAAGTAGTGGTGCTGTGAGATCCATATTTAATATCTTGTATGACTTCCATGAGCTTGAAGGACTGCATCCATGCGGTTCGACAATGATTCATACAATTTATTGATGAAGTCATCAGGAATAGCAAAGAAAGCAGTCTTACATGCCTCCCAGAGTTCATCAAGATTCTTTGGTTTCGTCTTCCATGCTTCCTCTTTCATTCTACCCCAGACATGCTCAATGATGTTCATGTCTGGTGACTGGGCTAGCCAGTCCTGGAGCACCTTGATCTTCTTCGCCTTGAGGAACTTTGATGTAGAGATGGAAGTAAATTTGACCCCTTGTATGGTTGGGAATGTAAGAGGTAGCTAATACTTCTTGATATTTTAGGCTATTGATATTGCCTTCCACCCTGCAAATCTCTCGCACACCCCCATACTGGATGTAACCCCAGACCATGATTTTTCCGCCACCAAACTTAACTGTTTTCTGGGTGAATCTCGGATCCATGCGGGCTCCAGTAGGTCTCCTGCAATATTTGCAGCGGGTGTGATGTAATTCAACCGAAGATTCATCTGAGAAATCCACCTTCTGCCACTTTTCCAGCGTCCATCCTTTTAGCAGGCTATGGGCCTTGGCAAATGCCACACGTTTTTTTAATTGCCTTTTGTTTAGTGCTGGTTTCTGGGCACTGATTCGACCATGGAGGCCATTTCGAGACAGAATTCTACAAACTGTCCTGGTTGACACGGGGCCTTGAGGTGACCAGGCCTGGTGGAGCTCTGCTGCAGTGGAAAAGGGGCTGGCCTTGGATTTTCGAGCCAACAAACGGTCTTCCCGAGCAGTTGTCTTGCGGGGTCTGCCGGACCTGGGCTTGTCAAAAACATCTCCAGTCTCTTCAAATCTTTTTCTTATTCTTTGTACTTGACGCTGAGACACATTGAAGGTGTCAGCCACCTCAGCAGTGGATCTGGTCTTCAGCCTCTTGATAATCAACGCTTTGGTCTCAGGGTGAATCTTAGGCATGTTGTCAGAGGTCAAGTTGCAGTTGATGTGAAGGTCTGGTGTGCTGGGGTTCTTTTTATACACACCCACTAATTGATTGATCAATTATTGATCACAGGTGAGGCTGTAATCTAGGATTGGGTGCATCATATGACAAGGCGACAAGACTTTTGTCTTTGCAAAAACTGACTCAGTGGGCTTTACCAAGCTGTGAACGTTAGAATGCTTTTCAGCAGTTTCGTTTGGCACCAAAACATTATTTCAAAAGCTGTTGGGATAGAAATTAGCCATTTCTTGTAAAAAAAAATTGATTACAAATATATTTGAGGGGCACTTAAGGTCAACTTGTACCCAAGCGACAAGACTTTTGTCAGGGACTGTAAATGAGTTGAGCAATTACTAGTGCTTTTTGGCATCTAGAGGATTATTATGTATGATATATGTTATTAGGGCCCGAGCACCTCCGGTGGGAGGCCCTATTGTATTTCGAAGGATTTGTATTTCCCTTTTGGGGCTTTTTCAGGGCCTAGACATGCTCAAATTGTTACCAAAGTTTGCAGGGAATTCAAAACCCCAAAAAGTAATTGTATTCTGGAGTCATTTGAAATGGGTGTGGAAAAATGGCTCAACAGCGCCATCTAAGGAAAAGCCCCTCAGTTAGCTTTCACCGATCTTCACAAAAATCGGAACACCTGTGTATCGTGACCAGACGCACAAAAAAGTCTAGAGGTGCATTGTGAAAAACACAACAGGAAGCCCGCCATTTGGGATTTAGTGGCCATTTTCCACATTTTTACTTTGACGAAGTTGTCCCAGGGCTTTCATCAGATCAACTTCATATTGAGGTGAGTGTCATCTCAACAATATGGAGATATAAACTACCTTGAATTTCGTGTTTTTGTCACACGGTGTGACCGTGGCGTGACGTCAAAGTTTGATTACACGCCATCAAAACACGAGGTTGTGTATCTCAGTATCTCAAAAAAAACCTTTTAAACAAGGGAATGGATTCCATTAACAGAAACGCTGGAGTGCTTTTATTTTGAAAAGGCATACAGAAAGTGTTGCAACCATTTGTTTGTGACATAAATTCATCAGATAAACATTAAAACTCAGGTAAGATCATTTTCTCTGTTTATTCTGCTGTGAATTACAATGTTTATCTGTTTATGACACAAATGTATTTACAACACTTTCCGAACCCGTTTCAAAGTAAAAGCACTCCAGCGTTTCACTTTCGGAATCCACTCATTTGTTCCAACGGGTCTTTGATTGTTATCGACAGACCAAAAGATGCGCATCTTCATGGATCATCATTATGTCGATAACGTGAGCTCGCACATCGTTAAAACAACAATTAAGACATTATCATAGACGATATATATCACACACCCCTAGGTTTCAGGTAAAAACATAGACTGTATATAAAGGTGAAGAACACAACCTATTGATTTATGTAGTACAGGGGTGTCCAAACTCCGGCCCGCGGGCCAACTGCGGCCCGGGAACCATTTTTTATTGGCCCGCGGCAAATTCTAAAAATATAATGGAATGTGGCCCGCTAGCACTGTCAAACGGAATAAATAAATCATACATTTTTAAAATGTAATTCCTCTTTTCACCACATTGTGGCAGCATCACTTTAATGCTATCTGGTTCGGCTTCCTTGCCGCGCCCCCTTCTCCGCTCATTTCTACCATGGCGACTGCACAGAAAAAGAGGAAAGTTGACACTGAGGGCCGCCGCTTTCAAGAGAGATGGGAATTACAGTACTTTTTCACAGAAAATCGAGGCAATTGTATTTGTCTCATTTGTGAAGAGAAGGTTGCTGTGTTTAAGGATTTCAACATAAAGAGACACTACCAGACTAAACATGCTAAAAAATATGACAAGCTAACAGGGAGTGACCGCGTTGAAAAAGTGAAGCACCTGCAAGCTGCTCTGGCATCACAACAGAGATTCTTCACGCGGGCCTGTGAGTCAAAGGAAAATATCACCAAAGCAAGCTACGAAGTGGCCATGTTAATAGCTAAACATGGCAAATCTTTTACTGAAGGTACATTTATCAAGGACTGTGTCATGAAAATGGTGGAGAACATTTGCCCCGAGAAGAAGCAAGAATTTATGAATGTTTGCCTGGCACGTAACACTGTGGCACGGAGAGTCGAGGACATATCGTCAGATATTCAGAGACAACTGAGGGACAGGGGAGTGACTTTTGATTATTTCTCATTAGCCTGCGATGAAAGCACCGATGCTTCTGACACTGCACAGCTCTTGATTTTTTTAAGAGGAGTTGACGACAACATGAACGTAACAGAGGAGCTGCTTGACCTCCAAAGCCTTCAAGACCAAACCAGAGGAACGGATCTATTCGCTTCTCTTTGTTCAGCTGTTGATGATATGAAACTACCATGGAGTAAAGTTTCTGGGATCATTACCGATGGTGCGCCTGCCATGGCTGGTGAGCGACGTGGATTGTCCACACTGATCCGCAATAAAGTCAGCGAACAAGGAGGTAACGCTATAAAACTCCACTGTATAATTCACCAGCAGGCTCTCTGTGCCAAACATCTCAAATGTGATCATGTTATGAAACCAGTTGTAAAGGCAATCAATTCTATTCGCGCTAAAGCTCTACACCACCGACAGTTTCAGCAGTTCTTGCTTGACATCCGAGCTGAATATGGAGATGTAATATATCACAACGATGTGAGGTGGCTAAGTCGGGGGTCCGCAATGCAGAGATTTTTCTCTCTCAGAGAGGAAATTAGAATTTTTTTGGGTGAAAAGGGGCAGCCGATGGAAGAATTGTCCGATCCTGTATGGCTGGCTGATTTGGCTTTTTTGGTTGACATAATGAAGCATCTGAATGGGCTGAATGTTAATCTTCAAGGACGAGATGCAGTGGTGAGCCAGCTATACGCTCACATCAAGGCCTTTAGAACAAAACTGCAACTTTTCCAAAGACACTTGTCCCAAACAGAGCCCTGCACCGCGCACTTCACAGCTTTGAAAGAGGTAATTGAAAGGACTAACATTGGTGTGCAAATGAAGAGTTATGCAACAGCTATCGCATCTCTTTCTGTGGAATTCAACAAACGCTTTCAGGATTTTGCAGTTATTGAAAAGGACATGTTGCTTTTCTCTTCTCCCTTCTCCGTGGACCCTGATGACGCTCCTCCACAGCTGCAGCTGGAGCTCATTGAACTGCAGTGTGACGATGAGTGGCGCGCCAAACACCAGCAGCTTTCTCTTGTTGACTTTTACGGGCAGCTAGATAAAGGCAGATTTCTAGAAATGCCAACATTTGCTAAGAAAATGCTGAGCTTATTCGGCTCAACATATTTGTGTGAGCAGACATTCTCTGTCATGAACTTAAACAAGAACCGATTGAGGTCAAGACTGAGTGACTCCCACTTACGTGACATTTTACGCATCTCAACCACTGCCCTCAAACCAGACCTGCCCTCTTTAGTGAAATCCAGATCTCAACATCACCCTTCACATTAGTGTCAGCAAGTTATCGGTTTCTTGATCAATCTGAAATTGAGTGTTTTGAACTCCTGTTTAAAATGACCATGAGGCAAAGATTTGTATCTAACTCATGGAAATGTAATGTATTCCATACAGTTCAATGTTATGACTCTCCAGATATAAATGTTTTGGGCAATAAAGCGAGCTGCAGCCATTGTCTGCAGTACCTGTCATGTCGTGTCCTTCCCGTCATTGCAGTACACAAGGTACAGCACAGTGAGTCTGTATAGCATACAGAATAACATTACCATTTGAAAAATAAAGATAATTGTGACAATGAATTTGTATTTATTTATTTATTGTTCTATAGCAGTGTATATTTGCATGCAACTTTTGTGGTTAAAAAACATCAGAAGGAACTATTGGCCCCCGGGCATCTTCACTTTATTAAATCTGGCCCTCTTTGCAAAAGGTTTGGACACCCCTGATGTAGCATCATAATCATACTACATATGCTTACATGCGTCAAGTGGTTTGTTAAACTGAGGGCACAGTTTGTTAAACCGGGGGAACGGTTTGTTTAACTGAGGGAAGGGCTTGCATCCATGTAGCCACTTTCTGATGTAATTGTTTTCAGTTTTGAACTGAAATGGCTCTCAATAGAACGTGTACCTATGCCAAGGCCAAACTGTCCGCTTAAATTCAGTCAAACTGCACCAAGTTGCACACGGTCCTTGATACCAGTCCCCTAACTAGACCGGATTGTTTTTTTCATCAAGATCCTGGGAAATTGGGGAAAATGTCAAAGAAAATTCTGTCTTGCAATGTTAAAGAAATCTGTGCCTGAATTTAATTGTTTTTTCTTGACCTGTCACATCCTTCCACCAAATTTCGTGGAAAACCGCTAAGTAGTTTGTGCATAATCCTGCTGACCAACTAACCCAGCAACCAAATCATAACCTCCTTGGGGGAGGTAATCCATCTTAATACAGTGGTGGGAAATGGACCTCAAGAGTCTCAAAAAATTACTGAGGGACAATGACATTGATGAACTGTTCCCCTGCACTGAGTTGGGTGATTTTATAACCCCACTGATTGCTGCTGTTGTATATCAAAAGAGGGATATTGGCATTTACCTTCTAAAGGAGAATGGCGATCCAAATGCCCTGCAAATAGCTGGCATTTTTGACAGGGATGATGTCATGAAAGAGCTCCTCTCTGCTGGTGCACCGGTAAACTTGATACATTCGACTAAACCTGAAAATCATTCTTTTAATCATAAAATACCTCAGACAATTTTTAGGTTGGCTTCCAGTGGAGATGAACTTTGCTCCAAATTAAGGGATTTTGTGGAACTGAAAATTGCTGTGCTACACGGACAAAAACCAGAAGAAGTGTTTAGAACTTTTGACAGTCGTATGCTATGGGTTGATCCTCAGACTCATCTGACCATGATTGAAATTCTCTTTTCTGTTACTGGGAAAGATGAAGACAAATACCGCAGAGAAAGCATCAAATGGCTGAAAGAAACTGGAAATTTGAACTCCTTCATTACAGGGGCAGTGAGTCGCCTTCCAAAGATTCATCAGGAATATGTACATTGTTCGATAAAGAGTTTACATGCAGTCTTTTGCACAATGGAGCAGATACCAGTTGAGCAAGCACTGGTTATCATCCCACAACTATTGGAAAGACTTAGCTACAAAGAGAGACCTGATATTAAGCTGTTAGAAGCTGTTCAGTCAACACTATATGTGATAACACAGAAAACACAAGTCACAAATGGCTGGCAGCCCAGTTTTATTGAGAAGTTGTGCAGGACAGTTGCTCCTTTTGTCAGGGATCAATACTCCGCTGACATCCGAGTCTACACGTATGGCATAGTTGGAAACTTGCTGTCTGTTGAACATGCTGTTAGCATCTTTACATCAGCGGGGATAACGTCAGTGCCAGAGGACATACTGGCATCTGCAGATATGACAATGAATGCCGAGCTGAAAGAAGTGCTCAGACGACTGAAAGCTCATTTGAGCAAACTAAACGGGGAGTGTGAAGGGGCAAGGAAAAAGAAGAAGAAGAAAAAGAAGAAGCCAGAAAAGACCCAAGACCCAAATGATGAAGTTTGCAGTGCTTCAACTGATCCAGCAGTTCCAGGGTGAAGCATCGGGAACACACAACTGGCTACCAATTAGCAAGAGGTGGAGGGAAAAATTAGAGAGGCTTGTACACTGCTTAAATACTGATGAAAGTAAAGTCACCAGAATTGGGAGCATTGCTTACATCAATGATGTTGACTTTCGCATAGCGAATGGGAGCGATGGTGCTGAAGTCTTCTTGGGGCTGAGAGGAAGTGATGGCTATGAAATTGCAATTAAGAGAATGTCTAAAACCAACTATCAAGTGCTGAAGAATGAGGAGTTACTTCTGCGACATCCAAAACTGTACGATAGCTGTGTTGTGAAATGTGTTTACTTTGCAGAAGATGAGCACTTTGGATATCTTTGTCTTCAACTTTGTGAATACACCCTGGAAGAATATATCAGAAGCAATGATGGCAGTCTGCGTCCAGAGGTACTTGTCTCTGACGTCCTTCACAGTTTAAGGACACTTCATTGTCAAGAGCCACAAATTCTCCACCGAGATCTCACACCACAAAATGTTTTGATCGGTAAGTAAAGGAGACAAATATATAGAACAATGTAATTCACTGAAGCTGTTTTCAAACATTAACTCTGGACAATGTCAGGACGACTGAGTCCTGACATTCTACAGACTTTGCCTTTCACATACAGACAGGAGATTATTCGGGTCAGACATGTCAGGTCAGAGAACAGGAAAATGTCCGAAGCATTCAGGTGATGGGTGGCATCAGGGTAGAGCATCAGGATGTAGAATATTATGTATAAATTCAACTGCGTAAAATGCATGCTTTTATTTAGAGACACCAGCGTCGGCCCTCATGGTCAAAAGCTAATTGGATCTTGTCTTTCCAAGTTGACATCTTCTTCGGGACCTTCTATGTCTATGCCACCATCCATCACGTGTTAAAAACATCGTCAACATGCTTACGCAGCATAACAAAAGAAAATTCACTCAATATTTGAATTTATGTGGTACAACAGATTTATTTTCACTGCATCAATCTACTCCATTTATCTCACAGATGTGAACGGAAGGACAAGATTAGCTGGTTTTGGCATGAGCAGACTTTTGCCAAAAGACCAAAGTACTTATCACACACCAAGGGGCAACATCCCGGGCTGAGCGATGAGGCCAATACGGAAGTGCAAAAAGCTGCAGTTCACTGGGTGGCCACTTGAGGCTGGCTCAGAAAGCAAGGTGACCACTCCTGAATTCAGTGAAGAATACAGAGAAGAGCAAGAACCAACAGTGGAAGGAAGGAAATTACCCATCAGGATAATTGTTCTGAAGCTGGTTTCGAGGATCTTTGCTAAAGCAAAGTTGTCGAACACTCTCAGATCACCAAACACCATCATCGAGCGTCTACTCGAAAACATATGGGTCGAAATCAAGGATGAAGATTTTGAGATCACCCCAAAAATGATGAAACAACTTGACAAAGCCGTTTTCAAAAAAATCAGCAAAAAGTGGCACGGGGTTGTAAGTGTGCTGTTAGAATTGGAAATGGAAAACCCAACACTGGACAAATATATTGTCTCTGTCGTCAAAGATCTGCTTGTGACACCACCATCAAGATCCAGCGCCATCAGCAGGTTCTTCTCCAGACTGTGCAACGCCTTCTCCAAACCTTTTAATCAAGAATCTTGTTACCAGATTACCAGAATGAAAGTGTGTAACTTGGATAAGTTTTAGTCTTTAGTCCCCCACAGATTCCCATTTCCATTTTAATTGTCGTTGCTCGCGACATTTGAAGGCTTTTGAACAAAGATTTTCAGCAAAGTGACTCTTTCTCCACAGCAGATGTTAAAAAATGAATGTGTGTTTTGATTGCCCAAAGGCAGCTCCTTGCCGAGTCCTTGCAGAGTGATCACAGTACAGTTCCTCCGGCTGCAGCAATAAAATCTGTACCTAATGACAAATTATGAGAGGACTTTTAAAGGGGTGAAGAAGAAATGTAAAGTAAAACCCTCCAGCTTGTCTTACTGTGAACATGCATGGTTTTGACAGATGTTATAATGATGATGCAGTTTGCACATGTTCTGGTGTTTACTGCGGCGTTGAATGTTGAATAAAGTTTAACAACGATAGTTTCCGTCATTTTATGTACTTTTTGCGCACCCAGGTGCTGCAGCTGAAGGAGAACAACTGCACAGTCTGATTGCAGCTGACTCGCTCCCACAATATTTTAAGGTCATGTGACATGGTGATGTTTTGCAGCGCTGGTAAAAGTCAGACAAAATTTCTAACCAGCATGCATCACATTAAATCAGTGCGGTGCAGAGTCACATGAAGTCAAAAGAACCCATGGCTTCCCAAGGTAGCTACCGCTGCTATAGCAACAGTCAATATTTGGGGGTGTGGCTTGTTGGAAAGCCTAGTGCTATGATGTCAGACTAGCTGCTTAGTTATCTTGGATGTGTGTGTTCTCTTTGACGCAACAGTGTTCTCTTTGGTGTGTACACACACATCAAAGAGAACTAAGCAGCTAGTCTGCCATCATAGCACCAGGCTTTAGCACCAAGTTCTCTTTGGTGTGTGTGTTTCCTTTGGTGTGTGCTATAATCTCATTTCTGATATCTCCTTTGTCCTAGTTGATCAGTGTATGGTAGGGGTAGTACACGGAGAACAGAGAGAGCACTTCCGACAGGAATAGTACGATTTTTAAAAACTAAGCCAATAAGAGAAGTATTGAAAAACAATATCAGAAACATGAAGATGGACATCGACAGCATTCTGCCCATTGTGACGTCCTTTTTCCAAGGCATGACATCAGAACAATGGAATCTTTCGAAAAAAGGCAAACCTGATGTGGCCACAATGACCATACTCGGAGAGAAACTGCTGGAAATTGTCATTTTGATGACACAATCCATCCTAAAGGATCTTGAGAGCACAGCTGTGCCTGTGTCTGAGAAGAGTGTGATTTGCTCTTTGGGCAACACACTTCCTCAGGTTTTTGCTCAGGCTCTTGACGTTCCAGATGAAATCAATCTTGTAAGTTCAGAGAATTTGACCCAGTTGACTGCTAAAGAGATTGCAGAGTGTGTCAACTCTGTCCTTTCCATGGGCGTGGACAGTGTGAAGGCAACTACTCCTCGTGTCACACCTCCAAAAGACTACAAGGTATGATTCAACAGGCCGGCAAAATGATCAAGGGACTCATGAGGAATCTGAAACGTATGTGTGCACCTTCTAAGAGCAAAAAGAAGGTCTACCAACTGGTCAATGAAGATGACAGTCAGTCATCATCCTCATCCCAGAAGACAATCTCAGAAGACAGGGAAAGTCTTCTGTCTGCAACATCCACAACTGTCCAGGAGATCATTAAGGAGGAGGTCTCTCAATACACAGAATCTACTAACGATGAAATATCCGACTATGATTATGATCAGTTGGAATCTGGCTCCACTCTGGAGATTAAGAATGTTGCAGATGACGTTGCTGAGGTGATTGTGGATGAAATCATGTCGCAAAACAAAGATGATCCAGAAACAGCCCAGAGCACACCCTCTCTGAAGAAAGTGTCTGAAAGGATTAGGACAATCGCTGCAAAGCAGTTTGCCCAAGCGTCCATTTGTCGTATTGTGGGCAGACTGAATAACAAGTACTTTGACAGCCTTTACAACCCGGCCTTTGACAAGGTTTTGGGTAGGCAGTCAATGCAATCTGTTACGAGTGATATTGACGCTCTGCTTCCAACAGCAGTTGGTGAGATACAGCAGGGGCAGAATGGGTCTCAATGGATGGATGATATTTTCAGTGGTGAAACCCTTGAGTTAACCAATGAGCTGAATAATATCCTCAGCAATCACATAGATAGGATGAGATTTAAGATGACCTCACGACCAAAAGCCTCACAACCACGGTGCACAAGCATAACGGTTTGTCCGCCACGTGCTATAATATCAGCTGACATCCTTGCCATTGTGTGGTGTTTCCTTGGAGTAATGAGGTGGTGGCTTCACACACATACAGAAACACTCACTTCCAGGGTGATAACACATACTTTAGAAAAAGCTGTGTCAGAGGGCCCGATCGGTGGGGCCAGTCTGCCTTCGGCACCTGGTAAAGGGTCTGGCTCAGAAAGCAAGGTGACCACTCCTGAATTCAGTGAAGAATACAGAGAAGAGCAAGAACCAACAGTGGAAGGAAGGAAATTACCCATCAGAATAATTGTTCTGAAGCTGGTTTCGAGGATCTTTGCTAAAGCAAAGTTGTCAAACACTCTCAGATCACCAAACACCATCATCGAGCGTCTACTCGAAAACATATGGGTCGAAATCAAGGATGAAGATTTTGAGATCACCCCAAAATGATGAAACAACTTGACAAAGCCGTTTTCAAAAAAATCAGCAAAAGTGTCACGGGGTTGTAAGTGTGCTGTTAGAATTGGAAATGGAAGACCCAACACTGGACAAATATATTGTCTCTGTCGTCAAAGATCTGCTTGTGACACCACCATCAAGATCCAGCGCCATCAGCAGGTTCTTCTCCAGACTGTGCAACGCCTTCTCCAAACCTTTTAATCAAGAATCTTGTTACCAGATTACCAGAATGAAAGTGTTTAACTTGGATGAGTTTTAGTCTTTAGTCCCCACAGATTCCCATTTCCATTTTAATTGTCGTTGCCTGCGACATTTGAAGGCTTTTAAACAAAGATTTTCAGCAAAGTGACTCTTTCTCCACAGCAGATGTTAAAAATGAATGTGTGTTTTGATTGCCCAAAGGCAGCTCCTTGCCGAGTCCTTGCAGAGTGATCACAGCACAGTTCCTCCGGCTGCAGCAATAAAATCTGTACCCTAATGACAAATTATGAGAGGACTTTTAAAGGGTGAAGAAGAAATGTAAAGTAAAACCCTCCAGCTTGTCTTACTGTGAACATGCGTGGTTTTGACAGATGTTATAATGATGATGCAGTTTGCACATGTTCTGGTGTTTACTGCGGCCGTTGAATGTTGAATAAAGTTTAACAACGATAGTTTCCGTCATTTTATGTACTTTTTTATGCACCCAGGTTCTGCAGCTGAAGGAGAACAACTGCACGGTCTGATTGCAGCTGACTCGCTCCCACAATATTTTAAGGTCATGTGACATGGTGATGTTTTGCAGCGCTGGTAAAAGTCAGACAAAATTTCTAACCAGCATGCATCATGTTAAATCAGTGCGGTGCAGAGTCACATGAAGTCAAAAGAACCCATGGCTTCCCAAGGTAGCTACCGCTGCTATAGCAACAGTCAATATTTGGGGGCGTGGCTTGTTGGAAAGCCTGGTGCTATGATGTCAGACTAGCTGCTTAGTTATCTTGGATGTGTGTGTTCTCTTTGAGGCAACAGTGTTCTCTCTGGTGTGTACCAAGGGGCAACATCCCGGGCTGAGCGATGAGGCCAATACGGAAGTGCAAAAAGCTGCAGTTCACTGGGTGGCCACTTGAGGCTGGCTCCAAGAAGGAGTCAATTCCCATTGACTCCCATGTTAAAAAGCCCGCCTTTTGAGCAGAATTAAACCTGTTTACAGCATGGTTCAAAAAACGGTTTTAGTCTCAATCACTTAGTTCTTCCTTCATGACAATTCTGAGGGGGGTGAATTTTTTTCTAACTCACTCGTTTAAATTATATAGAGGTTTGATATTATGAATAATTATCACTTGATGGACAGGTGACGTCACCGTTAGCTCGCGACTCCAGCTCCTAGCCTGTTGCCTGCTCGGCTTCACCTGAGCTAACAGGCTAACCCCCTTCACCGAACAGGACCTGAGTCTGTGGAGAGGTTTCACTCACATATCGGATGAATAATACGGTTTGGTGTTCGGCTTGTTCCCCGGACGGAGAACTTAAAGACGTCTGCGCTCCCGTCTCTGTGGTAAGTAAAGTTTATTTTATGTATGTGTTAGTGTTAGTAGTGATGAGCAGGTATCGGTGTCTCTGTACCTGGCTTGTTAGCTTAGCTCCGCTAGCCTGCAGGCAAGATACCAGCAGTAATGGCGATGCTAACGGGACCGTACGGGAGTTATTACCGACATGAACCGAGACAGGCGACTGTGTGTGTTTGGAGAATAAGCTCCACCACGTAAGATATCTAATGTTATGTAAAGTTGTTTCACTCGCCAACCCATTTGACTTGACTACGTTACACAGATTATTATTCTGCAGAAACAGATTTACTGTGATCAACTGAAACGTGAGTATTTAAAGTCACATCTGCATTTTAAGAGCAGCTGTTTAAAGTAGCATTACGTCTCCTAAAGCTCTTTATTCAGAGTATTGGTGTTGATGTGTTGTAACGTGTTAGTGAAAACTAAACCTGTCCGCTACATTCAGTTTTTACATCGTTAATCTTAGGCAGACTTTACTGAATTATTGTGTTAAATAAGTGGACATGCAGAATAATGTATTTTTTTGTCACATAAATAAATTATAGGAAGTGTAACTTTACTAGAATAGACAGTCACATAGAGAACCTGAGGCTGATGTCCACCACCTATTTCCTAAGCTGAAATGATTATGATCTGATGAACTTTGAAGTAATAAACTTTTATTTTACCATGTAAAAGTCTGTTAAGGAGTTAACCTGGCACATGTATGACTTTACGTATCTGTGTATTTGTGTTGAATGTTCCTCTAGGTGACTCAGACAGCCTGCACCTGTGGATGTCCAACATGAGACACAACTGGAATCCAACCAGACTGAACACTGAGGGTCATCACTTCAACACTGACTCCAGGTACAGACCTGTTTTCATAACTTACAAACAATCAAAGCAAAGTATTGCACATAATACATAATGCATTAAATTATAAATGCAATACTATTAATGTGGAAGAACTCCATACTGTACATTCATTGTCTTGGTAGTGCACTGTTTAATCCAAAACCATATTCAAATACATAGTTGAATATCCACAGAAAATAAGGATACAAACTTTGTTCATAAGTAACACTTCCTCTACAATAATGCCATACTTTTATGTTTCCTGTCATTTTATTAGTGACGGACGAGCCTGAAGGACACAGCTGTGCTGACTGTGTTCTGTCTCTTATGGCAAAGAAGAAAAATAAAACACTGGGTTTTTATCTAAAGTGTATCAAATCAGAAAGTAAAAGATAAACATTGTTCTGATAAGTGTTCATTTTTTTAACCAACCATAATGAATATAGAAATGAACTCTATTATCCATGACACTTAGCAATGACTGCCAACTCTAAACAGTTGCAGGCCATCTTTGGTAAGGGAGGAAAACATGAAGTGTTGTGCAGATGAAGCTGGTGCAGGTCGTCCTCATGTTGACCAGCCTGAAGCTGCCGATCTCCACCATGTTGCTGCTGCCACAGTGGATGCTGAGGACATCAGGTGCTGCAGTGCTTCATCTAATGAAAAGAAGAAACTCACTATAAAAGGATGTTTTATGTTGTGTATGTTCCAGCAAAGACTGGTTCTTACAGTTTATTCTGTGTTCAGCAGGTGGAAGCACCACAGATTTCAGACAGAACCAATGTACTGGGCTCTGGGTTTGTACCCTCATGGTTAAATGCACATATTTGTAGCTTTGGATAAAGCATCAGCTAAATGAAATGTAATGTACTGAAAGAAATAAAACATTGTACAAATAGATCAAATGTCTTTCTACCTCATCTGTAATATTCATGGTGATAATCTCCCACAGAGCTGTTGATAACAGTCCACATCAAGTCTCTCCACTTCTCTGTGAAAACATAATTATATAATAAATATGAGAACCAACAGTGGTGTGTGGAGATTATAATATCTAAACTGTCTAATTCACTGTAAATTCCATAACAGGCTAAATAAACAAGGTGGCAATAGTAATGGTGGTTATACCAGCATGTATCACAACATTTGTGAAACATATAGTTACTATCACATGCAACTTACACATGTAGCGTATTCATATTAACTTATTAAAATTAAAATCAAGTCACAACCAAACACGGCTGTAGTAGTGTAGTTAATTTGCTTCAATCTGTTCATTACACGTGTTAAATAAACGGTACCTTTTATAACAATTACATATTAAAAACCACTTGAGGCATGTAAGCAAATGATTATGATAATAGATAAAGCAATAGGTTTTGTTGTTGTGTAGTTTCAAGGTTACTTACCTCTAGTGAGTTCGTTGTAAACATCGCGACCATCCTGAAGCAACAACACCGCAGCGCTAGCCGGTTAGCAGCCGCGGGTAGCATGTAGCCTAGCTCCTTAGCCTGAGCTAACCAGGTAACGTTGAGCTCTGCGGGCGTGGCTCAGCTGTCAGTCTTCACTCGCGCTCCTCCTCTTTGCCCATTTATTGGTTAGCCAGGAACTAGGAGGAGTCAGCACCGGCAAGATGGCGCCGGGTGAACGCCTACTACTAGCCTAATTTTCACTCTTCAGAAACCAACGGGTGACGTCACGGACCCTACGTCCATTATATATACAGTCTATGTCACACACGCAGTGCAGGAACAGTAGGCTGGATGGCCACCGAGACTTTAAAAGAAGATGGTAACATACGATACAAATCGAGCACAGATATACAGGTTAGTATTTGTGTTGCATGTATTCTCTTTATGATTAAGTGAAACTAAATATTTTGTTGATTAAACTGCTTTGCTGACTTTTCAGGTGGCAGGAATGCTGATTTATTTCATCCTCTCCAGTGGACACCATCCTTTTGGTGGTGAACGCTGGAAGCTTATGTCAAACATTCTAGAGGGGAAGTATACGTTGGACCACGTTCAAGATGTGGTGGCAAAGGATCTCATCGAGAGGATGATCGATAAAGAACCACAGAACAGACCCAGAGTGGAGGAGTGCTTGAGTCATCCCTTCTTCTGGACCAGCACAAAGTAAAATCTCTTTTGTCATAGCCAGTTATCTCAGATTATTCAGATGCTGCAGATTTATGTTTTAGAGCTAGCACAGTGTTGACTTAAAGGTTTACATACAGTGGCTGTTTTCAGACACTGTGGCTCTTCCAGTTTAATGTTAACATGGTGATTCCAAGGAGGTAAAATCTTTACCATGGCCACCATCTTAGTTTAAGATATTAGCATGTCAATATTTTCTAATAATAAGGAAATTGAATACATACTATCTCCGAAAATGATGTGAATGTCTTTTGATCGACATTTTTGGGCATAGGCTAAATGAGAGTATTGGAAAATTTTAATATTTGACTTGACAGCACTGTCACAGCACACACACTCAAGGATATTCATTGGGATACATCATTTAATGTATGTAGTGTCATAAGTGTCATGGCTGTTCATCACATGCAGGCACATCACATTTTGTAAAGCATGCAGTCTAAATTTGCAAGCTTCTCTTTTTTTCTCAGGAAAGTAGAATACTTGAGGCAGGTTGTAAACAAGAAGGAGGTGGCAAGCCGACAAAAAGTTAACCAGGAGTTGATTTCGATGCTGGATGAATGTGCTGAGGGTGTTTTCTACAATCAGTGGAAAACTAAGGTGATTGCAACTTGAAATTCATCTTTTGAAGCCCCACCACTTTGTTCTAACAAAGTCCCTTTTAGTCCAGGCAAAGTAGCGTTTTACGACAAAAAAATGTTTGCAGCTTAGATCATTTCTATGAGGTGTCCAGAACAACATACTAAAAGTCCTAAGAAATCCTAGTTGAGGAAATATGTTAAATTCTCATCAATCCGAGATGTGTGCCAATAAGGCCAGGCAACAATACACCCCAATGGGGATATTTTTTTCCTTTACTCCTATCAAAATGAAACTTTACACAATGAAAGTACCCATGAAAAGTAAAATTTTTTGTATTACAAGTTTCTTTGAAAATGAATTGTAATATGCAAATGAGCTATACACTAATCGAATATGAAGCTCATTTGCATGTGAAATCCCCCAAGCCTGAGGACTATTCGCTTGAGTTCATTGTTGCTTGGCTGAGACTGGATAATGGTCAAGGCTTTCCAGAAAAGGGGTTGGTCGAACGTCAGAACAGGGGTCACATCATACTGCAGAGCTTGAGTTGCCACAAACCTCAATGTTGAGTATATGCAGGATTCATCACTGGGATCAAGATCAATCATTGGAGGGAATGTTACTGAAGCTCTCCCAGGGTGTTCACCTAGATGCAGCATCTGCATCATACCAGACCATGATGGCCTTTGAGAGTGAAGAAGTAGGGATGTCTTCCACAAAACATCCAGCTGTGATGTGTTGTTATCTGCTGGCAACAGAGCCAGTGGCTGATACACAATAGGTTCACGTATAGGAGGAATCTTAAAGTACTGAATGTTTATGCGACCAACCGCAGCAATATCTGCAGCAGTCACTTGGATCTTTGGAACAGGTTTGTTTTGTTGCATTCCTGGTGTAATACAAGCTATTATACCCATTCCATGGAACGTCCCAGTACCATCAATGGTTGCCACATTGTGGTCGACGTTGTCTGCAACATATTGTATATGATGCTCTTCTGTGAATCCAGAAAACATACTGGGATTACTCCGCTTCATGGGAAACCTCCAGGAGAACTAGTAAGTTAAAAGGATGAATAAACTCAAAACAGTGATATTGAGATTTTTTACAACAAAATTTTCCGTCCCCTCCCTGAGCACAACTCCATTCACTTCCACTTTTAAGGTGAATTTACAAATGAGTAAAATATGTTCATTCGATTGGGATTTTGACAAATAAGTATTTGGAAACATTTTAGGATTTCAATCATCCAAACAAGGATTTATTTAGTGATAGATTTAATTTAATGGAAAAAAACTATTATTTATTGATAGTGGTGCACCGATGTATCGGCCGTATATCGGTAGCGGCCGATATTCGCCTCGTTTACTGCCATCGGCGTATCGGTAATAAACTTGACTTTCACCGATAACATTGGCCGATGTTCATTGGTATGTTTTCTGCAGCCTGCCAATCTGGCATCCAGATTATGGTACACTGACGCCGGGTTTACACCGGGCGCTGAAGCGCCGCGCAGCGCCAAGGAAAGCCAGGCGCCTCCCATCCACCCCCCTGTTAAACCTTTGTGCGGTTCACATGGGCTGCGATGCGCCGCGCCAGCGCCCTTCACCGATGGTTTCGGCGTGCGAGGAAGCTGATCGCGCCAGGAAAATGATTTTAAACGATATAAATGACATATTTTATATGATATAAATGATCAAATACGCATCCCATACTTTGTATTCCCCTTCTGTTGTACTGGAGTTTTAATTTTCCCAATTTTCCCAATCACATAATTAAATGTCCCCCTCTGCCCATCCACTACAGCCACACAAGCAGTCATATAGATAAAAGAGAGAGAGGGGGGGGGCTAAAGGCTTGCTTGGAGAATACGTCATTTACCCCCGACACCCGACATTGAACGGGTTACATACAACAACAAGCGGAGAATCGCGGGCTGACTGGCGCGGAGAAATGCGGGTCCGGTGTGCACATGCGCAACAGGTACTACATACAAACAGCAGAGACAATGTCGGCAGCGTCGGCTGTGTGGGATTTCTTCACTGTCTCAGAGAAAGACATGTTCAGCCGACATTTCAAGAGGGGGTAATACCACCAAGGATTTCAACATGGCATCTAAAATTACACTTGTCACTTTTTCTGTTTTTCATATTATTCAAGTAATAAACAAATATCGGTATCGGCTAGATTGTTGTTTTAAATATCGGTATCGGCCAAGAATTTCCATATCGGTGCATCCCTATTTATTGAGTGCATTTATTCAATGACTTTTTCCCCACTGTTTTATTAATTTATTTGTATTAGTTGAACTAACTTTAACCTTAAAGGGGACATAGCATGCAAATTCCACTTTGTTAGTGCTTCTACAGGTTAATGTGGGTATCTGGCATGTCTACCAACCCAAAAACTCTGGGGAAAAAACACTCGCGCGTTTTGTTATAGTTCCTCTAAGTCAGAAACGTCATGCTTGAGCGACTCGATTGCGCTTCCTGGGTATTGTGTCGTAACAATACACTGGAAGTCTCCCACATGGTCTTGGCCCACCCCCGTCCCGTCCCCCACACTCGCTACTTCCGGGTTTACACCGGAGGCTGCGAGCAGCGCAGCGCCGTTCCCAAGCACGCAGCCGGGCTGTTCACACGGGACGAGCATTTCTCCGCTGGTCAGCCCGCGATTCACTCACATGTGGCATTTGTGTGGATTGCTGGGACTGGGAGGCTGCAGCAGCTGCTCGGGAGCGACCGCCGCTCTCCCGTGCGTGAGCTGGAATTTGTGTCAGCGCCACACAGCAGCAGTGTGGAGGACTTCCGCAGTGTTCAGCGCTACTGTAACCCCGACCCTCGACATTCAACGGGTACAACAACAAGCGGAGAAAGCAGAATCGCGGGCTGACCTTATATGTACAGTCTATGGGGCTGACCAGCGCGGAGAAATGCTCGTCCCGTGTGAACAGCCAGGCGGCTTGCCGCTGGAGAACGGCGCTGCGCTGCTCGCAGCGGTCTTCCACACTGCCAGCTGTGTGGAAGACTTCCGCAGTGTTCAGCTCTACTGTATGCCGGGTTACAGTAGTTCCGGGTTACAGTAGTTACGCCGGTACACCGACGCGGAAGTGCCGCTGCGAGGCAGCGCAGCGCCGGTTCTCAGCACGCAGCCGCCTGGCTGTTCACACGGACGAGCATTTCTCCGCTGGTCAGCCCCATAGACTGTATATATAAGGTCAGCCCGCGATTCTGCTTTCTCCGCTTGTTGTTGTACCAGTTGAATGTCGGTAAATGATGGTCTTCATAGCCCCCCACCTCTCTTTCTCTGTCTGTCTGCTTGTGTGCTTGTAGTGGATGGGCAGAGGGGACATTTAATTATGTGATTGGGAAAATTAAAACTCCAGGACAACAAGGGAATACAAAGTATGGGATGCATATTTGATAATTTATATCATATAAAATATGTAATTTATATCGTTTAAAATCATGGGGGGAGGGGGAGGGGGAGCTGGCTCATTAGCATTTAAAGGAACAGGCAGTCAAAACAGGTCGCTCTGTGGAGGGCTGTTTTATACAGGGTAAAAAGGGTGCTGTTTTATATGATCCTTGTGGTATTTTGACCAAAGTATGTTACAGACATTTCATTAAGACCCCAAGGAACCATATCAACTTGTGGTAAAATGGGCATGCTATGTCCCCTTTAACATTGCACGTAGTTGTTGAATATATGTCTGCACATATATCGGTTTGTTGCCACTGTTATATGAATTATTGCTAGAAATAATTATCTATATAATATAATTATATAAAAATATCCTCTTATCTCTTTTTATTTTAGTTACTGGATAATTTTGGGTACAGGCCCATCAATCCCCTCAATATGCCAGATTTTTGTCATATTCCATGGGAAGTCTGTGAAAATGTCCAAAAAACACAATGTTATAGAAAGGGGAGAAACGTTAATGGATCCACCCCTTTATCTAGATCTGCACCAACATTGAATGGGCTCTCTATTCACCCATGTCCCATCCTTCCGCCAAGTCTCAAGGAATCTGTTCAGTAGATTTTGTGTAATCCTGCTGACAAACACACAAACCAACCAACAAACAAGCAAATGGCCAGGGGCAAAACCATAAGCTCCTTGGCAGAGGTAACCAGTTGGCATCATGCAACTGATGATAAGGCAGTGCTAATAGACAGTGATACTTTTTAAGAGGCCACAAGCCAAAGGTTTAGAAGTTACTGGTCTACTGTATATTCAGGATTTTCTTCGTAATATTATTCCATTTCTCTGTTTGCAGTCCCCATGATGCAGCCATTGTTGATCTGATATCACTGTTTCCTCATCTCTTTGGATGAGTTATAAATTCACCATAAGGCAAGGATGGAATTTAGAGAATCCCCTGAAGGAAATGTTCACACCCAAAAAGGCACTAGGCTCCAACTGACAAGAAGTGGAACCCGTAAACTATGAAGAACACGTCGGCCTTGCAGTTCAAGAATCTCAACACTTTTACTGCGCCAACTAGCGGTATCTAGTCCAGTAGAACAAACCTGGACAGACTCCGAATGGATAATGAAACTGCACCATTAATAGACTATTTGAACAGGCAGTTTGAAAACAAATTAATATTTTTAGGCTGCAATTTAAGTTGACTGATGTAACAGAAAATTCAACTGACCAGGTGTCTCACTGCTGTGACCTTGACAAACAGGGAGTTTGCTACAGCGGACGGACACAGCAGATAGACACAGATGATGATTTCATGTCTTTTTTTCATATTACGTTTTATGAAGCACCTCTTTGTACAAGTTCTGGCTTGTCTTTTTTTCATATTGTTTTATGAAACTCCTCTGTATAAGTTCTGGCTTTTGTGAACTTGGGGCCAGTTCCATTTTGAGTGTTTGTTGTGTAAACTCTGCAGAGCTTACTATTAAAAAGACTCAAAGGCAACTCCAGTCTGGGAATTTCATTATTTCAAATTCCCACAAAGGACACGATGTTGTCATAACTCCAGTGTGCATAGTCCTATCACTACCAAACTTCTGTCACATGATTAGAGTCCAAGCCTGAACAGCTCTATGTGTCAATATTTCCTCAGTGTCATAGCGCCACCTACTGATTTTTGCCATGAAACAGGAAGTACTTTGTAAATCCACCCTGCAGTATCCAACCGGCTCCGAACTACTGACCTATGATCACAATCCTGACCTGAACACATCCATATATTAATATTAGTTCAGGGTCATAGCGCCACCTACTGATCAGTGTGATAATTAAGTTGTTGTAACATTGTCCAATTGACACAAAATTGCTCACGCTACATCAGAGCCCCTACTTGAACAGATCTATTAGTCTGTATGTAATAATAGTGCTGGCGCCACCTACTGGCAATCATTCGATTTACATAAAATTTTCACAGTGTGATGTGCAATTGATAGCCTGTACCGTAATGAGCAATTAGCAGGCAAGGATTGACAACATGTGACGGACGCAGGAAGTGAAGCGTTTATCCTTGCCGCAGTCCGCAAAACGCATGTAACGCGGAGACGTGCGCTGGGTCATTGATCGCTCTCTCCACTAACCGCAACAGGCTTGAAAATGCCTGTGCTCGGGCCCGTTAGTGCTACAACGTAGCCCTAGTTAGGGCCCGAGCACCTCCAGTGGGAGGCCCTATTGTATTTCGAGGGATTTGTATTTCCCTTTTGGGGCTTTTTCAGGGCCTAGACATGCTCAAATTGTTACCAAAGTTTGCAGGGAATTCCAAACCCCAAAAAGTAATTGTATTCTGGAGTAATTTGAAATGGGCGTGGAAAAATGGCTCAACAGCGCCATCTAAGGAAAAGCCCCTCAGTTAGCTTTCACCGATCTTCACAAAAATCGTAGCCCAGGTGTATCATGACCAGACAAACAAAAAAGGTCAGAGGTGCAATTGGAAAAAAGCAACAGGAAGCCCGCCATTTTGACTTTAGTGGCCATATTGGCCATTTTCCACATTTTTACTTTGATGTACTTGTCCCAGGGCTTTCATCAGATCAACTTCATTTGGAGATGCGTGACATCACAGCAAGATGGAGATGAAAACTACCTCAAAGATCGATTTTTCGTCACACGGTCCGACCGTGGCGTGGCGTTAAAGTTTGATTACACGCCATCAAAACACGAGGTTCTGTATCTCGGACATATTTGGTCCAATCGAGTCCAGAGTCCAAACTAGACATGTAAGACAAGAGTCCCGGCCTGATGACATCTACACAGACAAGTTGTCAAAATAGAAATCAGTCAGACAGCAGATGATATGTTAAATTTGTGCAGGTACAGACATATGTAAAATAACATGGCAGTGCCTGCAGCTTCATTTCATAAAGAGACAATTCAACAAACATGTAGTGTGTACTTTTTGAAACAGTTAACACTTACCAACACTTGATAATTCCCCTGCAACTTATTTCCGAGTTAAAGACAGTTTCTGATGTTTGATATTAAAGAGGGTGGAATGCAGTGGGCATTGGAAGTCATCAGCTGATAAATCCAAGGAAATACTAGAGATGAAGTTCTTCAGACATGCTGCATTAACAGTCTGTGATCAGGATAAAGTATAAAGTGAAACTAGACCAAGTCAGTGAGGCTGGAGCGAGGAGAGACTGAAGCATCTGTCACGGTGAGGAACTCAACCCAGTTCTGACAGAAGCCACGAGAATACTCTCCTGTGTCGATGACGAGTCACCAACAGGCGGCTCTGGCCCGTTTTGTTCCTCAGAGCCAGCTGAGCCTCCCGCTCCGTCACGTTGAAGCTGATATTTCTAACTTGCACCACTAAGAGGTAAAGCAGTCCACCTGTTACAATGCTGCTGTACCACGCACACGTGAAGCAAAGTGCTGAGCTGTGAAAACAAAGAAATGATGAGTGCAAGATTAAAGCATAAAATAGTATTTTGTTTCAAGAAAAAAGTTTTTCTCGTTACAAATAAACCATTGGCCCATTTTCATTTGAAAAGCACGTTATAAAAGAGGAGGGAGGAAAGATTAATAATGAATTTATAATGAAAAAAAAACATCTATAAAGAGAAAAAATAAAACAATTACTTTACTTTATGTTACGTTACTCGACGTTACGTAACGTTAGTTTACGCTACATTACATTAATTTACTTTATGTTAGTTTACGTTACCTTATGTTGCTTTACGTTACTTTACGTTACTTTACGTTATGTTACTTTACGTTACTTTACTGTACGTTATGTTACTTTACGTTACTATACGTTACGCACGTAACTGCGTTAGTTACGTAACTTCACGTTACGCACGTAACTTTACGTTACTTACTTACTGAGAACTCAACCCAGTTCTGACAGAAGCCACGAGAATACTCTGTGTCGATGACGAGTCCCCACAGTTACTTTACGTAACTTTTTTTTTTATATATTCTTTATTTTTTGACAGTTGTTTTCAAAAACATACATCAGCCCAAGGGCAATTTTCTTTCTTCTGCTGTCAATCTTTTTCAAAATTGGGTAACTTTGTACATTTTGGGAGAGGTATAGTGTGTACATGCAGACAATAAGCACAGATCAAAAGAGAAAAAACAAATAAGTGAATAAAAACAACACAAAAAAAACAACAACAAAAAACAACAACATGCTAGGGGGTGACTTGGGAGAGAATGGGATAGAGGTCGATGAGGCTTGCTAAATTAAGGCAACATTACAGGGTCATTCATTCAATACCTCCACAAAATCTGGCTTTAAGGGTTTTACATATCTCACCCATTTGTTCCATAATTGAATGAACACAGTTTTCCGAAGACGAAGGGAAAAAGTGATACTTTCCATAACATAAATGTCATTTACTATATCCATCCACTCCTGTATCGTGGGGGGCCCAGGAAGCAGCCAGCGCCTTGTAAGCGCTTTTTTACAAGCGGTTATTAGTATGCCAATCATATATTTATCTGGGCACCTTGTTTGGGAATCAACATTTCCTAAAAATAATGTTGTAAATTGCAGGGGCAGGTCAGTATTAAGAATGCTTTTTAATGCTTTATGGAACTCTGCCCAGAAAGGTTTTATCACTGGACAATCCCAGAATATATGCCAGTGATTTGCTTCCCGAGACCCACATTGTCTCCAACATGTGGGCTCCCCTCCAGCAAAACGTGCTTTCTGCTTCGGTGTAATAAAGAAACGAATAACACACTTCCACCCAAATTCCCGCCACACGTTAGAGTTGGTGCATTCCCACTGGAATTTACATACATCCAACCAGTCCTCATTTGATATTGAGAGGCCACCTTCTCTTTCCCATTTTTCTCTAACACATTCAGCAGTGTGGGATTTTTTTGTCTTGAGGCCTTTGTAGAATCTAGAAATAACTCCTTTATTTGAATCATTTTGGTGGGCACCAAGAAATATTCTCAATATTGGGTCAGCAAGGTCTGTTCTGTTTCTAATGTTATGCTCAAAATAACTGCGTATCTGGAGGTACCTATAAAAATCTGATTTTTCAAGACAATATTTTTTCCTCAGGTGTTCAAAGTCCTTTAATTGCCCCTTTTCTGTAAGGGAATAGAATGTCGTTATACCTTTTCGAATCCAAAATTTAAATCTATAGTCAATTTCATTTGGCTTGAACCCAGGATCATAAGCACACCACTGAAGTATTTGTAGTTTATGATCTAGCTTATATTCTCCTTTAATTGTATTCCAGATTTTTAATTGGAATTTGATCCATGGATTTTGCACATTGTCTATGAGTTTTCCCAAATTTGTATGTGCCAATACTACATGAATTGGGGGATCCTCCATGATGGAGAGTTCAATGTCTTTCCATCTGGAACAAAAATTTGGTGTACATATGTTAATTAAGGGTTTAGTCTGGGCAGCGTAGAAATAATCCTTAAAATTAGGTAGACCCATTCCTCCTTGCTCCTTTGGGAGTTGTAGAGTTTTAAATTTAACCCTGGGTTTTTTCCCTTGCCAGATAAATCTTGAAATCATTTTATTCAGTTCGGAAAATTGTATTGAGGGATTTTCTGCTGGAAGTGCTTGAAATAGGAAGAGATATCGTGGGAGAATGTTAATTTTTACAGAGTCAATTCTATGGCTGAGACTGAGGAAAGAAATAGAGTTCCATCTGTGTATGTCATCTTTAATTTTTGTTAGGAGGGGGGCATAATTTATCACTGCCAGTGTTGAGATATTTTTCGGTAAGTGTATTCCTAAATATTTCAATGAACTCTGGTCCCAGTTAAAATGAAATTTGTCTCTAATATTTTTTGGAGGCGTAGAGCTAAAAGTCAAAATTTGTGTTTTTTGCAGATTTAGTTTATATCCTGCATATCTACCAAATGTTTCTAGCAGGTTCATTAATTCTGAAAAAGAGTTTGAGGGGGTACTTAAATAGATCAGGATATCATCGGCGTACAATGCTACCTTGTGGTCTTCTCCATTTATGCAGAAGCCTTTAATACTTTCCGTCTGTCTTATCCACTGTGCGAGAGGTTCTATATAAAGTGCGAAAAGTAATGGGGAAATTGGGCACCCCTGTCTTGATCCGTTTCAATATAATGGTATCTGAGAGATACCTGTTTATTTTATCCAGGCCGATGGTTTAGCATAGCATTTAATGCCCTTGATAAAACTGTTATACATGCCAAATCTTTCAAGGACTTTATATAAGTAAGGCCAGCTAACTGAGTCAAAGGCCTTCTCAGCATCCAAACTGATTAGGTAGGCTTCAAGATTGTTCTGTTGGATATGATTTAATATGTGCAACGATCGCCTGATGTTATCGTGGGTTTGTCTTTGTGAGATAAATCCAGTTTGGTCATTATGTACAAGTTGAGGAAGGATGTTTTCCAGTCTTTTAGCAAGTATGGTTGTGTATAATTTGTAGTCAACGTTCAACACCGAGATTGGTCTATAAGATCCACATTCCAGTTTGTCCTTTCCTTCTTTGTGGATAACGGAGATCACTGCCTCACTCCAAGATGGAGGCATTTTGGCGTCTGTTAAGGTTGTGTTGCAGGCCCTAAGGAGGCTTGGCACTAACTCAAATCGAAATGTCTTATACCACTCTGAAGGAAGGCCATCCGGACCGGGTGATTTATTAGCTTTAATAGAGATAGCGCTATTCAATTCTTTCTCAGTTACCGCTGCTGTCAATATCTGATTTTGTTCTTCTGATAGAACAGGCAGATTGAGTGAATTGAGGAATTTGCCAATTTGTTGCTCGCTCTCTAGATGTGGTTGCGTATACAGAGATTTATAGTACTTTTTAAACACTCTTTGTATTTCATCTTGTTTATAGTTTATAGATTTAGAAACCGGGTCCCTTATTTTGTATATAGTTCTGTCCGCTTGCTGTTTTTGGGCCTGACTCATAATATTTCTGATTTGTAAATATCATTTTCTTTTCAATTTCCTGTGAGTGTAATATATTTATTTTGTTTCTTTATTTCTTTATTTTTATCAGCACATTAGTTTTTTGTTCTCTCTTATGCTGTGTCTCAAGATCTTTTAATTCTTTATTAAGGTTTATTAGTCTTAATTGTTTTTCTTTCTTTTCATGGGCACAGTAAGATATAATTCTCCCCCTGATGACTGCTTTTAAGGCATCCCATACTATAGCTGAATCAACCTCCCTGTTATCATTTTCTTCAAGATACGTTTTTATTTCCTTTCTCATTTGGATCTTAAATTGTGGGTTGTTTAGAGTACTTGTATTTAACCTCCACAGTGTTTTTCCAACTTTGTGGCTTATAAGTACAGTGCAGGACAGAGGTGCATGATCAGATACATTTATACTTCCAATATCACAGCTATACATTCTATGGCGATCTCTTTTCAACACAAAAAAATAGTCTATCCTTGAGTACGTATCATGGGGGCATGAGTAGAAAGTGTAATCACGGCCAGATGGGTAAAAGTCTCTCCATAGATCTAGTATGCCCAACTCTGCCATTAGAGCGTAAACACTTCTATGCAATGGAGTAGTCGTTACGTTCTTTGATGAATCTAGTTTTGGGTTAAGACGGATGTTCCAATCTCCACCACCTATGACAATTCCCGGTGCCCCTATCATTAAATCAAATATATTTCTGTAGAAAACAAAATCACTTCCAGGGGGGGCATAAATGTTACATACTGTCAATGAAACGCCATCTATTTTTCCAGAGACTATTATATATCTCCCTTCTTTGTCTGTTACCTTTGACAGATGTTCAAATGATACTTTTTGGGATATTCAAATTGCTACCCCTCTCTTACGGCCTGATTTATAGAATGAGTAATATACCCTTGAAAACCCCATTCTCTTCAATTTTTCATGTTCTGATGGGCTGAGGTGTGTCTCTTGTAAGAACACAACATGTGCCTTTTCCCTTTTCATTTTTGATAGTATTTGACTTCTCATTGCTGGGTTTAAAATCCCTTTCACATTAAATGAGATAACTTTTAGAACGTTCTCATTCATAGTTTCCAGCTTCGATTAGCACAAAAATACCTCTACTGATATCCCTGATGCCACAAAAGTTGTACACTAAAAATATCTCTCCCAAGGAACAAACGGAACATCACCGAAACGGTTTATAACAGTTGTTTCCAGTGTAGAGGCTCGATTCAAATGAGCCTTAAAGGACTTTTTAAAGTCAAAGTCCCCATAAGGGAAAGACCCACTTCGTGTCAGTGGTGGGGCCCTAAAGTGTGGCTTCATGGTAGCGCAGATCTAAACAAAGTTGAACTAAATCAAACCATGGATAACAAGCCAATTAACAAGTCCCGACTCCTTTAATTTGACAGAAAATAAAACTGTAGGAGTAATTGCCTGTTTTAAACGCCATGGCAGTCTTCCGGGCAAGTAACCAGAATGAGTAACGCTCGAGTCAGTTACTACTTATCTGAATTTCTATGAAGAATCATCAGTCTCTTGTCGAAGGGGATCGCCTTCTGAATTATTGTAGTTTATCCTTGTATTGAGAGCGCTGGGTGTTTTTGGATTGTGTGGAGCCGTCCGCTGCGCCGGGTTCCTGCTCTCCACTCCGGTCACGCCGTCTCCCCGCCACCTGCCATTTAGACAGGAGCCGGGTCTCCTCTTGGTCCGGAGCAGCAGAGGACTTCACCACCGTGACTGGAAACCCTCGTGAGGCCATGTCCCTCGTTGCTTCTGCAGCATCCTGGAATAGCGGGGTGCCATTCTCGTAGAAGACCCGCATCCTTGCGGGGTACGGTGTCTGGAACTTTATTCGTTTTTCTTTCAGGACTTTCTTGGCTTCGGCGTATTCACTGCGTTTCTTAAGCACCTCGTGGGGGGAAGTCATGGTCAACGTAGAAGCGATCATTGTTGAAAAACACTTGTTTTTTCTGCCAAGCTCTTCGGAGCACCTCTTCCTTCATCCGGTAGCTCCCGAACTTGAACCTGAGGTCTCTGTCACGGGGCAGGTCGAGCGCGTCTTTCAGCAGGTTATCCAGAAAACCAGTCATGTCGGTGCCCTCTCTGTCTTCGGGTATACCGTAAATCCTTAAGTTATCCCTGCGTGCCCGCCCCTCCTGGTCTATCAGCCTCGCTTCCAGGTTAGCTTGACGCTGCATTAGCTGCTTGATTAGCGTTGATGTTACTTGAAGCACGGTCTCAGTTTCTTCAATTCTCCCCTCTGCCTCGTCCAGTCTATCGTTTGCTCTCTTTAATTCGTGTTTGATGTCAGTGAGTTGTACCCTGTTATCTCTTCTGAAGTCCCGGACTTCGTTGAGAATGCTTCGCAGGCTAGCTTCGGAGTTTTCCTCGTCAGGTGAGGACGGGCCCGGGGAGCTGCTTCGGCTGTCTTCCATCACATTTGTGGTCGTCCTACTTCTAGTAGTAACCCCTTTCTCCATTATCAAAGAAAAATTGCACTGTCTCAATCTTTAGTTTCAAGTCTTCTTCAATACACCTGATGTTCATTCAGTACATTTTGTTCCCGTTTTGAGTCAAATAGATGATGAAGCAAAAGCAAAATTCTGTATTGTTTTTTTTAAATCATCATATTGGTCATCACGTGAAATACCAGGAGCGAGTTCACACACACACACACACGACTTTGACATGACTTTTAGAATCTCCTTCGCAGTGCCAATTTTCTTAACCAGTTCTTTGAACACAGCCTTGTGGATCTTGTCAACATTTTTAAATGTGGTTACGCTCGTTTTATTGGGATTGATCTGCTGCTCTGCCTTCTCTAAAAGATTTTTGATAATAATGTTCGAATCTATCAGACTCATTGATACTTTGGCCTTCTTTATGGTATAGAATACAAGCCCCGTAATAACCAAGCCCATCTGTATGTGAGCTAAGTTCTGCGTTGACATCCCTCTTGGCTCACAAGGATGCCGGACTTCAGAAGCCAGCCTTGGCTTGACAGTGGTTTTGCCCAAACGAGAGCTTTGTGTAATATGATCTGAATCCTCCTTAGCATCACAATTTCGATCTTCACCAATTCCGTCATCTGAAAATTCATCATCAGCATTTCCATCATCTGAAGATTCATCTCTATAATTTCCATCATCAGAATTTCCATCATCAGCATTCAAACTCTCTGAATCCCTGAGATGTGAGATGACCCTGAATTCTTCATCCATGTCCTCTTGAGGGTCCTGGTCTTCTTCATCACACTGGTTGATGGATGAAGTGGCGACCAGTGTGGGACTTTTGTGATAATCTGATAGTTTTGCTGGCTCAGAAAGACAAGGGACAGCGGTTCTGCCAAAACGAAGGCTATGTGTAATAACATCTGAATCCTCTTCAGCGTCAGAATTTCCATCTTCAACATTTCTATCATCAGAATTTCCATCATCAGATTTCCCTCTCTGCTCTGAGTTTCTCAGATGTGAGACACGTCTGACTTGGTCACCCCTGTCCTCATGAAGGTCCTGGTCTTCTGCTTGACTGCTGGTGATGGATGAAGTGTCCACCAGGATATCCATCACTGCTTTCTGTGATGTAGAGTAAACTATGTCACAGCTGTCTTTGCTTATGACCATTTGTGTTTCCCCCTCCTGGCTGTCCAGTAGGAGGGCAGTTGTGTTGCCTTCTCCTTGCTGCACCACGCACTGGCACATTTTCAGGTGCAAGCAATTTGTTATATTGCCAATTAGAACGATCATTGCGTTTAAAGTTTCTGGAATATCACACCTTCCCTCAGGAGTGTCTGAAAGCATCATGCCTATGCGATTGTTTATTTTGCTCACTATCTCTCGAGCAATTAACCGGCTGAATTCACATAAGCTCTCACAGTAAATTCTTGAGTCATTCGATAAAATGTGACAGAAAAACTGTGGAAGGATGTCTTTCATGTTCTTCAGGACGAAGTCCTCATCTATTCCAAAGTAACACTGATCCGGTCGTACAAGTGAATATATCCTTGGGGATTTCTCTTTCCAATCTAAAATGATTGACTTGATGCTTTTTCGGATTTCCCTGGTAGACAGTTTAAGAACCTGTTTGCATAAACTCTTCGCAGTTACACGCAACATTTCCCATTTTCTTCAGCACATTCTCCAATTCCCTTACGGTGATGTGAATTAATTGGGTGTGGCCATGTGCGTGTATCTGAGGGTGAAATCTTCATTTGCCAGTTTGACATTAAAGGGAAAATATTAGTTATAATATCACTCTTTTCCTTTAACATTTAATTTTACTATTGAAGAAACTATATCATTCATTCAAGCATTAGAATCATACGTTTAACTGATAGAATTTATAGCATTTTGTTAGTTTGAGGGATCCATAAAAAGAATCTCATTAAGGGAGCACACAGACTCAGCTTTCCCAACATACTGTAGTGGATATAATCTTCATTTGAAACCCATTAAATCCAAATGAATAAGTGATGAACGTTACGCAAACTGCTTCACCAAGAATCAGATCGCTGCCTCCGACTGAGCTGAGATGTTTTACTCACTTCTCTTCATTCATCACCATCTTCACTCCGACCTCTCACCCAACTTCCCTCTTCCCTCTTTCCCTTTCTCCTCCATCCATCATTCTCCCCTCACACTGCTCCATTAACTTTACGCAAATTACGTAACAAATTACGTTAGTTACGTAACTTTACGTTACTTAGCGTTAGTTATGTAACTTTACATTACTTAGCGTTAGTTACGTTACTTTACGTTTACATTTAAATAAGTAGTCAAAAATGTCCAAATAGAATCTTCTATTAACTGTTTCCCACAATCAAATACTGATGACTCTAATACATCAATGTATCAAAGATGAGGCAGTAGAATATATGTCCTTACAAATTCTACTAATATCATCATATCATACCTATTATCTAATAACAACAAGTAAAGCAAATTTTTGTGTTTATATTAATCTGGTGAACTTTTTCAATGTGGACTTCTGATGTAGTTGTTGGGATGAGACAGAAGATATGATACATAAACATGTATTTATGATATATAGAGTGCTGTACCTGGACTGGCTGTAGACACCGGGGCAGTAGAAGAGAGCCGTCATGACATACTGCCGAGGACAGATGCTGCAAAGCACCAAACTGATCCCATACAGAGAGTCAGCAGGAAACTGCGGTGGTTTGCCTGTCCGACACAGCTGTTTATCCTGCAACACCTCAACACAAACACACAAACACAACACAGACCCACAAGACAAAGATCTGTGAGACCCAAGCTGACCTGGATATGTTGGCTCCATATACCTGCTGTATTTAAAATAACTCAGTAGATGTAGTATTTGACCAGGAAATATTCAATAGTCTTTCAAATGTAAACTTCAGACTATCATGTGGGTTATTCTAGTTTGGTGGTAATAGATTCAGTATACTCACAGTATATCATGGTTGGTTCTGGAGTTTCTATCTATATAGTAAGTGTGAATAATAAACAGGAAGATTAACATCATATATACATTTTATTCTTTTGTCTTTGAGGTTGTAAGTCTATTGCAGACAATGAAACAATTCAGAAACTGTGCATGAGGTATAAAGAGATTTATAAAACTGACATCATCATCTTTAATGTTCTTGGCAGTGTGCAGTTCAGGAAAGTGTCTGATAAAGCTCACAAACAAATAGACACCCTGTCTTCCTGGTTGGCCTGAGACAGATCCCAGTTTACCAGTTTTCTAGTTCAAGTTTACATTTCAAGACATTTTTGCTGGGAGCAGTTTCCTTTTAAAAATCAATCTTTGGATGCAAAGACTTTTTCACTTGAGCCCCCGCTCCCCAAAATGTCTGTGCACGGCCCTGAGGAAACCAGTGGGTACAGTAGGAGTCTTTGCTCAAGACATGAACATTGTTGTGTAATTACAGGGCAGTTATCTAATCTGTCATAATTCAATATTCACTTTCATGATGTGGTGTGAATGTACAATTCAAAGAAGTATAAAGATGTTATAATATCAAATCCAACCCACCAGACACAGTGGTGGTCCAGACGCTTGACGCAGGATCCACAGGTTCGACAGTGTCCGGCCCGCGGGGGTCGCATTGTTTTGCACACAGAGCATCTGCTCCACTTTTCTGTCAGGGCAGGAGGAGAGGAGGAGGAGGCCGCTGATTGGATGGATCCATTAAGATGTGTAGAGTCCTTGTTAACCTCCTCACTCTGGCTGTGATAGGAGGTGGTGTGAAACCCTGGGGCTCTCTTGGTGTGAATGACAGATCCGATGGTGAGGATCATCCCAGCAGTCACAGTGCACAGCTGCAGATGGCTGACGTCCCCACGCGGTAGAATCTCTGTGATGAAGAGGTAATACATGTAGGCCAGAGAGAACAGCGCCAGAGTAAGGAAGAAGAGGGTGCGTCTCCTCTTGCGGTGCGTGGCAAGAGGTAGTACCAGAGGACCAGGCTGGGCAGAGCTGTCAGGATGATGATGCCCAGCAGGTGGAGCAGCACCAGGGCCGGGATCATGGAGATCTCCAGGTTGTCAATCAGGGCCCCGAGAACAGGAGAGTGACATCCGCTGTGAGGGGGTTTGTGTCTCAGCCACCTGCAGCGCACACATTCAGGCAGAGTTACAAACACTTGAAAATAAAAAAACTTAATTAGGAATGATGCTAATACACTTTCATTGATCAAACTAATAAGATGATATGAGGAAAAATCACATGTTTTCTTATTAGAAGGGTCAGACCCTGTAATTTTAATATTGTGCTTTGGTGTGATGTCACACGTGTTTGGTTTTAAATAAACTGTAAAAAGATAAATAAATGGATAAAATAAAATGAATTTATGATTAAATACATTGCAACATGAAGTCATGAAGTCTCAGAAGGATCTGGGGCCCTGGGACATTTCTTCACTCGGCCTGAAGTTTATTGTACTAAAGCAGGGATTCCAAAACCTTTGAGTCCTTGATGCCCAAAATAACCGAGTCAGAGATATGTGACCCCCATTATCCCAAAGGATATTTTAGCTGAGCTTGTTCACAAAAAATCTCCCATGTGCAATATTTCCTGTGGTGCTGTAAACTGACCTGCTGCAACTGATGCTGTCACTCATCTGTCATAATCACCATGCATGGTTATTTACATGGTTTTATTCTGACAAGTACTTTTTTTAGCTTTTGGAACAATTATGGCTAAAATATGATATTGAGAATTGCATCTAAATTGTATTTGATGTCTGTAAATCACCTTGTGACCCTTTTGTGTCTCATTAAAGGTCATACTTCTTCTAACCTGTTAAAGGCCTCGTCCAGATCTTCACAGTCACAGCAGCATCCGTACTGGTAGATATCACACTCGCAGCAGCACATGGGATCATCTGGCTCCGGAGGCTTTAACTTCTCCCATTTCATTATGGCTTCCTGAAGTTCACAGGGCAACTTCGTTCTCTGGAGCGATGCACAAATGAACTACACCATTAAAACAAACTATTAGTGCAGGGAACATATCTATGGAAATGTACTGACAGATTCTATAACACAAAAACACACACACACGATCTATAACTTTGAAAAAAGCACATATATACATACATATCAACATATATATAGGAGCAATTGTCGTAATTATAGAGGGTTTACTTTACATCTGAATTGGCAGCAATATTTCATCTATCTTACTGTCTATAATGATATAAAACCACTTATCAATTAAAAGCGACTAATTAGGGCCCGAGCACCGAACGGTGGGAGGCCCTCTTGATCGCTCTCTCCACTAACCGCAACAGGCTTCAAAATGCCTGTGCTCGGGCCCGTTAGTGCTACAACGTAGCCCTAGTTATTATTGTTGTTGTTATTATTATTATTATTATTATTATTATTATTAATATTTCAGTTAAGTTTCCATGAGGTTAACTTGTATTATTATTGTTTTAACCATGACCATAACTGGTCATAATTTGTTTGCCATATTGTACAACCCTAATGCAATGTAATGTAATATTATTATAAGATTAAAACTGCAAGTTAGTGGAAATGGAACAAAGTCAATAGAAATGATTGCATGTATCTTAAATTAAGACCAACATTTTTGTTGATGTACTCTCATCCAAGTTTAAGGAAAAGGGAAATCTCCTCAGGTTGAAGAAGGTCCTCTCAGAGAAGGTTCACCCTAGGCCATGGAGCACCAAAGTACACAACTGCATGAGTGTGTGTGTGACACAGTGTCACCACTTTATCACTTAACAACTGGGTTGAGGAACGATTTACTTAAGTAGGGCTTGAGGTAAGTTGGTTTTCACAAAGGGAATAACTCCTTGTCTCTTCAGAACTTCAACAAGCATACCGTCCTTCCGGAGGGGCTGGTCATGATTCTTGTGTTCATTAAATGAAGACAAGACAAAGAGAGCAATGTTAAGATAACAGCAGATCAACTTGAGCTTTGTAGAGTATATTACTGTTGATTAACTGTAATAATTCATTATCACAAATTACCTTACACTGTGTGCACAATTAATAGGCAAGTTGTATTTGAGGATTCATTTTATTATTGAACAACTACAGTGCTCTCGGTCAATCCAAAATGTTAATAAACCTCAAACCTGAATATTTAAGAAAGTAAAAGTGAGGTTTTGGCTTTCTTAGGAGAATATCTATGTGTGCACAATTATAGGGCAACTATTAGTGTGCAGAATTATTATGCAACTAAATGAAAAACGAAAATGTTCCCATCTCACTTGTTTATTTCCATCTGTTAAAGTGAGAATAATAAACAAACAACTCAAAATTTACAAATAAACATTTCTGACATTTAAAAAAAAAAATCAGTGACCAATATAGCCACCCTTCTTTTCAATAACAGTAATAAGCCTTCCATTCATGGATTCGGTCAGTTTCTTGATCTGTTGACGATCAACTTTTTGTGCAGCAGCAACCACAGCCTCCCAGACACTGTTCAGAGAGGTGTACTGTTTTCCTTCACTGTAAATCTCCTGTTTAAGAAGGGCCCACAAGTTCTCAATAGGGTTTAGTTCAGGTGAGGAAGGGGGCCATGTCATTATTCTTTCATCTTTAAGGCCTTTACTGGCTAGCCATGCAGTGGAGTACTTTGATGCATGCGATGCAGCATTGTCCTGCATACAAATCATGGTCTTCTTGAAAGATGCAGACTTTTTCCTGTACCACTGCTTGAAGAAAGTGTCTTCTAAAAACTGGCAGTAGGTTTGGGAATTGATTTTGAGTCCATCTTCAACCCGAAAAGGTCCAACTAGCTCATCTTTAATAATACCAGCCCATACCAGTACCCCACCTCCACCTTGCTGGCGTCTGAGTCAAAGTGGAGCTCTGTGCCCGTTACTGATCCAGCCACGGGCCCATCCATCTGGTCCGTCAAGAGTCACTCTCATCTCATCAGTCCATAAAACCTTTGAAAAATCTGTCTTCAGATATTTTTTGGCCCAGTATTGACGTTTCAACTTCTGTGTCTTGTTCAGTGGTGGTCGGGTTTCAGTTCTGAGCACTGAACACCTTGTACTTCTGGGCACTCCAGGTAGGTTGCAATTCTGGAATATGACAGCACTGGAGGATAATGGGTTCCTGGTAGCTTCACGTTTGATTCTTCTCAAATCTTTGGCAGTTAATTTGCATCTTTTTTTCTCAACACGTTTCTTGCGACCCTGTTGACTATTTGCAACAAAACGTTTGTTCTGTGATCATGCCCCAATATCTTAGCAATTTCAAGAGTGCTGCATCCCTCTGAAAGACTTTTTTTTACAATTTTTGACTTTTCAGAGTCAGTTAAATCTCTTTTTTGGCTCATTTTGCCTGAGGAAAAGAAGCTGCCTAATAATTATGCACACCTTGATATAGGGTGTTGATCTCCTTAGGCCACACCCTCCCTCATTACACAACTACACATCACCTGATATGCTTAAATCCAATAGGCATTCAAGTTTATACAGCTTGGAGTTGGAAAATATGCATAAAAATGATGATATGGTCAAAATACTCACTTGCCTAATAATTGTGCACACAGTGTATAAGCAAAAAATGTTTTGATGCTAACTGGGACTCCATACAAGAGACCCTGTTTGTTGGAGCCAAGAGTTTTCAGCTGATTGAAACTCTCCAGCAAACGCCCAGTGCAGTTGCTGAGCTTTTTGTTTGCATCCAGAGTATGTAAGAAAACAGAAGACAAAAACAAATAAAAGTAGAATTAAGAAAAATATTTACTTGAGCTTAATTGCTTGGTGTCAACAGATTTAAAGGAGTTGCTGTGTAAAATATTGAAGGTTACATTCAAGGCTTTCCTTGTAATTACATTCAAGTGCAAAAAACAAGATATGTGTTGATACCATAGACTGTACATGAAGAAAGACAATGTCCACCACTGCCCCCTGTCAGGAAATTAAGCTAAAATACCCTAGATACAAACATTGCCATCCTTTGGTGCCAAAGTCTCTGCACTAATGATCGGAGGATGTACAAGTCAGAGTCAGCTGTCAATCATGGCGTCTCATCCCGTTTTTATCCAATCAAATAAATAATTAAAACAAAACTTACTAGAAAAAAAGACACTTGAACATTAGTGTGACACCGAAATTATAAAAAAATGAGTTTGATGTGGTCTTTGGCGTTTCAGGCTGGATCCACATTAAACAGCTTAGCAAATGTGTTCACGACCTTGTGTCGACTTATCATGTCCTGAAAACCTCTCACCAAATGCCTGGGGGAGTTTTGCAAATTCACCAACATATTCAGATGTCATAGGAGACTTTTAGTCTTGCAGAATAGGAACATGCAATGTTAGCACACAATATACAGTTCTTTAGTAAGCCATAGGACAAATGTTTTGTTTTTTTAGGTTAGACATTATCGGTAAATATATTTTGTAACCTGTATTTTATATTTAACAGAGAACAGTGGCAGTAACCAGATCTATCCTAACAGTCAACAGTACACACCAAGTCACAATCTCTTCTTTCAACAGATATAATAAACCTTATGTTTACATCCTGAAATGCATGCTAAATGAGCTAGCTCTGATCCAAATATAGAAGAAAACCGATTTAGAAGGATGATAGTAAAACATGGACCAGATAATTAACACTTTATTATTATTAAATTAAAATTAGTGATTTTCTGGCCATGACTGTTTAAAACGTAAAAAGTGTTCACCTTACCCTGTTCTCCCCTACTATATAATTAAGTATGCAATAAACTCAAGGCCAAAGTTGCATTTAATTGCTGATCTAGGATCAATTTCATTATCCCAAATGTAATATTAACCAATATAAAATAATTATCAGAACACATCAGCTCTATCATATCCAACATGTTGAATGGAAGTCAGGCTCGTTTCTGTAAACGCTAGCAGCAAAAAACTCCTTAAAACTCCTTTTTGTCCAGTTGTCTGCTACTCTCAATAAATAGTGCCGTGGTTGCCACAGAACCCCTGTGCACAATCAGACTCGCTCCTTGGCAACTTTCCCCGACCCCACATCACCACCACATCTCACTCGCCGACGCTGATCGCACCCAACTACCACAGGCGAAAGGTGAGAAGTTTGCACGCCTACATAATGCCACTCAGCACGTTTTAATGAATGATTTTCAAACAGTTTTACGGTGGATGTTTCTGGATCAGGAAGTTTCAGGTGAAGTCGTTGTGTTTTGCGTGGCATGCCCTGTTGTTTGGCTGAGCACAGTGGCGTGCTATAGAGGAAGCCTGGTGGCACGGGGATAGGCTGCACAGATACGCTGATGATCAAAACGGCAGGGTAAACTATAATCTGGTAGGTTTCAGGAAAATTTAATTCAGGTGGTACGGACAGGCAAAACACTTAGACTGTGTCTCAATTCAGCGGCCACATCCTGCGGAGGACCCAGTCTATGGCCAGGTACACCTTGTTGGCTGAAAAGAAATGAGATGTTCTGGTCTTCCGATAGCGTCACCAGGGACAAAAAAAGTTCTAAGGTTGATTAAAAATGTTTAAAATACGTTTTATTTTAACTTGTGTATCATTGGCTCTTTGGTTGAGTACATATATTTAAAAATAAATTCTCCTTGAAGTTTTTGCCTCGCTTTTTGCCGCCATTACCTCACGGAAGCGGAATGAATCATGAGATATGTTGTGCTGGGAAGGATCCACATGGTGTTTCCTCTGTTGCTCTGGGCTGGAAGGACACTGTAGGAGCCATATTCGTTTATTGTTGGCATGTCATATTATTTTGGTTAGATAACCTGCAGTATTATTTTTGGACACTTGGTGGCGGTCATTAGATGCACAGGGCTGTATAGGGGCCTAGTTGACAGGAAATGGATGCACAGATGGAGGGAGAGCACACAGTTCTCACCAGACCAGGATCAGAGCAGCACACAGCTCACAGAATTGGAAAACCCGGTACGTTCATGTCATCTACAACTGTCTCAATAAACAACAACCCCCTAAATTGAGACACAGCTAATGAACTTGAACTGGAGCCAATACTCTGCTAATACTACAACTTAGTTGAACTATATAAGACCATGGTTCTTATGGTGTGTCAAATGATCAGTGGAGATCTGCTGCAGGTGTGTATGGGACCTGCAGAGGGAGACCACCTCTATGCCCAGACCTGACATACCAATCACACACACACACACACATACCAAACCAATCACATGCACACACACGCACACACACACACACACACACAGAGGCCTGTCTAACTATTTTTGCTCGGATGATATATTGTCCCCAGAAATAATGGCGATAAACGATAATATTGTCATTTTAAGACATTTTTAGCCCCACAGTCTCAGCGTCCAGAGTTAAATCTGTATATGTAGAAAGTCTGTTTCAGTCCCGCTCACAAGCTAAACACAATTCAGTTCAATCCAGCACATGGAAAGTGTGTTCCTGTGGTAAACATGGATGAATGAACTCTCTGATAGGTCAGTGATGACATGATCCAACACTGGTTGCTTCAGTAAGCAAACGGGCAATATTGAGGTCGGCAAAAATTGCTGAAGGATGATATGATTTCATCTCCAACGCACACTGGGAGAGATATATGCACTATAGACTTGTTAGACACGGAATATGTAATCAATTGAAGTAAATTGTATTGACCTTCATTAAAGATGAAAAAAATATTGGCTAATATCTGATTTTATATTTTTTTAAGTTCTGCAATATGTGGAGTGATGACGTCAGAGGTGGCACTTAGCGACTGGTGATTTCAGTCCTCAGATGGTTAACTGACTGTCAAGCTGATCAAATCAAATGAAAACACATCACTCTATCACACACATTGCTGCAGCTCCTCTTTTCAGCCTCTGTCTGAAACACTTGGATGGTTGGAGCTCCTGTCTCTTTATGACCTCCCTCCCAACAAAGCCCATGTCTGCTCTGATTGGCCAACTGGCCCGGTCTGTTGTTATTTGTCAACTGCTCCCGGTGAAATGTCAGCCTTCACTCTTGCTCTACCTGGCTTTGTTAGGAAGTATGAGCAGAAGTACTGTTGAGGTGTTGAGGAGCTTTAGAAGCAGCATTGTCTGTGGGGATTTTTTGCAGACCCTTTTCATACAAACAATCTAGATAACACACTTATAGAATATATAACACAGGAACTGAAAAAGCATGGTATATAAAGTTATGAAAAAATTAGTAATAACTTAGTGTAACAGTCTTAAAAGCATAAAACAGCACAAACATTAAATCTGACACACCATCCATAATGTTTGCTGTTAGGTGATATAAGTCACTCCATAGAGGTAAGATAAAGGGGGGAAGTGTAAGAGAAGAAATGTCAGCCACATTAAACACACCAGTACGATTGGGACCATTGGAATGATTGATAGGAATAAGTCATGCGTGGGGAAATTGCTTATTTCTGCATGTCACTGACAAACATAAATCCAACAGCATCTTCCTTTGCCCTTTCCTTTCATCTAGACTGGACTTTTGCTGTTTGAGCCAAAGATGCTAGAGAATCATTGTTTTTTGCAAATTTGATCATAAAGGGTCTTCTGTACCTTACTTTAGAACATGTGCATATCGTTTATAGAAATAAACAAACACTATAAAATGTCCCATAAAACATGTTGATATCAATATGATGTTTTCAGCTTTACCTTCAAGTAAACTAGGTGAAACAAGAATTACATTTCTACTCTGAGGGTTTGCTGAGGTAAGAGTCCTCTTCTCAGAACAACGACTGACATCGACCTGGCAGGTAGATCTTCAAATCTCCAAAAACATCAGAGCAGATTTCCAAACATTTATCTTGATGAAATTACCACATCTTTACAATCTGAACGGTTACCTTCTCATCATCAGTCATGTGTTGTCCTTGTAAGTAGAGTTGCAGCTGGCGGCACCTGATTTGACCAGAGCTTGATGGTGGTTACCTTTGACTGACACCTGCGACTTGCACTTTCACATTGCCTCTTTCCTGGCTCGTCAACCATTTTTCTAACCAATAGGTAAGAAATATGTTTGATTCATCCTTCAAATGTTGATGTCTCCTCAAGGGGTGTGGTAAGTAAAGGTAAATAATAAACTACATCTTTAATTCTTAAAACTTAAATGTATCTGTTCAGGAATATTTAACAATAATTGCAGTGTCTTCACTGCCAGTATTACGTCACAGAGCCACTAGAGAGCACCATAAAACTGCATCAAAGATGCCTCTTGGTTGAGTGTCTGCACAGTGCACACGTGGGCGGATAAGATTTAGCTGTGCCTTTTATCATCAGCAGTAGGCGGCACTATAATTGTTTAATGCCTCACTGATTAACAGGGCTTGTAAAATGATATGTGCACATCAGCACGCTCACTACATTTTATTGGTTTGTTTGTATCACCTGATGTGTTTTCACAGATGTCTTTGCACAGCTGCAGCTATAATGTGTCACCTCCCAGCTGCACTTTATTCAGATTGAGGTCCCTCCCTTAAGTGCAGCATGTTTGCCTAATACATAAATGATGCATCTGCATTAGTGTCAAGTTAATGACCATTAACATTTGTTTTTTATAGATGTGTGTTCAAATTGTTTCCAGTTTTGTTATTGTAAGACTGAATTATTTCTTAACAATCTCAATGAAACATTCCTTCGATGCTGTCAGGATTCTTGTCACAGATTGTGTTGTATTATCAAAATGCAATATGATGCAGGTAGAGGCCCATGAACATGACATTCACAAATGAGCAAAGCAACAAAAAAAGACAGCTCTTGAGGTGTAATCAGTGAGTAACATGTGATAAGTAACAGTAAGTTGAAGCACGGCACAGTGTCCAAGCAGCTTCAATCCTTAAAGAGCTTCAGTTTGGTTTCTGGAAGAATCAAAGCACTGAGACCTCTCCGCTCAAGGTCACAATTAGCTGCTGACACGAACATGTGCTCAGTCCCTGTAACAGGATCAAATTACAGCATCTTCTTAGAAGGACTTCAGAATTGGGTGGAGGTATCTTCCACACAGAATGATTTTTATATCACCGTGTCTTGGTGAACTCTAAATTCAGGGATGGACACACCAAAGATGCATGACACATTTTAGAGCTGATCAGCTGTGTGAACAAAATGTTTTGTTTACATCCTGACTGGCAACAATTCTTTTTATTTTGACACTTCTCAGTAGTTCACCACAAAGCTCAAACAATCATGTGATTACCATCTCTAATGGTCTCTGTTGCAGGAGAAAATAAGGATAGATAGATACTGACAGTTCTTGCAACAAAATATAATTACAAACTTTGGGTATATGAAAGAAATATAACAAAATATGATTTGATTAAATATGCAGAGCATGTTGAATATCGAACCAGGACCGCAGTAAATAAGTAAATAGGAACTATAAATGTATATTATGTGTAAATGTATTTTTCACATTTCCTTTCAGATCATACAAAACGTGGTAAAAATGGTGGCCCAGACACAATCTAATTTCCACTGGTCATTATGATGCAGGCATTTATTTTAGGGATTCAGTGTGGACTAACAGCCTCGCACAGCGCTGTGAGCAAAGCTCTCATCATATCACCTTCACAAGGAAAATGCACTTTGAAATGATTGCTGTTCTCTCAGGAGCATTGAGAAAAGGTTGCTGACACACAAATCTACCATTTACTGTAAAGGCGGTTAATAATCTATTTTAACTGTAATGGCTGATGGGCTCCTCACAGATGGATCCACAATGAACCTCAGAAAACACACATCAAACAATAGGAGCACATTGTATAACTGGCATCAAGAAGAAAAGAGTGTGGTACTTGTACAACAACCACAACTCTTATCATTTATAGCTGATGGGACTCGTGGGTGTGACTGGTTGGACAACTTCTAATGCTCAGCAAGGTCAGAGATAACAGTCTCCTCTGGTTGGTCCTTGCAGCTGTACAAAGACAGATGTGGTCATCAAAAGGCTCAGCTTACACGTGTGGTCCAGAACTACAACTCTGAGACACAATCACACAGAGCACAAGTGAATCATGCAGCAGCAGCGCCTCAATGATACTCAGACCGTAAAGGTCCCATATCCTCTTCTCATGTAGGTGCATGTAATATAGTGCGCCTGTATGTAGTGCTGATAGCCAGTTTACAAAAATGTTTAAAGCACGTGCTCACAGTTGTTGTTGAGGCAGCACTTTGGATATTCTTGATTTAATTTCAGATTTTGTGATTTTTTTCCTGAACCATTATTACAACTGCACAGTTGTCTGTTTATGTATATGGCCAAAAAAACTCTTTATTGATTTTGTTTTTAAATTTGTTTGTTTTATGAATTGTGGCTGCATGGGCGCTGTCCGGTGCTGAAAGACGTTTTGTCATTTCCTTGTGGTCCCTAATAGTTTGTTATTCAAATTCTGTGTGCCATATGTGATTTTATAGGGAAAGGGAAAATGTCCTTTTAAAGGAACTCTGAAATGTATTATTTCCTTAGCCACTCAAAGTAATGGTCCAGCTCCCCCATAGTAAAGGTAGGGAAAACAATCCTGGTGCCGGCCATGGATGGTGGCAGTTGTGTTCAATCTCTTTGCCCTCGACTTTCTGGTATCTGTTAATTAGCTCACAGCACCAGCTGATGTTGAGGCCTGGAGGGTAAATGACTCAAAACAAATTCACGTGATATTTTTTGGTCTTAATGGGATATATTTATGTACCTGTAGTGCATACATTTTTGTACATGTAGGAATTATCTTTTTGTACATGTAGGACACATTCTTTTGTACTTGTGTGAAATACAGAGGGGTATTTGTTTCTGAAACATGTATTAGATATATGTAATGTTTATATGTATATATTTTTTTCAGGGCTGTTTTGTCTTTGCAAAACAACGTGTATTATTCTGTTAATGGTGTTTTGTATTTGCAAATAAATGGTAGGGAATTTGTAAAACATATTTTGTTTGATGGTTTTTTGGTATAATTTTTGGTCCATACTGTTGTCAATGCTAACAGCTGTTAAATTCTGCATTTTACAATGGCACACGTGGAGATAATTTGAGCAATTCCTGTGCACACTAGCACAGAGATTGACAGTTTGAAAATGCCATTAACTTAAAACGTAGTACTATATGGCTGTAGCGTTAAGCTTGATATGTTCTAAAAAACAGAACCAGAAATGTATGTTACATGATGATAACTGACAGCAGGAGGTGCCTGTGAACCAGAGATCCTTACATTTGATAAACCTCAAAGGTATCTGTACAATGAGATCCATGAGACCTCAGTGAAAGCTGCTGGTGAGAACAGGCCTTTAGTCATGTGCCTCTTACCCAGTATATATACAGAAGCTCTGATCATTCAAAGGCAAAGATGAATAGATGACATGTCAGGGTTAAATATCCAACAGCAATGTGCTTTAAAAGGCAGCACCCTGCAGGCAATCTTACTTTGGTGTTTAACTGCAGGCTTTGTGCTCCTGCACTTGCTATTGCTGCTTAGCCGCTCCAGGGGTCTGTCTGAGCTGAGTGTCCAGGTTGTACATCTGTAGTTAGGGGTTTTCTGGTCTCCACGTAGAACAATGCATCAGATCAGAAATACTCCTCAGAGTCCAGTCACACAGCTGCAAGCGACATCTGTCGGAGCTTCAAGGTCTTCTCCAGCTCCACAGTCCCTCTTCCCCCTCAGCTCCAATTATAATGTAACAGTCAGGAGCCAAGTGAACATAAGGCACATCACACTATCACTGTGGCCAAAAAAGCCCCATTCAGACATATTATGGATGAATAAGAGCATTAATTAACAAATTACTATATTTACCAGAGAAAAAGAGGATATGTTTTAGTTACTTTTTGTGAAGTTCAGTACATTTACTACAACACATTGTTCTAGAGACTGATATATTATGAACTACTGGCCAGTGAGTCTAAATATTTCATGTGGATGTATATGCTCCCAATTGAGAAAGACGAATATGGAGTTTAGACACTTTGCTTGTTACCCTTGCATTAACTCTAAAACCTCAACAAGTTCAGCATATCCAAGATATTTTTATAAGTTCTGGCTTCACTGAGCCTAACAATAGTAGTGCTGGATTGGTTGAAACGACATAAGAATATAAATGAATGTAATTAATATGATCATATCATTAGAATGAAAACAGTTTCAGATGGTCAAAGTCAACCTAAGACATACTGTAAACAGATGCTGATGCATTCTGATTAGTCTGTAGCTTATTTATATAGAAATGAGAGCATTGCAGTAATCAAGGCTGATAGTAATGAAAGGTTGCATAAGTCTCTTTGTATCTGCCTGGCACAGAAATAGTTACACATTGTTTTTAATGGCATTAATAAAGATCTCAGCACAGGATTTCTAGAGAGGGGTTTGGTGTTTTATGCCAGAGATTGCAGTTTGTGTTAAACAGCACAGGATCAGCTCTCAAAGCAAGAAAGGTTATGATATTGGGGATAGTATTACTTAGAATATACAAAATGATCTGCCAACAGAAAAAATAAATAAAATGTAAAAATTACTGGTACGATGAAATCAAAATCAGCTAAATCTAATACAATGTATTGCCTTATTGAGCATATTTAATCTTATGCATATTAGACTTTTTGCAGTGTACCTACTACCTTTTCTCAGCTTCAACACCTTCCGTCTTTCTTTTTCTCTTTCATGTCTGTGCAGAAAGGAATGTTTTGGTGCAGATATTACCCGTCTAGTAAAATGTGTATCACACTGTAGTGGATTCAGTTTGTTGATTAATCATTGTGCTGAGCATTGCTTCCTTCAATGGGAACTAGTGATCTCATGCTGGGGAGACGAGGACATGGTGTCCTTTGCATTCAAGTGGTTAAGTCATTTGAACACTGCTGATGCTGCACAGAGGCTAACAATTTTGCAAGCTAGCATTTGAGTAAGATAATGCAGGAAATGTAAAGACATAACCACAGAGATCGTGATGATCATGATTGGTGGGTCATGATCTTGAACATACTGCTGTCATTAAATCTGTCATTACTGCTCCCTTCATCTCTTTTCTTTTTTCCATCAATGTTAAATATTCTTATTTTAATGTTATGGTTCCTTTATTGTCTCCCGTGGAAGAAATTTGTTTTGGATTACGAGTGCTGCTGCGTCAAACCAGACATTGAGTAAAAACATTAAATACCTTAAATTAAGGCATAACATTTGCATGGGATAATGTGCTCTGCTATATTGGCGTCTATTGCACTTCTTCTGGAAGAGGGATCCCTCAGATGTGGCTCTCTCTGAGGTTTCTACTTTTTTTTTGTTCTTGCTAGATGGGTTCTTGTTGGTAGTTTTTCTTCACTGTTGCTAAGTATTAAGGGCAGAGGATGTCACCCCTTGTTAAGCCCTATATGAGACAAATTGTGATTTGTGAAAATGGGCTATACAAATAAGACTTGATTGTTTGATTAAATGAAAGGCCAAAGATTTTTAAAGATTTTCCTTTTTCTATTTTTAAAATTAAAAGAAAACTCAAGTTAGAATATATTAACTTATCTTTCCCAAAAAAATGTCACAACTCATATAGGCCTACACAAAAAGTTTAAAGGCAACATAAAGAGGATGTAGTGGCAAGTATTTCATGACTAACATCATATACAGCTTGAATTAAAATACTGAGATGTGAACCTTACATACCTCAATGGTAGGTACACCCATGATTCATTTGATCTAACTGGAAACAAGGTTGCAATAGCCAGAAACATGCTAGTACTGGTCAGTTACAGCAGCTCACTGAGCTAGCTAGCTTATTTTGATTCATATAGTTAAAGCTAGGGTTGGTAATCCTGGAAAAGTTAGCAAGAACAAACAGAAAATGATTTTGCCCTGAGATCTCTCTCTTTTCACCAGGTATTAACTATAGCACTTACAGTATGTTCTAAGAACACAACTTCTTCAGCAAATTAATATTTCAGGATTTTATTCTAACATTAAATAATCTATTTGAAGAGAATCATAATGTTATATCTTATTTGCCTTTAATACATAACAATACACTGAAACTTAATCTAAATATGTTGTAGTTAAATACACTAGTTCAGTGTCTGTTTTCGAAACCTGCCTGTTTAGAATGAACAGTTTCCTTGACCTGTGGTACTGCAGGTTGCAGGCTTCTTTTTGAAACTGTGATACGAGCTATGATCAACCAGAAAATATTTTTGCACCTAATTCACAGAATTAGTTTTATTACTGTTCACTTGTGTGGTTTATATATTAGTTGGAATGATTTACTTAACTGCTGTTATTTGTAATACATGCATGTTGGCTATATCAGAGGTCTGTTAAGAAATCAGCACAATCTTCAGACCCAAGTTCACAACTTTTCAAAAGCAAAGCTCTGTAATTCAGCTGGATATAAAGCATTGCAGCATTAAAACATGCTTTTACTTTGTAGAGAAATTTCTTAAGTGCTTCTTTGAATGTTACTGCCGGAGAACTGCACCCCCTCATACCCATTATTATCAAAATGATCTGGCAGGACATATACTATTGTCGACGGGCCAGTGTTGACCTTCGGGCCACCAGTTGTCAGCTACTGTTGTAATTTATCTGAAATGTTCAGTTCATAGACTGACTGTTAAGCCCCGCCTCCACTGACTGCAGTGCTGTTTGCCTGTTATCGTTTGTCCAAATCGCACCAAGCTTGGCACTGCACTTACCTAGACCACTAAGAATACACATGCCAAGTGTGAAGTTGATAACGGTTTGCAAGATGTGCATACAACAAACAAACAGACAGATGTTTGTGGAATAGGTAAATACAGTACGTGAAAAATATGTCAATATGAAAACTGATGGTGCTGTCTCTTTAAGCAGTCAGTTTGCCTGTGATTGGCCAGAGTGGGTGTGTTTCAATCTGTACTGATGTGGTCTGGGATGTTCCACTGGGGCTCCAGAGCAGCAGGTTGCCCCAACACAGACACACCAGTCCAGTCAGCCTGAGAAGCAGGCAGTTTCTGCTCACACGCTGATTCCATGACCTCAGTCTTGCTCTGGCACTCTATAGTTCCTGAGCAGAGACAACATGAGCACAGTGTCTGATTCTTTAGTTGGCAGCAGCAGGTCTCTGTCTGCAGCCAAGAGACACAAGAGTATCAGAAAGAACTCCAGGAGGATTTATTCAGCGTACCAGGACCACCAGCAGGGGTGAGTTTGCTCCGTCTGCTTTCACTTCTTCAGGTGCACTTTTATCAGAAATTATTGTCCCCACTTCATCTCATTTATTTAGATAATTATAAGACAAGTCCAGTCAGAGGTCACTTAAACTGCTGCCCTCTGCAAGACTTATGTTTATTTTTATGGAGAAACGTATATGTTACAGAGACCAAAAGCACATAAAATAGTACAAATACAGTAGGAAATAAGGAAGTAAAAAAAACATAGAGAAATTATTCTTCCTATCTAGTTTTCTAATTCTTTCTTTTAGTTTCTAAAAAAAAATTGTTTTTGAAATTTTACACATCAGATGAAAGGCGGTGTAATATATTTTTTGTTATCCTTGTAGTCAAAGGTTTTTCACACACTTTGGTCCTATGATCAACCTTCATCCTCATTTTGGTCATATTTTAATATTATACATTTTTTAATTATAATAAATTGTCAAAGTTATGGATTGATTATTACAATGGAATGTTTACCAATTTATAGAGCAGTATGTTCTGTATGTATCTTTGATATGCCCACAATTCAGACTTTGCCTGCTCAGATAGTGAAAATATATCTGCATTGTTGTCACCGCCTAACAGTCCTTCCCTCGTGATTCACAAATAATTCACAAATCACAATTTGTCTCTGGTGTCACTTCCTTTGCTCTTAACCCTCAGCAAGACTATAGGAAAACTATTAAAACAAAACCCTATAGGAAAAAAACATAGAAACCTCAGATAGAGCCACAAGTGAGGGATCCCTCTCCCAGGATGTTTAATAGATTTTGCCTGGAACAGAGGATGTGAACAAAATAACAATATTTACAACATTAATGAGAAAAGACTGTATTTAAAATAAATCAGAATCGGGTTAATTGGAGAGGTGTGTCAATTTTTGAGAGAAAATGTTTGACCGAGATGGGGGGAGGAGTAATGACAATTGTAATGATAGAGGTATTGCCAATAATAGTCGTATATATGAGTAGGCATATTTTATATCTAAGCAATCTAGTTGCAATTATAATCCACGAACAGCTGCCTCCACGATCCACATCCGTGATGTGGCTGCAACCATGATCACGATCCACAATGCTGCCGCAGTGATCCTGGATCTGCAAACGATAAAGCACAAGGGCTCTGATGAAGAAGTCAGAGCTTTGATTGTCTTTGAAACTTGTTGCCACCTACACGAGCGAGCAGGGGATCAAACTGGCCACTGTTCAGCCTCAGGTAGCTGTGGGAAAGGCAGTCATCCAGACGTAGCTCCTGGAGAAGACTGTGAAATTCCCAGAGCAATGTGTGCATGAATATTACAGAGTTGAACCTTTGCTTTCTGTTCACTTCCCTTCTGTGCGAGCCAGGGGTGAATAAAGCAATCACTTTCTGTGGACAGGCAAATTTCAGTGTGGCTTTGTCTGGAGTCCAACTATGGTGAACTTTGACCTCTAATATTCACTTTAAATTCACCTATGTGTGACTGTGCCCTGATCCTGCAGCACAAATTGCGCGAGTAACGTGATGCGAAAAATTCACTTTGCGTTTGGTATGAATGCACCATAAGACAAACCAAATAAGCCAAGCATAAAATATCCTGATAACATTCTTTATTTATCTTTCCTACACAGTGTCACGAAGTGACCAGTTTTCATTGTCCCCTTTGTCCTATACTGCAGCTCCTCAGATGATGAAGATAAAGAGGATGAGCGGGTGGACAGCAATGACCCAGAGGAAATGTTCCAGAACATTCAGTACCAGAAGGAGATCATCGCCAATATCCGGACCAGACCCTGGCCAATGAGACGCAAGCTCAAAGTTCTAAAGTACCCCTCTGTTTTATTGTTTCTTGTGTATCTGCAGACTAGTAGTTAAATTTGTCCCTTCTGTTCTGCTCTTGAACACACACACACACACACGCACACTGTATTTTTGACACAGGATATATTTTCTTAATTTAATTTCTTGAGAAATTAAATGTCATGGATTTTAAAGCAAGTGCACCAGACCCTCAGCAGTTCACCCACTAAACTCTCAAGAAGGTATGATGACTGTGTCTCATACTGTCACTGAAACACATCCATTAATCAACAAGGCTTTAGGAAAACATGAATTAGTGTCGAAGAAAAAGTAACTGTTAACCTGTCCTGGACTGATTTTTGCAGCAGCTTTTTCTGCACAATATCACTTATATAGTGATACTTACCTAGTTATTTTTCAACTTGAGTTTTAGGTCTCACTTATCTAGCCTATTTACAGAATTAGAGGTAGTAAAGGTGCATTCAGTATGTTATTATATCACAACTCGGGCAGGATCTGTGATTGTATATTCAGATGGACGACACGTCTCCCCCTCCCACTGTACAAAAATGAAGCTAAAATATCCCAGATAGTGGTGCTGCCATTTTGCACTGGTGACATCATTTGGGGGAGTGGAGCTGCAGTATTAAGGTCCTGCTGATTTGAAAACTTGCAAGTCAGTCTAAGCTGTCAATCATGATGTCCCACTTTGTTTGTATAGCATCAAATAATTAAAACCAAACTTATCAGAAACATGAACACTTGAACATACATCAGTGGGATTGGAATGACCTATAACAGTTCTGGGAGGAAGTTAATGGACGTGATTTATTTGGATTGATCCACACGTTTTGGCCTCAATTTTGGGAACCTTCATGTCATGTCCTTTATGTACAGACATTTTACATCATTTGTAAAGAGCTATGCTTCAATTACAAAATTATTTGCAAAATTCATTTTGGGGGAATGTTTGCTGTCAACATTTTCTCCAGCACACAATGTGCCAGTTGTGTGTGGTGCACAGTGAGTGTACTAAGACTTTGATTTCACATGAGAATGTGGTAAGGTCTATGCTTCATTTTTTAGAAAAAGAAAAAAAAGGTCTTACACTTCCCATCCCCGTTGACCTTTTTAATATCAAATCAAAACCACCATCTCTCCCCAAACTGGAGCAAGTGCCTATACACACAACCATTTATAGCTGCTATGTGAGGTTTTTGTAGGAAAATCAATGACTGTTTTCATAGTGAATGTCTAGCATGTACTAATATTCGTCATTATTCCTACATATTGTTTACATTGATTGGATCCTTGGCTTTACCTAATCCTTAGAGACACCCAGAGCTGGGTAGATCAGGCAGATGACAGATAAACCTCTTTACTTTACATAGCTCTTAACTTGACTATTACTGGGCCTTATTCAACAACCGTTCCTAAATCCCCTGTATGCATTTAGCAATGTTTTTGTATCCAGGATTTGTTCTGAGGTTTTCAAGTACAGCTTTTTTTATTACGGCAGGCAAATTAAAGCCTACTAGTTTTTGTTGTTCATAATTATAATGTGGGTTATTACTTGCAGATGTTGACAGGTTCTAAAGTTCAAAAAGTGCTTTAGTTTATTCATTCTGTCCATTGCTGCAGCGCTGCTCTGGCTCTCTGTCAGAAACGCTCTGTTTGAGATCCTGCCCCCCCTCACAAAAAAACTCCCAGTCTGCTCTGATTGGCCAGCTGGTCCAGTCTCTTGTCATTGGTCAACTGCTTCCAGCGCGTATCGCATGTGTCATGCCTACTGAGTATAAGCAGAAGTCAGGTACAGGCCAAGCTGCTAAAACTAAAAACAACAAAGGTGAATTTCGAACCGTACGAGTTTGACAGAGAGGAGCTGGTAGTCCCGGAAATTCACAACCAAGACTGAAGCAGTGGTAAGTAACATTGTTATTGTTACTATTTCTCTACATTACATGTTCGCTGACTGACTCAATTGTATATTACTGTGTTTGGGTGCACTTGAAAGAATGCGCATAGACGTGGAAAATATCTAGCAAAAAGCAAAAGAATATGAAAGTTAACGCTATCTTACAATTAGTACAAGCAGTTACTAAAGTATGTTGCTAACTACCTGGTAACATCATTAACAAACACTTAACATTAAATGCATTACAGTAAAGCACAACTCGATTTTATTTAATCACACAGGATCAGGATGTAAAGCGCGTTGTCCTCTAACCGGAAGGTTGGCGAAGGTTTGCAATTCAATCCCTGTCTCCCCCGTTCCACGTGCCTCAGTGTCCTTGGGCAAGACACTGAACCCCCAAATTGATGTACAGTATTTATGTGTGAGTGAATCGGTGAATGGCAAAAACTGTACTGTAAAGCACTTTGAGTGGTCATCAAGACAAGAAAAGCATTATATGAATACAGACCATTTATCATATATATAATAGAATGTAAGTTTTTATTTTCAACATTAATAATGTCTCATTCTCCGTCCACAGGTGCCTCTGACACCTCGCCTACTGCAGCTTTGTCAGCCCACTGGAGGCAGACAACCCACTAGAGGACAGGGAAATACTGAAAAAAACCAACATTATTTGTCTTCTTACAGTGAAGACTGTTACTTCTGGAAAACGAGCTGACTCTCCGATTCTGAGACAGGAAATGACCCACAAGATGCAACTGCACGCACAGTACACAAGTCTGTGTCCAGATTAGAGCGCGACTAGGTCACATTTTACCAGCCCACTGTGCCTGTTTAAACCTGACTTTTTTTTTTGGCCTGCGTTAATGCTGTGGAGCTACTTCAGAATTATTCCTTATCAGTAGTGAGTCCTCCTCTAACAGTTCTATAATATACTGTCAATTTGTATTGTTTGTGTGCTGGACGTTGTGTGCAGAGCTTTTTACAAACTGTCTATGGTGCAGAGTGAAGTTGAAAAACTTTGTGCTCATTCTACCTCGTTTTTCTGTAGTGAAATGTCAATGTTTTTTATGAAATGAAACTGAATTTTCTTTATTACTGTTCACATGTGTGGCTTATATAATAGTTTAAATTATTTATTGAACTGGTGCTTTATATATTACATGTCAACCTTACGATGTAAAGATAATGTAAATTATGATTTAGCGCTGTATCAATACAATTGAATTGAATTAAATTGAAGCTGTTTCAGAGGTCTCTAAAGCAATCGACACAATCTTCAGACCAAAAAAACAAAAGCTATGTAAACCAGCTCAATATAAAGCATTGTAGCTACAAAACAAACAAATTGCCAAACAGGAAATGATTCTGTGAATGTTGTTGCCATTGAGATCAGCAGCTGTTCTGTTTGTCTGTGCTCAGTCCAATATGCTGAGATAAAAATAATTAATATCAAAAGGAACTGGGGATGGTTATAAGTGGTAGTTTGACGTGTCAGATGTGTGTCCAAATCACACAAAATTTTACTCTGCACTCAGGATCACTCAGAATACACGAGAGTGAGATATGCATTTCATATACAGACAGAACGTGTGATTACACACTAACTGTGAAGGCTGCCATCTAAATTTGACCACATGTAATTGGACTGGTAGATGTGCAGGCCGAGCCAGAGAGAACGACAGCAGATAGAGAGCTTAAGATGTGCTGAGTATGTGCCATGGATAACAGGTTTTATAGTGGCAGTTAGTACCGGAAAAAGTGAAGTCTGCATTTTTCTAACCGTTTTAATCTCAAACTGAATGTCTGGGATTGCTCCGACTGCAGCAGCTCACATTTCACATTACAAATCATTTTTATCGGCACTTGACAAATTTGAGTTTGTTGACAAAAACCTCAGCCTAACTGAAAACATGATATCATAAGATAAACCATGTCTATTCTCCAACTCTAAAAGCTACAGTTGCTTTCCATGGGTAAGGAGTGTGTCAAGTGCACGTTGAACGGCTGCATTAATTACAACATGGATCATATAGCCCTCTGAATTGTCCCCTGTGCTGTGACAGGATGGGCTGGTTTCACTGTCTTATGAGCTGTAAAGCTGCATAATTACTTAAGGCAATTTATTTTAATGAGTGCAATCTGCTGTAACTGGTTTAAGAGGAATCAAGGTAAACAATGATTTTAAAATCTTAAAACCACAGTATTCAGTTTTCAATAGTAGGCATTTAGTGAAAGGAGATTGGCGGCGCTGTTGGGTGTGAAGGATGGCGGAGGCGAATAATGTTACGTAGATGGAAGTATCCGGACCGGGTAACATTATTGATGTGAGCTTGGAAAGATAGTGTGTTGTCAAGGATGACACCCAGCATCTTAACCTGAGGGGAGGGAGAAACTAGAGAATGATCAATACTGAAGGAAAAACTGTCTGATTTTGTTTTGGTGGATTTGGTGCCAATAAGGAGAACTTCGGTTTTATCACTGTTGAGTTTGAAATTGCAAGAGAACCAGGATTTGATTTCTTGTAGGCAATCAGAGAGGGAGGTTGACGGGAGGATGGAGGTAGGTTTGGTGGAAAGGTAGAGCTGGGTGTCATCCGCATTGCAAAAATGTATCTTAAATTTACGGAAGATATGGCCAAGAGGAAGTAAGTATATGAAAAACAGAAGCGGCCCCAGGACAAAACCCTGGGGAACACCTGTAGGTCCTGGAAATTGGTGGGATTTGAAAGATTTAAGTTGGATGAATTGAGTGTGGCAAGAGAGGTATGATTCAAACCAATCCAAGGGTGTGTTGGTGATGCCAATGGAGGCTAGTCTGAGGAGAATATGGTGAGAGATGGTGTCAAAGGCTGCTGTCAGATCAATTAGGATTAGAATTAAAAACATTAATGAGAAACAGTCCGGAGTCAGCTGCCGTGAGGAGGTCATTGGTGATTTTTACCACGGTTGTTTCAGTACTATGGAGGGGGTGGAAACCAGACTGGATTTGTTTAAAAAGGTTATTGTCAGATAAGTGAGCATGGATCTGAGATCAGCTGTTTTTCAAGGATTTTGGAAAGAAAAGGTAAGTTAGAAATAGGATGAAAGTTATTGAAATTGTTGGGGTCTGAACCAGGTTTCTTAAGTATGGGAGTTATTGCAGCTGAATTGAAAGGTAAGGGAACAAGACCAGAGGTGAGGGAGGAATGTATGATGACAGTTATTAGGGAGGCCAGAGAGGGTAGGCAGGCTTTGACTAGGACAGTAGGAATAGGGTTTAACTGTTAGGTAAATGGCTTGGATTTCTGAATGAGGTCAGAAATTTCAACAGTAGAGGGAAGATTGAAACTTGAAAGTGAACGAGAGGGAGGGACTGAGAAAACCAGAGAGGATGGACTATAGGAGGAGTTAGGAGTCAGTGGCTGGTAAATTTTGTCAACTTTGGCATTAAAGGGATAGTCACTCATTATCTACTCACCACTATGCCGACGGAGGGGTGGGTGAAGTGTTTAAGTCCACAAAACACTTCTCGAGTTTCAGGGTTAAACTTTGTTGCAGCAGAATCCAATACAATTGAAGTCAATGGTGAGTGCTTCTTCAGACGTAATAAAACAACAGAAAAAACATAACATACCTCCATACTGCTCGTGTGGTGTCATCCAAGACATAGCAATGTTGCAAACACCAATTAGAAGCTTTCATGGTGTACCAAGTGATTATTCATAATGGTGCATCTTGATGTTTACCACAAGATAAGCTGAGCTGAGAACAAGGTATATCTAAAATTAGGATCACTTTAGCTTTTTGATAATTTTTTTACCCATACAAGATAGTGTAAAGGACCTTTTTATCCTGAAATGTGTTGAAGCAGGTCATTCAGCTACCAGATTTGTGATCAAACATGATCAAGTGATGACTTGTTTCAATAATCCCATACAAAACTGCAGGCATTATTAAATAACTGTGATATCCTATAGAATTTTACATGATTATATTAGTATAAAAAGGGGCTTTAGACAGAAAGGTTAACACTATTTATTTTCAATCATATCATTGGCAATTTTCACTGTAAATAGCTGGCTGCCAGAAATCCAGATTGGTTAGTTCTTGCATTTGTACTGGGCTGGCCCAGCTCCATTAGGATGGCCTGTCTACTGGATGCACTTCAGCACATAGATCCAAAAGCACAGCTGTAGAGGATCTAAATCTGCTATTTAGCCAGTCATCATCACAGGACAGGAGGTCTTCATGCTTCCTGAACAATCCCACTACTCACATCTTCCTCTAGCAGCGCCAGTGCATCCATAACATAGCATGGTGTCACCACAGTATTTATATGTTTACAGTAATTTGACTGATTACTGCACACCTTGCAAAATTGATCACGACAGTCAGTGGTATCCTAACCTCTCCCCCCTTGACATCATTTGGAAATGCAAGTTTAAAAGGTGGCCACAATGTATTTATTTAGGTGGTCTCCAGTGCACGCTGTGCGCCTGACAGCACTGTTTCCTGCAGCAATTTTACAGACACAAAAACTAAAGTCATTTGTGGTGCACAGTCTAAAGATATGTTATTAAATAGTATTTATTGGTCTTAAATATTAATTCACCCAATCACCATCTGCAATACCAATTTTTCCTGCCTCCAAAATGCTTGTATGCATTTGCTCAGGGTTTGCATACAGGTGAATAGATACCCTGGTTTATGTAAGCAATGGTTAGAAATGAGGCCCTGGGACATTTACCTGTGGCCTGTGGTTTTTTGGGGCTTGAACAGTCAACTTGACTGTTGATGATATAATAACCAGAAATTAGGTCATGAACATTCCTGCATTTCAAACCTGCTAAAAGTAGAAAATGTGAATTGTTTCTCAGTAATAGTGTAGTCCCCATTCTAAACATGCCTGTTGCTTGGCCTGTGGTAACTACTTCTACTACTGCTTCTACTTGAGAATTATTCCTTGACATTAGTGAACCAGGTTCTACAATATACTGTCACTTTTTGTGTGCTGATGTTGTGTTGATTTATCGAAATGCATTACATGTCAGCTCTTTCATGTCAGCTCTTTCAGAGGTCTGTTAAGCAATCAACACAATCTTCAGACCCAAGTTCACAACCTGTCAAAATAAAAGCTCTGTAATTCCACTCCCTATAAAGCATTTTTATAATTTATTTATATTAATACTGAAGGATCCATGTGTCCACATTGCACCAAACGGGGCACTGCACTTTCACAGCACTTTTTCACATACCTAGTTTGAAGCCTTTTGGATGAACAGTTTGCGAGATCTGCATTCCACATATAGACTGGCAGACAGACAGAGAGACAGACAGACAGACAGAGAGACAGAGAGACAGACATTTTTGGAATTCATATGCAGATAGTGGGTCCACTATGAGAGTTATGCAACCCAACATTTGTCAAGAAGTGATGAGGTCAGCAGAGCATGTAGCCTGTATATATAAACAGGAGTCTTCATATGTCATAAAGATACCACCCTTACCTGTGTGTGTGTGTGTGTGTGTGTGTGTGTGTGTGTGTGTGTGTGTGTGTGTGTGTGTGTGTGTGTGTGTGTGTGTGTGTGTGTGTGTGTGTGTTTCCTAGGCAGGCCAGAGAGATTGTTCTGAAGTATGAGGGCCGACTGACCAGAACCAGAGGCTACCAGACTGCAGGAGCTGATGTACGTACATACTATTCATTCAGTGTCATCCACTCTCACATTTCTTCAACAATGTACTAATACATAATATTATACCATATAATACTATACCATACTAATACTACAGCAGGACTCGCATATAAATTATGCCGGAGTATTCAACCGGAACACTACTCATTCACTTTAAAAGTGGTGACATCATGTGCTGCCGAATTGCATTGTGATTCTGCCACGTATCACTTGTATAATGTGGTATATTTTAACATTTTTTTTAACTTTTATTTTCTTCTCTGCATATGTATAAACCAAAGAAACAAACTGACTTTGACCTAAAGTGACTGGATGCTAGCTGATCGGGGGGTGACTCCTGAATAGTTTCTTCATTGTTAATTGGTTTAGAATAATTCTTGTACTCCTGAGAGCTTTTGTAGATCTACTTAGCACAGTGGCCATGTCATGTCAAAGGATGGCCAAGGCACACTATGGAAGGAACCTATCCTGTCCAAGTCTAAAGCAGCCACAGAGACCGTTTGTATTAACAACACAACAAAGATGGATCAGAACAGAGTAACCAGGATCAGAACACTGGTGCTAACATGAAACTAGAAGGGCACTCTGAGAAGGTATACCTCCATCAAGACTAATGCCCTATCTCACCATGTCGAAGCAGTGTTTCCATTTATTATAGACTGTGGCAGCCCACCGAATTCAGAATTGTCCTGCCACAATTTTATAATGAATGAAAACAATTCACAGTTCTCATAGTAACGTAAGATACCTCTACACTGGTGTAGCTGTGTGCAGCACTATTTCTGTAGCTGTTTGCAGTGCTATTTTCATCATTCTTAATTGCATGCGCACTCATACACTAGGGCTGTCGTCACAGCCGTGACAGTCAGACCTCATAGTTTCGGCTGCAGTTGTGCATGTACCTGCCAGTGGCATGTAATGTAGTTCTTTCTCTCATATGCACTGAAAATGTAATAGTTTCTTTCCTGACCCCTACGGCATCCCTCTACACAGTTCTGTGTTAATCCATCTGGATGAAAACATAACCTCTCAGTGGACAAACCAACAAAGATGGCTCTGCTCTGACTCTACTGATATCCTCTTTCCTACAGTGTGTCACTGTGGGCAACTTCAGTGAAATATATGCTTTGTACTGTAGGGCCACAACTCTGTGTATTCTGTCTGACTGTGTGCTGAGAGGAGCATCTTAGTGTCATTTCACTGCACTGCAGTAACTTGACCATGCAGATCCAGAATAATAAAACATGTTGGATTTCTTTTGTACAGCCTGCTGAGTTCAGATTTTTACTAAGCTTGTGGGCTGAACACACACACACACACACACACACACACACACACACACACTGCAGATCTGTATGTCTGTATTACATACACACATATGGGAAGGGCAGAGAGAAAGAGCTGTGCAGCTGCACCACAGCAGCATGAGTGAATTTATAGCCTGTTATTATAGCTCAGTTTAATTAAAATGTTCAGGCTGCTCAAGCTCCATTAGAATAAATTGACTTTTAGTGAGCGGTCTGCTGATATGGTATTAATTCTACAGTTTGGCTCCCAGTTAATCAACAATCAGAGTCATTGGTCTGCCTGACCTTATCTTAATTAATAACCATCTCAGTTCTGATTGTATCATCAAACACAATCACAAAACAAATGTCAACATCTTAAATTGTTATTAATCTCTGTCACCATGTTTTTTTTAAATCATTGCTTCAAGTCTATATAGTTATTAGATATGAGTAATGGAATAGATAGTAATGTGCTGTCAGAAGTGTCTCAGTGTGTCTTTTTAAATGTATCTTTTTTTAACACTGGTCCTACTCCTATTTCTCTTGCAGCTGCTGAAGAAACTTTCCCGTGTACTGTACAACATTGTGGTTCTGTTCATTCCCTGGGAAGTGAGGATCAAGAAAATTGAAAGTGAGTTGTCTGTTTTTCTGCAGAGAAAATTAAATTAACATCACTGATAATCATAATTTATGCTGTTTGTGAAAGTCAGTGGTATCCAGGGGTGTTTCAAACCCTCCTACTCTCAGCTATAAGTTCTTAACTCAGGGATGGGCAACTTTGATGATGGAGAGGGACACCAAATTTGTATCTTTACTGCCAGTGGACCAGACCATGTGTGACCATGAACCTTCACCTGTAGTAATCTCTCAATTACCCAAATTTAGTGGCTATTAAATTGCTGACAAATTCAATCAAAACAACTAAATATACACCAGCAATGAATATTCAAATGCATTAAGTAATGAACTTTAATACAAAAACAAAACACATTCCTGTGTGATAGAACATTATATCAGTGCAATAGGTCTCAAGATTATAATTCAATAATGGTGCAAAAGTTAACACTGACACCAGGTGAAAAAAGTCATGTTTGTAGTGCATTTCTTTGAATAAGCATTGGTTTGTAGGCGTGGAGGTGGCTCTGAGAGCACCTGCAGCCAGCTTGGTCCTGGTCCTGTCCCTGGGTCGGCCTCATTAACTTTGGTCACTAAATCCATGAAATGGCTAAAGTTCAGTGTTGGCACAGAGGGCCTTCTGTAAAATCAAATTAAGACAGGATTTAAGACAGGTCTTCTTTGCATTGATGGTGTCAGAAAAGCTTAAAGCTTGTCAAAGCCCCTGTGCACTTTTAACAAGGTTGAAATAATCCTGACCTTGGTAGTATCATGCAAGTACACTAGTTTCAGTGTGTATATTCATGTAACATCGATCACATCTATACTCTATATCTATAAACATATATCCGAAAAAAAGTACTTGCAGTCGTGCATTACTTGTTTTAGATTTCCCCCAATGTTTTGATTTTCAATGATTCCTCTCATCAATATGTAATGGTACAGAGAGACTGTTTCACAGGTCTTTGTCATGTTATCATCTCCAAAGCTTTAGCCATCTCTACCGCATGTCCCTACAATGTTCATCTGACAAGGGCTTCTATGCTTTAACAAGCTCAAGAGAAACAGAATAAGGATTCATCCATAGCAAAAATGATTTTTTGTCTATGTAGTTTTCCTTTCCTTTCTGATAGTGGCTCTGGCAGTTCTCCTGTAGTGTTGGGTGGTCTCAAGAATAAGACAATGAAGTAACACACTGTTTACTTATAGCGTACACTCTGTAGTCAGCATCTTGTATTCTCTCTCTACTCTAACTCTCTGTGTACAACATCTCAACTAGAACTTGTTCTACAAAGGTGCCGACTAGTGGTGAAGTAGCAGAAGTTAGAATGTCAGAACACAATTAGAATGTCAGAACACAACACCTCCCTCTCGTTGTAAAATATCTCAGATCAAACAAGTGTTATTAGTAAAGAGAAAGTCAAATTTAAGTAGAATCTTACTTACCTTAGCAGGCAAGACTATAATTGTCTTAAGTAATCAAACAGAAATGTGCTCTTTTAGTGCTTTTAGAGTAAAAAGAGTAATGACAGAATGTAAGTCCATGTAAAGGCACTGTGGGCACAGAGAGCACCTCCACGTACCAGAGGATTCATCAGTGCAGATGAGGGCTGTTGGCTGATTGATCCTCTGGTTCAAAAGGCAGCGGCGGAGCTGCCAGAGAGACACATGGGAAGAGACATGTAGAGTGAAGCTCATGAAGGAGAGACAGACACAGCTGAGCTGAAAAGCTGGACGCCAGCAGTAACTGCAGGCAAGTTTGAGTTTTGAATTTATGTTGGTGCCTGTTCTGAAATAAAATGTTGAAGCCTGAATGGTTTGTCTCTGGCTGTTTTGGGGAGACCCCGTTGGCATCGACATGTGCCACAGACACATTTAACATATACAATGCACATAAAAGTAAAAAGTATTCACTTTCAAAATGTGTAAAGTGCATTACCACTAATACTTCAAACCATAGTAACCATTTCAACAGTAACAAAACTACAGCCAAACATCTCAGCCTTCATAATATAGTGCAACTTATGGCATAATGTAGTCCTTGTGCCACTTTGGTTTGTATTTAACATGAGGCTCTTTGTGAGAGGGCTGATGATTAACATGGCCTTGTGGTGGTCGAGACATTTCAGAGTTTTGTCCAGCCACAGAGGGAAGGTGAGCAAGGTGGGAGGCCTTCCAGATCTTTCCATCACTCAGCAAGAAAGTGTTTGGGCCTAGTTTCTAGGGAAGTGAATCTGGGGTGAGCTTTAGGTGCATGATGAGGCTTCCTTATCCTCACTCTCTCTCCTGGTTGAAAAGAAGGTAGCCTATGCATGCAATGCATTTACCATCAGTGTAGCGCTGCATCTTTTCCTGTTGTCTCTGGACTGCATGGCGAGCAAGGGAAGAATGTTCAGCTTAGTACCCATTTTTCTGCCATACAAGGACTTAGGGTGGTGTAGCATGGTACACCTGGAACCAGTCCATTACAATTAAAGGTTGTGACTGTTTTTACATTGAATGCATCTTCTGAGGGCACAATGATCCCTCTCAACAGCTCCATTAGCTGCTGAGTAGTAAACTGAAGTTCTGCTATGGATTATCCCTCAGTCATGCAGGAAGGAGGCAAAACCTCAGATGTGAACTGTGGATCGTTATCTGTGACAACATCTCTGGGTTACCATAACGACTAAAGACAGTGGCCAGGAAGTGTGTAACGTTCTCAGTAGTGGAAGTATGTGAAAGTTCAGGACGCTTAGAATAGTAGTCAGTCAGAGTGATATCTGCAGGCAGCAACAGCTGTATCGACGAGCCTAACAATATTGAGTCCAAGTCTTTTCCACGGCCCATCAGGCATTGGGCCAGGTTGCAGAGGCACAGGGTGGGTATGAGTCTTGTCATTACACTGACATACTGCACATCACTGCATTAAAAACCAGATGTCCGGCCCTGTTTAGTGATGAAAATCTCCCTTTTCAGTCAGTGCATGAAGCTATGCAAAACTGGGTAGTCTCAAGAATAAGACAATAAAGTAGTTAACAAACATAGGTTTGCCTTTGAATGGCGAAAAAAGTTTGTCATCTTGCCTGGAAGACACAGCTGTCCAGGTCCAGTTTTCTTTTATGGCAGCTCATCATGTCTCTGTCCGAGGTGTGTTGCTGTGGTGGAGACCCAGCAAAACAGACTTCAACATGTGATGACAGTTGACCTTGCCACAGACCGCTTGCGTTTTGAGGTGCGCCCTCTATCTGTGATTACAATTAGAAGTCAAATGTGTTCATAATGTATTTGCTTCCTTCCAACCCCTGCCAAAACCAAAAATGTATTGATATTTGGAAATCAACTCGCGATGAACATGTCTGTCTGAACTGAACTTTTTTTTATTTATAAATATGGCCATGGTATGTTTTGTAAGTTGCATTAGAGCCGATTATTTTCATTAAAATAAAATTGCATGCCATTGAAGGACTGTATATAAAGTGTTTACAAAATGTATGTTTTTCTGTCTCTTTGAGGTCACTTTGGGTCGGGCGTGGCTTCCTACTTTATCTTCCTGCGCTGGTTGTTTGGGATCAACATAGTCCTCACCATCATGACTGGAGCCTTCATTGTTCTACCAGAGGTCAGCATGTCTCTGACATTGCATCCTATATGAACAACCATGTATAATTCGGCCCGTCATATATTTATTATTGTAAATAATGATTTACTGGTTTATGTTTTATGTCAAGAGCAGTCCCTCTATTTTCTTCAAATTCTATTCACAACAGTGTGAACATGTCACTAAAGATCCCTCTATTCACAATTAATACCTTTTACACCTGTATTACAATAGGTTTTGGGTCATCAGACTATTATCTGATAGAGCTGGACCACATGAAAGTACAGGTATATATGCGAAAGAGACGCATTGAAGACAGATTCTGATTCTAATTGGCCTAACCACCTCCGGGGGTGGTCAGGTATGAATTGTGACCACAGTAAAAACAAGCTTAAATGCAATTTACATTGCCTATTCACATACAACAAGTACGTGGGTGGACATACATTATCGTGGCTAGTCAGTCAGGAGCCATGAGGACTCGGGTCTCTGCTCAGTCTTCAGCTTCTGCTTCAAAAGCAAAACAAACAAACCAACAACAACAACAACAGTAGCGTGGCTACTATCTGTATTTTCTTTTTTCTAGTACCTGCCAATGAATTTCCAGCTGTAAATGATTGATTTGGATGTGCAGAGTGGGGGGAAGCTGAATGCAGGAAGTATAGGCAGATACTTCATCTAATATTATCTGTGTATGTTCAAGCAGTTCGTGCTTTGGCGTCACCAAAAACACAACCACAAATAAACAAACATGATACAGTTTTAAATCAAAACAGGAAAAATCTAAAATGGAAAAAATAACTATAAAAAATGAAAAATTGGGGTTTACAGATTCATTTTCTCACTTTTATATATTAGATTGATGAGAGAAAAAGGCGGACAGGTGACACTGAATTGAAAGTAAACATTGCAACATAAAATGGTTAATGGTCTGTGTAATGGGGGAGACGGGGTTCGAACTGAGCTTCTATTTAAGCCTATGAAATATCTGAAAGGAAAATAAAACACTGGAGAAAAAAAAGGAAATTAAACCTGTCGAGAACGAGGCACTTTGTGAAGGAATAATTGGCCAGTAGCTTCAGCTTAGTTTGTGTAAGTGTCAGTGTAACTATTTAAAGATAAAAGCTAAGCTGGGGTACAATGGTAATTTTAGAATACCTTTGATAGATTGAGAAATAAATACCTAAAATAATAAATGTATAAATGAATCAATGTGTATGCAACATAAATAAATGGCTGAAATGTACTGTTATTTTTATTAAGACATAAAATGTCTGGCACAGCATGAATTAATAGCCTAATGTGAAAATTACAACAGGCGAGACATTTCACAAATGCAAAAGCTACACAATAGAAAAACAACCGCAAAGTAATGAAGAACTTTCAGGCCTATTACTTTGACAGTGATATGTAACACTTGGAGCACTGTATATTTAACCATATTCTTTCTTGACTTTACCTCTGGAAATGTTTTGTTCATATAATCATTAGTGCTGATTAGAGCATCCGTATTTCCTCATATTTGGGTTTGTAGCCTGGGGATTTTCCAGCAGCCCCAGCTAAAGTATAAACTGTAGACGAGAACAAAAGATGGTGCAGGATTTATGTTTGTCTCTGAAGTGGAGACACCAGCGATTTCCACAGACATGACTTATCGCATCATTCCCCATACCTAATTTTATCACTATGTGTATTTCTTCTACACCTCTCCCTCTCTCCCTCCTGCGTTTTTTTGGACTTACTCTCCACTGTCTTCTTTTTTTACATCCAACCTTTATCTCACCTCTGCTTAGTGAGAAATATCATCCGACATCAAACATAATGACATTGTGTCAAGCTTGTGTCGTGTGGCTGATTGTGTGACCAAGAAGGAAATGGAGGGTCAGTCCACCGAAGATATTCTCCTTTTGTACAACTTCGGACAAGGAGGTTCTGTTTTCATCTGATTTTGTTTGTTAGTTAACAGGATTACGCAAAAACTACAGGACAGATACCACAAAACGTGCTGCTCTAGGGGTCAGGGAAGAACCCATTACTTTTTGGTGCAGATCAAGGATTTTTTTTTCACTTTTTTAACATTGCGAGTTTCACAATTACGTGTGAATCTTGATGAAACAATTCAGACATATTAAGGGGGTTGGTATCAGTGAGTGTGTAATTTCATGAGATTCAAATAAGAATCAGAATTTAGTGGATTTAAATTTGGTTTCATAGGGGTGTAGGCCTTTTTCAGTTGCTGTATGTTAACAAATAGTGCTAGAAAACTGTAATTACAACCAATGTGAAGCTGAGAAATGCAATGTGGCTTTAGATATAAGACTTGTTTTAATCTAAGGGCACTGTTGGGCTACGGCTGAGGTTGCAATTTGTTTCCTACACCTCCTGCGTTCACGTCCTTTTTAGGGAAACACTAGAAGCTGTTTCATTTTGTTGTAGCACCCAGGGCCTTATTAAGTTATTTTCAGGATGACTATGTGTATATATTAGGTATAAACAGTGCAGAGGTTAGCACTGTTGTCTCACGGCGAGAAGGTTTAAGAACGATTGGCTGAACAAGGCTTTCCTGTGTAGACTTTGTGTGTGTGACTCCCTGTGTGAGAGTGGGTTTTCTCAGAGTCATTCGAGACTCTAAATTGCTCGTAGATATAATGTTAATGTTTGGTTGTCTCTGTAACTTAGAGCTGTCTGGATATAAAATATTCTATTTATAATATGGAGTTTTATTATTCACCCCAACACTGTCTACATCAGTAATTCCACACTGCAGGTCCTCTCATGCCACTTTCCAGGCTGTCAAATAGAAACACTGCAGCAGAACTTGTTTTGTTGTTTAGGTTGGAGACGTCCATATCACACACCATCATGTTGTAAACTCCAGTGGTAACTGCTTTGAACCGTGAACATATGGGCATGAAATAGTTAAACGAGGGTTGTTTTCAGCCACCATATTTATCTGTGCCCACTCATTCTTATGCTGTGATTAGTGAAATACGAACATTTTATGACTCACACGTGGTGCGGGTGGTTTCTATGTGTGTTTGATAAATAAAGGCAATTGTTTTTCTCTCCGAACATAAAAAAGAGCTTTAATTTACTCATCATAATAATACTTGAAATTGTTGTGTTTGTGTGAACTAGCTGCTGGCTGGAGCACCATTTGGAACCACAAGGAGTAAAACTATCCCCAAGGAGCATCTGGCCTCAGCCCAGGACTTGGACACCATCTGGTCTCTTGGGGCAAGCCTCTCTCTCCTTTTATTATTCTGTCAATAACATATTACACACAGACAGAATGAGCCATTATTCAAACATTACTTTATTGCCTCCTGGCCCTTATTGCCTGTTTAACCTCCTCCACTTTCACAGTTAGAATAGTAAATATTATTTATATCATTATTCAATCATCACAAAAACCCCTTTATACAATTAAATTAAGACCAATAATGAATCATACTCTGGACGTAGTTGACCTTCATGTCATGTCATCATGTGCTGTACCTCCTTGGGTTTGTTGTGAACATGTGTTGTATCTGTTTGATCTCCACAGGGCTACCTGCAGTACTCTGTGTTATTCTATGGTTACTATGGCAGGGTGAGAAAAATTGGCAGTGCTGGGTACCGGTTGCCCCTCGCCTACTTCCTAGTTGGGATGGCTGTCTTTGCCTACAGTTTCATCATTCTGTTAAGAAGGTAATCATCCTGCTCTTTGCAACTCACTCTGATGTGGTAATGATTATATGACAAAATATTATGAAAGGCTGAATTCATGAAGTTTTCAGATCAGGTCTGATTTATATCAGATTATGTAGTGTGATGTGTCACACTCACTGAAAGGAGATAGTTGCTGACAGCAGCATAATCAGCTATCAGAAATGAATAAGATAGTCTAATGACCAGGCTGCACCAGCATTGATTGTAAAATAATTAAGTAGTGAAATCATTTATTTTATATGGATCACTGCAAACATCAGATCTGCTCATAGTAGAGGAGTAAGCAGTGGCTTTGTCCTGGAAAAAATCAATTTAGGTCAATAATGTATTTCTGAAACAACAAACCATGCTTTGTAAAACCACAGCAATCTACCCATTAGGATAGATATTGATACTATATTTTATGTGTAGACCAGAAATATAAATATATTGTGATAATGATGCCAGAGGAAGGGATGTCACAGAATATTTGTTTCTCTTGGGATCAACTATCTCCTCAAATTCCTTGGAAACCAAGCCATTATCCTGTTCTGAAGTGTTGGACTGGTCAACTGACTGGATACCTGGTTACATCACTATCCTAAACATATCTCCTGCCCTGATTTTGCAGAATGGCCAAGAACTCTCGTCTGAGTTTGGCCAGTGCCTCTGATGAGAACTTCACGTTTTGCTGGAGGGTTTTCTGTGCCTGGGATTACTTGATAGGAAACCCAGAAGCTGCAGAGAGCAAGGGAGCCGCCATTGTCAACAACATCAGGGTCAGAAAAACACAAAGACACTCAAACTACATACTCAGTGAAATGAACATATGTAGGTACTCCTACATATAGATTGAATCACCCTTCAAGCAGTTACTCTTATATTTTATATTACTTGACTTTATACACTGTGATTGTCAGCAGTTTTCCATAAAAAAATAAAATGTTTTCCTGCACAGGAGGCCATTGTCGAGGAGCAAGAAAAGAAGAAGGACACAAGTTTGTAGGTGTATTTATTTTATTTGTGTTTTTGCATGTTTTTGCACTTGCTCTTGAGTAGTGACTTCATTAGCCTCGGTGCTTCTTTCCCCTTTAATCAGTCCTGCTAATTTACAGCACCCAGCATGTTTATACACTTTTCACACACATCACAACTAAAGTTAAAAGCTTTGACAAAAGGTATGAAAATAAGTGTCTTGTTTAATTAATAACTCATTTTACAATAAAACTATGCATTCAAAAATGTCTTTACAAATGTATTAATAAATCTTTAAATGAACAAATAAAAATCACTGATGGATTCATATTTCATTCATAAATAATACATTTTAACAAAATGTGTTATTTATTAATAAAATGTTTCATTACTATTTATGTGCGACAAGTCAGTCAGCTTGAGTGGAGTAGATGATTATGTGAAAGTAAAAGATGCGCACCTCTGTCCTCATCACCACCCACATAAAGGAACAATATCTGCCCCCCTTGGCTAAGGTGGGGTAGAGGTGGGGCTTTGAAAGGCTACTTGAACAGTTACGGTGGCAACAGAAGCAGCAAATGAGAGCATAGCTCTAACATGAGCAGAGTTTCGCAGCTGTCTATTACGAATTTCTGGGAACTTCCAGGTTTTCATGGATGAAATGTGTGCTCTCAATCCGATCATTGTGTTTCTGTGTGTTTTAAGGGCAGTTCTGATTAGTCTGCGCATCTTAGCCAACATCCTGGTGCTGCTGTCTCTGGCTGGCAGCATCTACATCATCTACTTTGTGGTGGACCGTTCTCAGAAGCTGGAGCAGGAGAAGCCAGAGCTGACGCTGTGGGAGAAGAATGAGGTAGCAGAGCAGAGCGGACATCATCATCCTCAGCATCATTAGGTTGATTAGATTATCCAGCATATAATACACTTCCAAGAAATCAATGACAGTGGAGAAGCTTCCATCTGTCAGTGTCATCTTTACATTTACTTCAAAGAGCCTGCTCTTCTATCAACCTGCTGTTCTATCATGCATGCATACACACAAACACACATACATATGTACACATACTGTACATACATACATTTAAATAAATACATACACACATACATAGTTGTATACATATTCTTCCCTTTCCTTCATGGACACATGCACTGCACTTCACCACAGTTGAGGCTCCTCTTGTCTGTTTAATCTTGATATGTTTTTTTGGCGTGTTCCGTGTGTTGTACGGGATATGCACTGATAGATAGACAAAAAGGAATCGTCTTTTCTGTGCTATTCTCCATTTAGTTTCAAATCTGTCCTGATGTTAGGAATGCGGCACTCAATGATGCAAAATAAACAAAATAACGAATAATTCCCTTCTAATGAATTTAACTGAAAGTAACAAACCTGTTTTGAAAATGTCAGGAGTAGAGGCGTACAGATATTTTTGTTAAGATGTAGGCTAGCAAGTAAAAGTAACAAGTTGGCAGGAAAATCAAGTACTGTAGCAAAGTATTTCTACTTTGTTAATTTCCACCTCTGCCCATACCGCATCCTTCCACCAGTTTCCTTGAAAATCTGTCAGTAGTTTTTGTGTAATCTTGCTTACAAACAAACATATAAACCAACCAACAATCAAACAGACAGGGGTGAAAAACACGGGCTCCTTGAGGTAGAAAATGAAGACTTTCCAAAGTTTGGTGAATCTCCTCTAAATGAAGGATACTGGACTAACTCATGTTAGTGTCCCTCATGTCAACCCTCTGTTCAGGTGAGTGTGGTCGTTTCTCTCATCACCATGATTGCTCCGTCTGCCTTTGAGCTCGTGGCTCAGCTGGAGATGTACCACCCACGAACCTCGCTGCGATTCCAGCTGGCCAGGTACTCCAACAACCAGACACAGAGCATTAATTGACACACTATATCATATATTACAGGCCTTACTGAACATTAATCGTATTTTCATGTGTTTACAGAGTGCTGGTTTTATACCTGGGCAATCTCTACAGCCTAATTATTGCCCTCCTTGATAAAGTCAACATTATGAGCTCTGCTGTGAGTATAGTAGATATAGAAAAATAAAATGTATTTATTTTTCTGAAAACCTGGGGCTTACTTTCTAAGTTCTGTCCATCATCTTTACACTAATGCTAAAATCCACTCCACTCATGAGATGTGGCTGTAATGTAAACGCAGTCAGTAGGGGCAGCAATATAATCACATGTTGTAACAATCCCGCTTGTTAGTTGTCCCAAATTGAAATTACATTAGACCTGCTGCCTGGTGGTCTTATACTTCCACAAGCCAGTCAAGTTGAAATTTACACTCATATCATGTGAACACTTTGAAGGAACTTAATAAAAGATATTAGGGGATTTTTTCATGGTATAAATTCCTAAGTTATGACCAAAAAGGTCTTTTGTTTTCACTGCCACCTTGACCTTTGTCCATATTAATTGATTCATTGTGTCAGGTTATGTTTGGGTCCAAGTGAATGTATGTGGCAAAATTGAAGAAATTTCTTCACAGCGTTAATCTGGCCGTTTTCAGACATGACCTTCGGATAAAAGAATTGGTTACGGAGTTTACCCGTAGTCTGCCTTTCATACATGCACACTGCAGCGTGAGGTTCTCTGCACAGACGCGTTCACAACACCAACAAATCCTCATTATTTAGCCGGGGGAAGCAGGCAGAGAAAGTCTGCAGAAACTGCGCAGGACCTCGCTTGGAGATTTGTGTTCACACATGCACTGTCTCCGGAGAAAATACAGAGGATCTGTGGAGTTCAGTGCATATCTGAAAGCAGCTTTAGATATCATGTGCATTTTTCAGAGAGAGTTTTAGGTCTCACAAAAAGCAAACAGGGGAAGCAATAAAAGACTTAAAAATTAACCAAGTACAATTTGAAAACAACGTATATTGAATGCTCACAGGCTCTTACGGTCTACTAGGAGTATTTTACGATTAAACTATTATGTATTCAAACAATGTTTAACATTTTTATATCGGCTTTTTTGTCTCAAGATGATGGAGGGGGTGGTGCACCAGCGCCCCTTATTAGCTGCTACCACTACTTTAAACTACAAAAATCCAAAGTGATTACATACAAAAACCATGGCTACAGTCTAATCTATGACTAATTAATATGAGGGAAACCATGTTACACTGTATGATTTAATTTGTTAATACTGTAGATTATGATTTGTACTTTTTCTTAGTGAGAGATAAAAAGAGGTATAATCTCATATCTGTGTGTTAAGTGCAAAGCTGTAGTCGGGACATTGTTAGCTTAGCATAAAGACAAAAAGCTAGTCTGTCTAAATTCCAAGTACACCAGTATACACCCAACACCTTGTCTCAAGCTCTGCATTGACTGATATGCCTAATCTTGTGTTACTGATTTTGCATCTCAAAGTTGCTATCACATGCCAGACTGTATGTGGTACCATGTTTGTTATCCAGATTCAAGTGAGCACAGGTAACTGGTCTGACTCCAGTTCGTTCCTGGCCACCATCTCTCAGCCCGAGATAGACAGCCTCTCTACCCTGGTGTCTGAGATCTCTTTGTCTGAACATCGCAACAGCACCATAGCGACCATCGCCACGGTGCTGGAAGTCACCAACAGCAGCCGGAGCGTCTCTGGGACTGTCCCCAACCAGACAGCTCTGTTTGAGAGGAACACCCGCTCCCAGCAGGACCCATGCTGGGAGACCTACGTTGGACAGGTTCTGTCTTGTGATCATTACACACCATATTTCATGCATGTGGTAAATCTCACTTTTCATCAACAGAAAGTAGGTCCTGGAAAAGTTGAAAAGGTCAAACAAATTCTAACCTATCTTAAGAAGTCGTACAACTCAGATGTGTGTTAGAGTAAGGACTTTATCTAAAGTGACTTTATTTAAAAAACGATTTACAAAATGTCTGTGTTTCTGTCAATGCTGCCTTTAAAATGAAGATGTTTGCTGTACACAGACAGATTGCACACCGTCTCTTGTGATCTGAATGTGTTCTCTTGTCAAAATGCTGTTTCAGTGACTTTGATCTGATTGGTTTTGAAATTCCTTTAATTTAGCAGGTTTGAGGTCCAAATTTGACCTGCTAACGAAAAGTAAATGTGCATCAAGGCCGATTCACTGAGCTAAAGATTCCCAGCAAAAATATAGACATGAGGATATCGCTTTATCAGTCTGTAAATTATAAAGCACAGAACCAAACAGAAGCTTTTAGGCTTGAGTGGTGAATAATGAGATGAACAGCACACTGTTAGCATATGTATATGATGTGACATGCGTTTGTCTGTGGTGTGTCACCAGGAGATGCTGAAGCTGTCCATCATTGACATGATCTTCACTGTGGCCAGTATTCTGCTCATTGACTTCATCAGAGGTTTGGTGGTCCGCTACCTGAGTGACTGCTGCTGCTGGGATTTAGAGAGCAAGTTTGTAAGTTGTGCAGTTTTGTGTTTTAAAGTTCTTTCATTAATCAGTTACCAGACTAAAAAGTTTAACTATGTTTTTTTGTGCAGAATAAGTAAATGACATACTGTCTAATGTGTTATTTAGGGAGTATTAGAGGTGCTGGTAGGCAGGCTTACTGGTGCACCTTGCTTCAAATCTTTTTGAGAAGCTAAGCTTACCAGATGCTGACAGTCACACTAAATGTTGAACTCTCCCTTTAAAGGTACCCTGTGGACTTCTCTTCTAAACCAAAAAAGTCTCTGTTAAGTCCCATTATTGCTCTCAAAACACATTATGCTTCATGCAGGAGCCAGTTGTGTGAATAGATTCATTCTTAAGTGGACAAGCAATCTAAATTACTGGCACTCATCGATAAGGTTGAGCACGGATTCCAGCGTCAATCAGGCACCAGTTCCTTCATGGCCGGAACCTACCAGACCAGTGGGATTTGTGGTTATCGGGGTAACTTCAGGTTAACTGAGTTTTCAGTCCTTCGAAGCTCATTCACTTCTTATCAGGGTAAATCACCACGGTAACTTATGCTGGCTAACGGCTAACCTGCTCCGGAACAGGTTAAGTTGAACATAAGAGATCAACCAGGATAAAAGCCTGACATCTAAACATTTTACATGTTAATAGTCTTTTCTTTATGTAGTGGTCAAAAGTTTAGTGTGACAGTTGAATGCCAATTGGGTTCACCACATATATCCAGAATAAACGGGACGGGAGGCTGATGATTCCAGAAATAGACAATTTATTCAAGTTGGACAAAGGATTTAAAAAGACTGATCAAACAGCACAGGATCATGTGCAATGTAGGGAGTACTGGCCTATACTTGATATAAATAACAGATTAAAAAGAGAGAAATTAAAGGCTCCAGACCCAATTTAACAAAGCTAAAATATCATGCATAAAACAAACACAGCACACTTTAAGAATCCCAACACTGGTGTGATTGCACCAGTGGATTATCACTGCAAGCGATATTATACACTGAAATAACAGAAGAGGGCCTCTAGTTTACGGAGCCAATAACTCACCAATATTCAAGCCATTAAACCAGGATTGCACAGTACCCGTCAACCATATTGCACATTACCCATAGAACAAAGAACAAAATAAAATGAACAAAGAAACCAGAAATCAAACCAATTAATCAGAAAGAAACTAAATCTAAACAAGGCCAAATAATCTAAATGAAATCTAAATGTGGGAAAAAACAGTGACCGTAAATATTCTGCCAGAAGGCAGCCCTATGAAACAAACATGTCATATTAGGTCACACAATTATTAAACAAGTTTATCAAAATGTTTAAAAACATTTACAAATATAAAACACATCGTTATGCCATACCTTCAATTAATTTAAATAAAGCAGAGACCCACGCCGTCCTTATTGTCGTGATGACAAGTACTAAAACAGGAAAAGGACAATTACACTTAATGTCACAGACACAATAGTATAGACTCTGGATAAATGTTGCGGCGCATTACTTACAAGTATCGTTCCCATTAGTTTGTGTGTACACGCTGAGATTATTACAGCGTGCCTGTATGGCGACGCTGATGCCGTCTCTCACACACACGGGCGCGCACACACACACACACACAGCTGTACGCTGGGCTCGCAACAAACAATTTGCGTCCACACCTGCTGCGCCCACGCTACACTTCCTCACAGGACCGGCCGTGCAGAGAGAGAGAGAGAGCGAGAGAGCGACTACGGTGTCCCTAAATAAACTTCGCCAACTCCCCTCATCCTATAGGCATCGCCGTCCTGTCAGGTTAATTAGAGCTGTGATTTTATATCTACAATGATATGTAAGCATAACTGGTAAAGTAACACTGCTAAAACTATCCTGTTTTAGCTAAAGCTTTTTATTAAGGATTGACCCCATTACATTTATTTTAACTTTTGTATTGTTCTTTTGTCAGGTACAAGCTCTGTTACATAGGGCCGGTGGCATGCTATGTCTTAATTACAGTACTTAACAGTTACAGGACATTTTACAGCTTGACCAGTTAACATTGAATATGTGATATTCAAATGTTAAAAGAAATTCTTAAAATTTCAACAAAGAATATTCAACTGGAGTTATTAGCAAAGATAGCAATCTCTTAGCGTAACACTATGAGACTTAAAGTGGTAGTTATGAATAATTAATTATTAATAATCAGTGAATTTATGAATAAATTAAATTTCACCACAATGAACTTGTTTGTAAGTGCAGTTGAATGTCTACTCCAGTGGCAGACTAGTGGAATTGAATTCAAACCTTTGGCTTGACTGAAAAGTTCATGATTCCACTTATTTCTAGCATTGGCCCAAAATGAAAAATATTATATTGCATAATTATGAATTATTGCCAACTGTACTCACACGGTCCTCACACGGGGCACCATTATGTTGTGCATATCATACATTAAGCATGACACCATTAAATGGTCTGCCTTTGGGCATTCAATAAATTTGGTTATCAGAAAAATATTGAATATTCATATTAAAAATATGAATATTAAATAATTAAAGCTACCTCGGGGCACCACCCTTCAAAGGAAGGGAGAGATAGCAAATGTATTGATTAAGTCTCATGAAAGTACTCACTACAAATTTGGAACTCTGATTAATAATTAGATTAATAACTATAACCAAAATTACCATATAGATCAGTGGTCGCCAACCCGTCGATCGCGATCTACCGGTCGATCTCGCAGTCTTCACTGTCGATCCCCGAACTATCTGGACTCACTGGCTGCGCTGGCCGCAGATCAGCCGTGTGTCAGTTGTCTGTTGTTTACAGACAACTGACAAAAGTGTTTTTCACAAACCTGGGTTGACTTATCGAGTTGATAACCAGCATCGTGAGTTCAGCTGGGTAACTTGAACTAGTACAGGTCCCAGATCACAACATAGACTTCAATGCCTGAACTATGTACTGATGTATTTGTCCCTTTTACAGGTAACATCACAGCACATGTCTAGTACTAACATTACATTTAACTCTGGTGGCAACACACATGTCTCCAACTCATAACATTATTGTGAGCCCATGTGAAGCACATCAGCTGGTAGAGTGGATGTCCTGGCCCTGGTGCTGGGGAGAAAATTCAAGATGAGTTTGGAGCTGGAGTATTTTGCTGTATTAAGCACTGAAACTGTTATTTAGTGTTTACTTAGTGTAGTTGGGTAAGGTTTTATTTATTTTTGTATATATAAGTTACCTATACTTTAATTTGCAATTTAGCACTGCTATCAGAAAAAACCCGGCCCTGCACAGTGATTTTTATCAAGGTTAGAATTTTCTCATATAGGTAGACTGCCTTTCTTCAGCATATAGCACATTCATTTCCCTTTTAATTTCTGTCCCATTTATTGCTGTCTGATGCTAATAATGTCTTCAATGTCTTTTTTGTTACAAGGTGTTGAACAGAAACACATTGGCCTGGATATTAGACGACACTGATTATAGAACAAACTCAGCACTCCCGAGGGGAATTTTCTCCTGAGTGACTTTTAATTCTCTACTCTCTTTGAGCTTAAAAACGTGAAAAATGTTGACATGTAAAACTGGACGAACCAAATTCTTTCATTGTGACGTACTCTGACGGAAAAAATTGACTTATGAAAAAAAGGCTCACATGAACATGCACATAGTTGTTTTGTTCTCAAATTACTTTTGAGGTTTTTTTTCCAGACATAAGAATATAATGTAATATAATATAATAGTGAATATAGAACATCCTGTTAAATCACTTGTATGTATTGGTTAAGAACTAATTAGATTTGTGTATGAACCTCAATATCTTTTTTGCTTTTTTGCTACAATTCCATCAAACTTAAATATTCTACATAATTTTAGAAAAATTTCCTTTGGGTCGCTACAAAAATTTCAAATAACAGTGTTAACTCTGTGTTTAAATTCTGCTTGGGTACAGAACAAAATATGTTTACTTTGGTTAGCTCATACGCTCCTAACTGTACCAGTGTTCCATTTTTTCTTATCCTGAGAGTATTTTTTTTACTTTTTTCTATCCATGCCACAAATACTGAGGAAATGATATTTTGACATGAACCTGTTTTAATATCTGAAAGATTTGTGTTTAAATAAACAACATAAACTACACCACACTCATGCTTTTTTCTGTCTTTCCTCAGCCTGAATATGGAGAATTCAAAATAGCTGAGAATGTCTTGCATCTGATTTACAACCAAGGAATGATCTGGTAGGTCTGAAAAATGAGGACATCTTTCCAGACAGTTTTACTATCAGCACTACCTTGTCGTGGTGTGTGTAATAGAGGATCTAATTCAGCATTAATAGTATGGCTTCTGCTGGTATGTCTCCCTGACCCTATTTAAAGGACTGTGGCCCTCCATGATCTCTTCATTACACCTCCGTGTCTGGATCGACTATATTTCCTCAGCTCATTTCAGAGACGTCGTCTTGCAACAATGAACACAATGAAATGAAATGAAACAATGAGCCACTGGATATAATGGGTTTTATATGGACTGTGACCCCAGCGAGTGTGTGTGTGTGTGTGTGTGTGTGTGTGTGTGTGTGTGTGTGTGTGTGTGTGTGTGTGTACTGACTTTTGTAATCCTTCCACCCAGGATGGGAGCGTTTTTCTCTCCCTGTCTTCCTGCCTTCAACGTGATGAAGCTGATTGGTCTGATGTATCTGAGGAGCTGGGCCGTCCTCACCTGTAATGTTCCACACCAGCAGGTGTTCCGAGCCTCTAGGTCTGACACACACACACACACACACACATTTTTGCTGTTTTGGGGTTGTATTTTATTATATTTTAAATAGTGTATTTTTTTCTGTTTCTGGTCACACCAAAAAATGATTACCCCTATTGCTCAGCATCTTACCTAAACTGCATGCAGGCTAATTGTTTAACAATGATTAGCACCGCAGATAAATGAAGAATTAATATAAAAGATATGATTAGTCTGAACTTTACTGACTAACACGCTAACAGACATGTAGGAACATGTGATTATGTTTATTTCTCCATAAGAGTGCAAGAGACATTTTAGTCTCATTTCAAATTTCCCGTAAAGTCAAATTATGTAACTATCTAACCCTATCACACAACCAGTGGTGACTGGACTGAAAGGTTACATTAATATTATTATTATTATTATAGTTGTGTTCTCTGTGCCTTGTGGCCTTATTTGCAGATGAATTCACTAGATTCTAACTGAGTAATTGAAAGTAAGCTTAGTCCTGGATCAGCAGAGCTTTTGAGGAGCTATATGTGTCACAATGATAAAGTCATAATGTACAGTATTAAGGGCAAATTCTAAGGTCTAGAATTAAATTTGTACAATAATTTCTAATAATGTGGTTAATTAATGGCATTAAATCCAAGGTTTTTTAAGAATACAATTTATTTTTTCAACTATCACTTTATGCTCATTAAAAACATTTAGACTTTTTTTCTCAAATTTTGACATCAGGGGAGCTGCAGTTTGGTTGAACAAAAAGCTTGGTAACGTTTGAATTTCATCCAATCATCATTATGGTCAATATGATCTATATGGTGTAGAATCAAGTTTTACTTAGAATCTATAGTTACTATATAATCCCTGCTAGATGCTGAAGAGAAGAGTGCGTTTCAGTGTTAGGTTACTTGAACTAAATGCTCTTGGATCCTGTATAATCTCAATATTAAATGTGTTTTTATCATATGATTGTTAGTAGTCAGGTTAGTTTTGTCCGGTCTAATATTGGAGTGACATTGACATATGAACCATTGGACAATGACACATATAATATATTTTAATGTATGTCTATGGTTAATGACTTAAAAGAGAAAGGTGAAAAACAGGCATAATCATATACACATGGACAGAGGAGGAATGTATGGAATTCTATAGTTGTCTTAAAGCTTACACACATCACCGAACAAAAAGACAGGTCATTTTATGTCCACCATTTCTCTTGCGTCACACACTCCATCCTCATGACTGAACTCTCCATGCTTTGATGAAGCTGAATCAGCATCATTACACATACACGCATCTATCCTGGTTTTTCAAGCTATTTCTTGTTTCCATTTTCCTGCTCTGCTGCGATAGTGACAAATCAGTGTGTCGTCCTATGGTGCATTATATGCATACGTACACACTGATATACAGGCCTGCAGTGCTCAACCCACTCTGATTTATGTAACAAGGCTGTCAGTGGCTCTTTCAGTCCTTATCAGTCAGTCCCAGATGTGGTGAAAAGTCCAAGCAGCCATACACACACACACACACACACTCATGCAGCTGAGAGCACATTTAATGTGAGCCATTAAATGCAGTTCTCCTGGAGAAGACAGAGATTGATACTGACACATTGCTGATGATAAAAAAAGGTTTTTGCTTATAATTACAGTGCTGAGACACTTAAATGTGTTTAACACTGACAGTATTTCTGTTGGTCATAATGTGGTGATCTTTCTTTATTAATGAAGTAGTCTAGTGTCGGAAGACCAAAATGAGAAATGCAGGAACTAAAACAGGATACTTGACGTAACTTTCTGGCTCAGGCTCAATCATGTTTTTAGTATGTTTATAACACATTAATATAACAGTGAAGCAACGTATTAATGACAAGCATCGGAGAGGCTATATATACCCTGCACACTGTATACAGCCAATCAGTCAATGCTGATATTCTTATTTTGTGACAATGTCATTGCTTCAATTGCTTCATTTTTTTTACGTAATAGTGATGACATAATTCCGACCAAAATAATTTCCATTTTTGATCTAAATAAGCTTTAGGTCGTGTCTGTAGTCCTATAGGATGCAGAGCTTTGTGGAAAAATGCATTTTTGAACTATGTTTGAAGCCATTTTCTGACTCCATTATGATGTCACTTATCATATGATATTTATATTAAGCTGCAGATTGTCTCTCAATTATTTGTGGAAATATCTTGGAATATGTGTGTTTCAGACCATATGTCATAAAGGTTAATCATCTGCAATTATCCTCCCAAGTAATATTATATCCCACTAAGTGTGATGAAAATCTGTACATGCTTTGTTGAGTTATTGTTTTCAAACACACATACACACACACACACACACACACACACACACACAGGATAATAACAGGATAATAATGACATAATATTTACTGTCATGGCATTGAGTTTTTATTCATGAGAATTTTTTCCAAGTAATTGAGAACAGATCTATTTTATATATAATAGAGCTTTACACATTCAGTTGCCTATACCTGTATTCAATTTATATCTATTATATCTATAAACATGTCACTGTGATGCTTCAGCTTCAACTTCAACAGTATGAATACCATCTGTCCTATGGTAGGACGATGTATGGAGGTCAGTAACAACTTAAAATTGAAAAGAAAAGATCTCACAGGAAGGAGGAAATGCAGACACAGACGGGGACAGGCTGAAAATGTTCAGTTATTTTTACTGAAGTAGATGGTGATGATAGAAGCTGACAAGCAGGCTAACAGGTACACGCACAAAAGAGGAGGGTGGCAAGAAAACAAAAACATGCTAAACACAATGACAAGTGACTAGGGGGAAATATGTACTGTGAGCTGATTATAATGAGATGAGAAACAGATGAGGTGGTTGTGGGAGTGAAGACTGGGTGAGAGACAGGTGAGGAGGTTGTGCGACTGAGAAAGGGTATGAGGACATCTGGTGGGCAAATAGAGAGCGACAATAAACAGGGCAGCGAGAGGAGTCATGACAACTAGTGAAAAGGAGTTAGCACACACAGTTTATCATAGGAGTGGATGGAAACATTTTATCATATAAACTTGAATTTCAGCAGAGGGCTTTTAAAGCAGCTCTAGACCAAAGGTTGGAAAATAATAGAAATAATAAAACTGTTCTTTCTTCCATGTTCTTTTTTCAGATCAAACAACTTCTACCTGGCTATGCTGCTTTTCATGCTGTTTCTGTGCATGCTGCCCACTATCTTTGCCATAGTCAGATACAGACCATCGCAGCATTGTGGACCATTCAGGTAAACACTTTTATTTACTGCGATGACATGAGTTCCTTGTCAATGAAACTCAGTTTGCTAACATGGACTAAGGCTAACATGGCATCAAGCTGTCCAGCTGATTTTAAGCTGTTTAGAATCACTTTTACACTGAATCATATGTCACAGAATCTCAAAGGTTATTGGGCTTTTTTTTCTTGTCTTTGCTTGTCTTTTTAACATGTGCCAGTCTTAGCCCAAAGACTAATTTTCAATAGTTTCTCCTCATTTTCTGGAATATATGCCAAACATTTAGAATATAATATAATGATTTCAATACATTAGGTCTGTGTCTACAGTTGCATCCTGTCTTTGTATTTTACAAAAATAAACTCATTGCCTATGTCACACACATTCTGTAACTAAACCATCGTTATATGTACACATCAATGTACTGTATCGACTTTTGCAAGGTTTAACAGATTTATTGACATGATACTGGAGGACCGTGTGTGGGAGTTGTGAGACATTCCCTATACCGACATTTTCAAGATGTGCCATGGGCATTTTAATGTGTTTTAAATGTGCTGTGTCTTTATTTAATAGAGCAGGCGTTTGTTGTGAGTGTTTCACACTCAGGTCACAAAGTACCTGCCCTCAAGCTGATATGGGATCTCAGCTTTTGTATTTGGCAGTGAGGGTAACATGGCAAGTTGTTGGTAAGAGGCAGCAGATATGATGCCAAGGTGAAAAAAACCTAAACTGAATATTGTTGGTGGTTGGAGTTGTGTTTATGTTTTTTCCACATGTTATCATAATTACAAGTGATTTTGTTTTTGTTGCAGTGGTCAAGAGAAGATTTATGACATCATCTCTGAGACAGTGGCCAGTGACTTTCCCCTGTGGTTCAGTAACGTGATGAATTACGTCACCAGCCCTGTTGTAGTGCTGCCAGCACTGCTGCTGCTGTTGTGAGACTGTACACACACACACACCCACAATTTAAACAATCTAAGTGCATGGTTCAAAAGCATTGCACTTTGTCTCTTAATCAATCAGGGGTGTGTATAACAGTAAACCAATCAGAGTGCAATGTCCCATTCTCTTTAAAAGCCAGGTGAGTTTGCATCTTGATGGACAAATATAAAGAGGGGTGATTTGCCAGCTAGTTTGCCAGGTAGTTTTCACAATAGTGACTACTCCCTTCAGACCAGGTTTTTGTTGGTCAAAGGCTTCTGCTGCCTCAGGATAACAATGTGGCGGACTACACCTCACTTGAAGACCAGCATGTCCAACAAGTCCATTTTCTCAAACGGGTACAAGAGCACTTGCTATTTAAACAAAAAAAAAGAAATGTAAAAACAAATTGGGCAATGGAATTTTGTCACGCTTGATGCTGCTTTGTGCTGGATTTAAGATAGGCCCTTTATGTGCAAATGACTGCAAATTAACCTGCCAACTTGATTTCTGAATTGTCCTTGTGTGTTTTTCAGCATGCTGATATATTATCTCCAAGCCATAGCCAGATCCCTCAAATTCACCAACAACCAGCTGAGGATGCAGCTCCAGACTGTGAGTTTCTAATGACTGAACTCCTCGAGTTTTCTATATGACTCCAAATACATTCTTCTCAGTTGCATTTTGCAGCTATATATATATAGCTGCAAAATGCAACTGAGAAGAATGTATTTGGAGTCATATATATATATACACCCATTGGTTCAGTTTCCAGTGAGACGTTTCCAGTTCAAAAATAAACATGAGAAACTGTCTCATCGTAAAAATGTTTGTGATTGGTCCATTGACAGAAAAAAATAATCGTCAATAATGATCATAATTAAATAAACTTAATTTTTAAGAATAAAATAACTATGAATAAAAAAACTCTCGTCCTGTTGAGTGCCAAAGTTAACATGACAGAGTGATATTCACTGGTGTAACCATTTTCTTAAATGTGGAATTTTTCTTCCATCTCTTCAGGAGCGAACTGACGACAAGAAGAAAGTCTTTCAGATGGCTGCAGGTATTTCTGGTGTTGTATCAGGTCTCTTGTGTGGGTCATAATCTCTTCAAGAGTCTTGACATCACCAACAGTTGCCCTTATGCTGATACTGTGACATTTAACCCTTCCTTAGCAAGACTGCAGGCTCCAGAGGCTGCTGCCGACCAAAACCTGGACCAGCAGGAGAGTGACATCACGAGCCAAGAGGCCTCCATCCACACGCCATCCCCCCGAAGGAATGGCAGTGTCACAAACTTTCAGTCGCCTGTTCGTCGCGGAAACAGCATCCGCACCATCACCCAATCGGCATCTCGGGCGGACCTGAGCAGAGGAAGTGGGGCTGGATCTGGCAGAAGTCCAACAGTGACCATACTGCCCAAACACAGGCTGGAGCATATCCCTAACAGGTCTCACACACTTATATAGTTTATTGATTTAACCAAGCTTGTTGACTTAAAACAGCAGCTGACCATTTACGTGATGGATTGAAGTGCCCTTTTATTGATTTTGATTCTGTTTAATTTAATTAGTAAAGAACAGGGCTAATGAGCAGGAAGAATTAGATTTTTTTTTTCCTGCTACTGAGATTATTTTCAATAAATTTAACTCTTATTTTAGAAATAAAATCTATCATGATTTAATATGTTCTTGATTATTATGTAAAAAACATGAATAGTTTGTGCTTATTTAGCATTAACCTGGGTTTCAGTGAAGACTTTTCTTACTGCTGTCTCAGTTTGTTTTTCATCCTGACAACAAAAATGTTCTGTGGAAAGCAGTGTAACTTGTAAGTCGTGTGAATGTTTTTGGCATGAAGAGGTTAAACCTGCTGCAGTTTGGCTTTAATGGAACATACCAGTATTTATTTTTCCGTTTTGCATGTTGAAGACCATTTTTGTTCAAACTGCATATACATTATATCACTGCTATGACCAATACACAAAACATGCAACCATTGATTTTCTTTCATTTCAGTTCATTAACACTTTTTGAAACCTGTTTAATTACACATCACAGTAAACAACACAAACATCTTATCTGCTTGTCTCAAGATTACGAGATTGTGTGTGCCAATGCAGTGCAGACATTTCAAATCAGTCCATGCTTTATTAAAGCATTATGCTATGAAAACATAATATTAATGTCAATACAAAATTATAATCATATAAACTGTTTCTTATGTGTTGTCCTTTCTCAAAACAGGCCCCCACCATTTCTTAGTGGCCCTAGTGGATCCTGTAGGTCTAAGTCCTACCATCACATGGCGTACAATCCCCCAGCTCGGTATTCTGACAACATCCACTCTGACCCCCTGTACAGGAAGACCGTACGCTCAATACATCCTGTCGAGGCTTCTGGGTTCATTGCTGCACAGAGTTATGGAGGACGCCGTGGTCATACTCGCTACGTGATTGTCAATGAGCACGAGCCCAGGAAGAAGCTGCTGCGCTCAGCCACTCGGATCCCTCGACATTACCTCATGGAGGAGCCTGCAGAGATCCTGGAACTGTACCCACGCAACATCAAACGCTACATGCCCCGCACCACTCACCACCAGCTACATCCTCACCGGGCCCACCCATCACAGCAGCATCTGAGTGAGGAGGAAGAGGAGGAGGAGGAGGAGGGAGAAGGAAAAAGCAGGAGAAGGATGTCACAGGCTCATCGGCCTCATTCCCTCTCTGACCTCCACCAGCCAGCGCACTTCTACGTCGGTGACCGTGTGGAAAGCCACGTATCCATGGCTAAAGACAGCCACGCAGCTCGAGGAAGATATGGAGCACAAGAAGAGGATGACGAGGAGGATGGCGGAGGAGAAATAGCCTGGAGGGATATAGAGTCACATTCACGGCCCCAGGCCAATGTGAAAGGAGCGGACCATCTTCTTGTGCGAACCAGGCGTCACATCCATTCCCCAGGAAGACACTGTCCGTCCCCAGCCAGGACCAGGCTCACAGAATCTCACATGAAGCCCAAGACGAGGCCGAAGCTGGACACCCCTGTGACAGAGTCGGACTCAGCCTCCCTGGCCTCCAGCAGTGACCAGCAGAACAGCAGCACTGACCAATACATACAAGTCATCCACAACAAGGAGCGCTATCTCAAATCTGATGCCAGGCAGGGAAAGCTGGCCAAAAAGAAGTCCAAGACCAGCTTTGATCTAAATGTCACTGAGTCAAATGACCTGGTCTGCTCCAATGTATGACATCTTTACTTAAATGATGTCTCCTGTTAAAATGGTTTTCCAAATATCTGAGATATAAAGTATATGCTACGATGTGTTAAAACACTGCATTTAAAGCACAGACAGTATTATAGATGTGATTTCTTACTCCTATGAATGTGGTCTTGTATCATTTTGATACAGCTGATTATGTAACATAATATATATTGTAAGTTATAGTAGTGGTCGCCCCACTTCCTTCCCGTGCTATCACAATAAAACCCTCTCTATAGAAACTCATTGATCGTCTTGTACAGTGAATGAACACCTGCATTGAAGTGACCACTACAAGTCCCAGCATGCTCTGCTGCAACAAGCGAGGTCGCCAGGCGCAGGTGCGTGAAGCCAACCAGATTACAGGAAAGAGTCGGCCGCCTTGACCTTCAAAATAAAACGTGTGAAACGTGTGGCTTCATTCGCCGTTGCGCTTTGCTCAGGTTGTTTGCACAATATCTGCTTAAATCCCCGGACACTATTGAAAGTATAGGAGAATGGTCACACAGGTGCATGATACGTTTCCAAGGACGCATGTGATTTTGAATACTCGTCTTGTTTTGAAAGTTGTAACCGGAAGTTCATAATTTCTAGATGATTTGGCGACTCGGATTCTCAGATTTCAGGGAATTCTTCCAGATACTTTGGGGTTTTATGGTTTGCACACCGGGGTTCACACGCAGTCTCAGGGTAGCCAAAGTTGTACTGTCGGTAGAGTTGTGTTTTTATTCACGTACATTTGCGTCGCTAGCTGCTCGTCTCTTAACGATGCGTGTTTACATAGCGTATCTCATTCATTGATTTTTGGCTAGCGCGAGCTGTGTAGCGGCGGTCCTCGCTCACCTGACCGGGTTGTACTGTCTGACCTGGAGCTGAGGCACAGCTCAGCGACCGACGGCTTCATCTCCACTGAGGACCCACAGCCCGTGTAACGACCGATCGTTTGGCCGCTTTAACGCCCGCTAGTCGGTCGAAGCGAGTTAGCGACGTCAACTTTCACCCACTACCATGGATTACAAAGATAAGGCGAAGACGGCGGCTGACTGCTTGATGAGCTACAAGAAGGACGAGTCCGGGTGGAAAGTCTGTAAGAAGTCTGTAAGTGTTCGCTGCTATTGTCTGATGTGAACCATTTAAATCCACTTGCTTGATACATGGTGTCCAGTGGCACCGTGAGCCAATAGGAGGCTGCCGTGAGGATGGCGTGTTATGATGTTACACGGGCAGCCAGCATGACGTTACAGGCTGCTGCCAAACTGAGTCTTTACTCAATGGATCCAGCTCCACAGATCACACCAAGCAAATGCATGTTTAATTCAATCAATTCGTTAAATAGATTGTGAACCACTTCAAAATGGAAACTTTTTAAACAAGACTATTATTAGGGTAAGCAGATGTTCACTCAGACACACACACACACACTCATATAGGGGACAGTAAAACAGACACAAGCATAAAATACATCTTCCACTAAGTCTACAGTTTTTGTATTTGTTGACACAGTCAACTTTGTGGCCATTGAGTGTCAGTCAGTGATGCCAGTGAGTGAGGGTCTACTTTGTCTACAATATATAATGATAATAATATAGATTTAGGATTCAGAGTGTTATAACTCTGTCATATCATTGTTTTAATAGAACTTTAATGTCTGAGCTATTCTCAGCTTTAAGTGGTCAAGACTATAGAAAAGGTCAATATAAATACAGACCATTTACCTTAGTTAACTGATTCAGATGTCTTGACTATTGATTCTAATGTTTGAAAAGGCTCTCACAGAGCACCTGTACACTGGCTAATGCATGCAATTATCCAATCAGCCAGTCACATGGCAGCATTGCGATGTTTATAATGTGGACGAGAGCATTAAGAGAAGAAAGGTCAGACTGGTTTGAGGTGACAGAAAGGTTACAGTAACTCAGATAATGTCTCTTAACAACTGTGGTGAGCAGAGAAGCATCTCAGGATGAACAACATGATGAACCTTGATGGTTCTACAACAGAAGAGAACACATCAGGTTTCAGAAAGTGAGGCTGCAGTGATACAGACTCAACAACACTGAAGATTGACTAACGTAGCCTGGTTTATTGAATTTAGAGTCACAATCTGAAGTCAACAGCATGGATCCATAGAGACAACCTGCCTTTTGTCAACAGTGTTGCTGGTGGTGTGATGATGATGGTAAACATGGTTTAAGTGTCACAGTTTATCTGAGTATTGTTGCTGAACATGTTCCTCCCTTTCTAGCCACAGTTTACCAGCTTCTAATGGACACTTCCAGCAGGATAATGCTCCATGTCACAAGGTCAAAGTCTCAAAGTGGTTTCATGCGCGTGAATGAATGAATGTGATGTGGACATGTCAACATAGAGTAGATTTTCAGAGACAGTTTCTAGCATCCGGTGGAAACCAGAGCACAGGGAGGAACTACCCAATTTTAGTTTGGTGTTCCTAAAAAATTGGTCACTGAGAAGTGTAAAGCTTGTCATTCCAAATATTCAGAGATCAATATGTCCTCATGTCATGTCTTGACAGAACTCATTCAGCCCTACACCAACACTGACTCTGAATGAACACATTTAATTGGCAACAGGTAAGTGGCATTAAAGGCTGACTAGTGCCAACGATGCTGGACAGCAGTCAGCCACTGCTGCTCAGTGTCTGCAGACAGTTCACATCAGCTGAGACTGGCACACTAGCTCTGAAGTAAGAGGTTAAAATCACATACTGTATTAGTTTATTTGGTTGTTTTGAGATCTGCAGCTTATCAGAGGAAACATCATTTACCAAGGTTGTTCACCATACAAAGGCAAATGTTACACACTGACCATGTACTGTTTTATTTGGCAGAATGACGTGGTGGTGTCTTGGCGCCCCTCATCAGAGTTCCCTGGGAATGTGTGAGTAACCTCAACTTTGTCTTTCTCATTAGTATATGGCAGTAAAACGGAACTTTGATTTTCTTCATTCATATACTTTTTTTTTTTTTCATGAATAAGTTGTGGGGACTGTTTATCTGTGTGCAGGGGTAAAGTCTTTAGCCTGTCTGAGAACGTATGAATCTAATTTACAGCAGAGTCATGCCTTAACAATCTGCTTTCCTGACTGTGTCCTGTCATCTGACCTCCATGTCAGTTATAAGGGGGAGGGGATTGTCAGCGGCAGCCTGGAGAAGGTGTGGGAGTGCCTGAAGCCAGTGCCCAATGGGCGCCGAGTTAAATGGGACAACAACGTCAAAAAGTTTGAGCTTCTGGAACAAATCTCAGAGGTGAGCTAACTATCTCATTTCTGATGAAAGGATGTTATGTCACTACCATTCTGAATCAGTGAAACCAACTCTCATTCCATGCATCACAGAATGTCTGGATTATATTAAAGCTGCACTACGTGACCTTAACATGTTGGTGGCTTCATATGGCAACACCTGTGCTGGAGTACCTAGAAATCTACTAATGTGATGTGACCAAATAAAACATACGGCTAATAGCATGACAGCCAGGTCACTTTATATCAAAAAACATTTAATATTTGATCTACCTTTTTCTTGTCTCTTCTTCCAGTGTTTTGCCCGTTACCATTCCCAATCTACTCAATTGGATAAATTACATCATGTGTGGTCTACTGTAATCTGAGTAACGCAGTGCAGCTTTAAACTCATACATTACCTTATACCTGAGGTGATTTCCATTTTTGCTTTTGGTTTGTTCGGCTCAGACTTTGATTACATTCCCTTGTCTCCCACTCTTGCACAGGGCACCTCCATCTGCCGAACAGTCACGCCCTCAGCAGCTATGGGTATCATAGCTCCACGAGACTTTGTAGATGTTATTTTAGTTGAGCAATTCGAAGATGGCACCATTTCATCAAATGGTGCGTAATGACCCATTCTTGTCTACTCTACTTGCTTGCTTTGTTTTTCTACTTTCTAAGATTCATGTGACATGGCAGGAACTGAACTCTCTTTACTTTCAGTGATTTTGTTGCAATTTACTGTTTACTGAGGGTACACTAGAGGTCTGAACATACTAAACAGACTACACATTGACCAATTTCCCTTTTTTCTCTTTTTTAAGTGGTTAATGCTTGAATCTACTTCTGCAGATATGACTTCAATCAAATATATCTAGGGAAAATAAATTAGCCGAGAGACAAATGGGTACATTTAAGCTGGATGTCCACTGCAGGAGTCCGTTTGAAGTGTTTGTTTCCCAAACAGTCGAAAGGTTGTTACATATTTTTGGGCTTTGAACCATGGGCCTTCTGTTTGGGGGACTAAAGGTCAGAGATTACTGAAAAGACAGTAACAACCACCATTTAAACAGGTAAATACTGGTTTAAACAATGAGCAGTAGCATGTTCCAACATTATGTCACAGACTCGTGTAGTGTCCTGGGGCCTCATTTATAGAACAGTGCTTAGGGTTCATACTAAAAGTATACGTGCAGACAAAAGCCGAAAATGGCGTACGCATAAAAAATCTGATTTATAAAACCGTGTGCATGCACACCTGAAGGGAATGTCCACTTTATAAATCACAGTCCACCTGGAAACGTTAATGATGAAGTGGATCAATACTCTGCTTCAGTTCACCACCTCACGTCTTCATCGCCACTTTCCCCGTCTCCAAAATGTTTGTCACATAGGTCAGAGTTAGCGTGGAAGCCCATTCTCCCTTCAAGTTTGTTTTTATAAATCCCAACGTTTGTGTGAGAAGTGGCATATGTGCTTTTTCTGGATGTTGTAGTGACACTTAGTGCTCTGTTACAATGTGACTTAATGCTTTGCTTTTACCGGTTTTCTTAAAATTAATTCCGGTGAAACAATGGCTATAATAAGCATAGTAATGGCATATAGTATGTCCTATGTCCCAGAGTGCCCTAGTTGTCACAGTTTGCTGCAAGTGTCATCAAGGGCCGAGTTGCAACTAAACTTTGGTTTTATTGGTAGACTGCAAACCTGATGCTACAGGTTAAAGACTAATTTCAAAGGACAATCTGGTTTATTACAACCTTGTACTAACATCTGCAAGTCTAGCCATTAGTTCCACTGCTAATGATAACATTTCCCATTATCCTTTTTTTTCTATAAAGATTAAAAAGATCAAGATGGAGTTAAATAAATCCAAATAATACAAAAGTGGAAAATCTCGTATTAATAACATAAGAAAGCAATAGATATTAAGATGGGAAACATTCACTGAGGATCATTTGTGTTTGTGGACATATATGCTGAATAATCTGGTTTTTAAGCGTCTGGAACCACTAATATCAACCTCTGATATTTTAGGGTCACATTAGAGGGATAGTTCACAGAAAAATGTAAATTCACTCATTACCTACTCACCACTATGTCGATGGAGGGGTGGGTGAAGTGTTTGAGTCCACAACACACTTTTCAGGGGTAAACAGCGTTGCAGCTGAATCCAATACAATTGAAGTCAATCGCGACTTCTTCTTCAGATGTAATAAAAGAACAGAGAAAACATAAAATGCCTCCATACTGCTCCTGTGGTGTCATCTAAGTGTCTGCAAGCCCCGACATTCATATTCTACTCAAAAAGGCATAATTTACACCGTGTTTTAAGCCTAAATGTCCTCTGATATCTTTATACGAGGTGAATTCACGGACCCTCGTGCACACCATCGTACAGCTAAGTTTTGGCTTAAAACACAGTGTAAATTACCTTGTTTCGAGTCGAATATGAATGTCGGGGCTTGCGGACCCTTGGATGACACCACACGAGCAGTATGGTGGCATGTTATGTTTTTTCTGTTGTTTTATTACGTTTGAAGAAGAAACACTGTTTACCCCTGAAACTCCTAAAGTGCTTTGTGGACACAAACACACACCCACCCCTCCATCGGCATAGTGAGGAGTAGATAATGAGTGACTTTAGATTTTTGGGTGAACTATCCAAACTATGTCTGTGCTGTATTTGAATTATTTTTGTATCTGTATTTCATCACAACACACTTAATCTCCAGGCCTTTTAGAGAGTAATGATATATGAATATTTCCCCATAAAGGATGATGATGATTATTAACCACTAGCTCAAGCAGCAAACTGTATTATTTAGCCACTTACAGGAAATGGAAGTACTGCCTTTTTCAGAAAAGTTGGGAACAAAGTCATAGGTGACCCAAACTGATTCAAAAGAGCCACCAAAGATGAATGCTAAAAGCTCTGCTGTAAACATTCGTCACAGTTTACTCCTGGTGGTAAAGTGCTCTTAGGTAATCTGTGTTTCTTGTCCCAGTGGACTGTATTCCCACCTGTCAGCAAATAACTGCCTTGTAGGAGACAGCAGCTGTAGTTTTATACTGACACACATGACAGTGATATCAATCGTCTCACCTAACTCAGTGATAAAGCAAATTAGTGTTTCCCAGGAGGCAAATGGTTGCTTTAATTGTAATGTGTGTTTTCAAACAGCCACCAATGTGACTCACCCAAGCTGTGCTCCCCAGTCTGGCTTTGTGAGAGGATTCAACCATCCTTGTGGTTGCATCTGTATCCCAATCTCAGGGTGCGTACACTTAACACACACACACCCATATTAAACAAGTACAGTGTGAGTCTGGAGAGCTCACTGTGCTACTTGTGCTTCTCTTTGTTCTTATATTTTCTCTTTGTGTGTTTGTTCCACTCTGTCTTCAGAGAGCCCAACAAAACCCAAGTGTTCAGCTTCTTCCAGACCGACCTGGGTGGCCTCCTCCCTCGCTCCGTGGTCGACTCGTTCTTCCCCTCCAGCATGTCAGAGTTCTACAGCAACCTGGCCAAGGCTGTGAAATCCCTCAAGGACCTTTGACATGAAGCGTTCAGAGATCTACCTTCAAACTTGAGGCCTCCCGACTGGTCAGGCCAAATGTCCATTCCAGTTTAAACCTTCCAAACTCTACAGCAGTCAGAACACTCAGACCACTGAATCCAATAGATATAACCCGCCCTTCATGTATATTCCTCTTACTGCAGGAGCAATCCTCTAAATCTTCAACAGTCAAACCCTATTTTAAAAGCAGTTTACACTGAAAAATGGCAAAATTGATGAGGGCTTCCATTTGAAAAAACACCCATTACCATTACCATTACTAGCTGTGGGATGAATTTACTTTGTCCTACTTTACAGAATGAAAATAGTTTGTAAAATTGTGCTAAAGGTGCAGTAAAAATGCATGTTGCATGTACCTTATTTACCCTATGCGGGTATCAGATTGCAGTACTGCCTCATACCTCATATAGTTGTTTGTGTACTTGAATTGTTATAGATTTGTTCATCTCCACTCACCTACTGTAGAAGCCGTCTGCCTTTTTAATGAGCTCCACTGAAGCACAGGAAAGATGGTGTAAGTGGCTGGAGGTTTTGATTGGGAATACTTCATGTTAGATGTGGCTCTACTAAGCAGAAAAGAGTTTCCCCTTTTTCATGGCATTGGTTTCTGTTGGCATTTCCCTTTCTTTTTCACCACATTTAGTCCTCATGCACGTTTAGTTTCATTGAGCCAGCTTCTCAAAACTCACGATTCACAGATGTTTTTCTGCTAAAGTCACACATTTGAAGATGCTGTGAGATAAGACTGTTAACGTGAAATACAATGATTATTTTCAGTAGGCGATACTGTAAAAGAAAGAGATGGTTCACTTCAGCTATGTTCTTAAGATGAAATATTTCTAATGCGGAATTATGAGCGACAAGGGTCAAGACTCTTTACAAAAGTTACCATATAAAGCTGGAGAGCTTTACTAGGGATCGTGTAAAGGAGACATTGGTAAAGTGTGAAAGACACTAAAATGCACACACGGTTTAAGAAGATAAGAGTTTTCAAATAGTTTTATACTTTTAATTTAAGTGTGTCTGTAGGGAGTTCAAGTAATGGTAACATAGAGTGAAACAACTCTTCTATTGTGATTTTGTACTTTCAAATGAATCTCTCGTTCAAAGCACATTCAATCCCCACACTACTGTCCTTTAAACAAGATTGGTTCTGGTAGCCAGCTTTGAAATCCATTCCGAGTTGGTAAATACTAATCTTTTCATACAATCACTTGAGATCGTCACATTTGCATCTTTCTGCAACTATGGGTGTCTGTTGTCAAGTCAATGGAACAAGTAAGACATGTGACTGAATCGTGTACCATTAACACAACATGTTAAACATGGTCACTGAAATGAAACAAGGGCAAAATTTAACTTTATTCAAGACAGGGTTAAGTAAAGGAATAGATGTGGTCCTGAAGCCTTGAGGTACTGTAGCACCACCCAAGTTTAGTTACAGTATGATACTGACTCAAACAAAAGCAAGAACTCTATTATATTTGATGAAATGCTATCACACACCATCAGCACCTATAGTACGACCACTGTTTTCTTCAGGCTGCTACAGCAAAAGCCTGAATTATTAAACCACCTTTGTGAGAGAAAAAACAGGTTTAATCAGTTAACAGGACACAGTACAACACTCTTCTTGAGTCCGATGAGGACATGAAACCAAACTGACGGAAACATAAAAATTTTTTTTTTTAAAAAGATACCGTCCTTGCTAATGCTTTAGAACTCACATAAAAATCCTATTATTTTGAATGCTGATCCTAAATGACGACACATACACTGACCCTTATTCTACAGTTAACCTACAAATTAATGTTACCTCACTGTATCACATAACACAATAAAGCATTTTGTATGTTTTGGGATAAAGACACACGGTGATTCACAAGATGAGATATGTTGTAGAATTTGTAGTAACCTATTTCCAGGGTAGAGTTTTGTCATAATCCTACCTCTCTGTCTACACATTGCAGTTAATGAGGCTTCTGTGTGGTTGAATAGAAATGGGAAATGAACTTGAAGTGGGCATTGTCATGGAGTGTTGTGTCCCCTTGTCCAGCTCAGGGCATGTCTGATCATTCTTTCATTTTTACTAAAGGCATATGAGACGTGCACAATCAAGACAATAATAATAATAACCATTGGCTTTGTCTATGTCAGTGGTCTTTTAAAATAAAGGCTCATTTTCAGGTTAGACGGGGAAAGACATACCTGCACACAAACAACATAGCTCACAACACTTGACGAAAAAGTTTTAAAACATGTCTATATTTATTATCCTAAAATCTAAGTTGCTATCATAAAAGTGCTACCTGACGTTTTAATATTTACATAAACATTAAATGCAAACTGTAAGTTTTTCCACAACTGCCAGAGTACTTTTCAGGTATTTGGAAAAAGAACCTGTACTGTATCATTTTAATCTTCATCACTGAAGCTCACTGTGGTAGAAGAAATGAGAAAATGCTGAAAACTTTGTGATTTTAAAGATGCTGCGTGCGCCTTCTTTTCACCCCCTCTTCTTATTGGTTCCTGAATGATAACTTGGGGATTCAATTGATTGCTTCAACATGATCAGCAATAAGAAATGCCTTGGTCTGAAATGAGTTTGTCAGGGGGTGAAGAGGAGCATCAGAATTGGGGGGGGGGGTTGATTTGTATAGTGATCTGTTGGTTTACCAACTTTCTCAAGAGCCCCCATGTGTATGAAAATACGTATACTTGACATGCTTAGTTATTGTTGGTTTATATCAAAATTCCTTAAAAAAGTGTTTTCTTCTTTACCTGCTCAACTATATTGTCTTTTTACCTTGCCTTGTAGCCAGTAATCTTAATGAAAGACCTCATTTCCATTTACAAATCCTATGTGCTTGAGATGTTGCTTGCATGTGGATCTAAAGGCATTTTCATGTGTATATTGTTTAAAATGAGCCAGCAGGGTTTTATTTAAACGTAACATTGTCTCATAGAGGTGGCTGCTGAACTAGAAGAAACAGATACATGAAGAATACAAAGGGAAGGGAAATGAGAACCTTTGACTTCTTGACCACATCTCCACCATGTCATCTGTATTTGGTCACACTGTCTTCTTAATGAAATGAAATGACATTCCTCTGCATGGAATCCCAATATTCTAATGGAGTTGGGTGGACATCTCGGGTTAAGAGAAGTGATGTGCAGATCTCCCTTTTTTGATGAGCAAGTTATTATGCCATGATTATGTATATATGATTCAGTTTTGATTAACATTTGCTGACTGGTGATGAACTTGCTTCGTCTCCAGACTGACATTTTTGGACTTATAACATGTACACTATGGCAGTTAGCCATATTTAAAGTATTAGACTGATATACAGAGTAAGTTCTATGTTTAGTACTTGAGATTCAGACACCAATCCAAAGTTTTCCAGTACAGACATTTGTCTACCATGTCACATGAGCCTACTACTCATCATTGTCTTAACATGCAGCTGTTCACCTTGTACTGTTCTCTACCCATTTAATTTTGTATTTCACCAGCATTAAAGTGATCAAAAGAAGCATCTTGTGGGCCATTCCTGTTTGTCTTCTTTTTGTGAAGTGTATACCAGAAGAAGTTGATGATGATTCATACACTTGTGAAACCATTTAATATACAAACAGAAAAGGAAACATTGCACCCATTTTGAAGTTTATACAAGATCTTTTTAATTTGTTATGGCAGATATGACTCATCTATAAATATCACTTTTGTAAATTGTGATCTTTTGTTTCTTATGGCTTGCATACGTACACATTAAGGCATCATATTTGTGTATCAATTCTGACAATGGGGCATTTTAAGCATGGAGAAATGTTGCATGCACAACACTTACAATTTACAGAAAAATAGTTTTTACCATTGCCATGAATGCTTTCCTCTGAGTAAAGAAACTGTTTTCAATAAAATACTGGTGTCAAACAATGGACATTTGTCAAAGTCCTTGCTCTGCACTCTCAACCCCTTGAACACTTGCTCACAGCATCAGTGTGAATATTGTGCACTTTTTTTTAAATTGTGGATCATAAATACATTCATTAAGCACAGAGGAGTTTGAGTCAATTCAAATAATTTTCCCTGTGCTCCAAATGTCTTGCAGAGCACTGAGGACTGAAACACAGACACACAACTGAAACTTTCCAAGACTCATCACCACCTTGTGAACATGAACAAATAAACAGCCTTTTACTCTCCTTCATTTGTGGAGTAAAGATAAATCATGACTTTTGAATCAATAATACTAAGTGTTAGGCTCTGGAATGATTTAACTTGTTTCCATGATGCAGGACATAGCATCAATAGCCTCAAACATGTTTATGTGTAATGATAGGACAACCGTTGAAGGGGAACTCTAATCTTTCAATTACACAGTGTCACGTTGCTGTAGCAGTAGGAACTGAAGCTGACGTTGGTTGTGTTCACTTGAGTGTTGCCACTGAGGAGCATCCAGTGTGTGGACTGCAGGCTACCAGCTGTGTTTTGGATCTGTAAATGGATTCCTTCATATTGTGTTATTATTGTGTGTTATCATCACATCTGTTACCTTAGTCCTGACAGTGCTGTTTTGTGATGCAACATTGGATGTTTTTTCAGTAATACTATACTGGCCAGCATAGAGTGCAATCAAGAAGCTACACATTCACCACAGTGTAGCCTAACACAGTGAGACCTAATATTAACAGTGGCGGTTGTCAAGCCATGGGCAGTCTGATCTAAATGAGCTGTCTGGATTTCATGCAGTCTTGTGTCAGATTTGAGGCAGGGAGAAACACAAGATCTTAGCTTGTGTGTTAATTCAGTGATTTAATACAGTAAGTCATTGTGTTGTGCACATCATTTATTTACTTGCGAGCCTGGCCAGGCTCCGAGCTATTATCAAATAATTGTCTACTGAAGGTAAAAAAAACTTTTAACACAAAAATAAAAGGTGGACCACACTGATACCTGATTTCTAGGAGTTTGTTAGAAGGCCAATATTGGTGTGTCCCAAGTTCCGATGTTTTCTTTTTCCTTTGCGAGCGGCTCCCAGCAGCCACAGTGTGTCTCATTCTGTCGCTCCCTGTTGCTCTCGCCTCCTGATGACCAATGTGATTGGTCCCTCGGGTAAAGCCTTGATCATGTTCCAGGCCTCAAACCTTGTCATGTCCTGCAGACTGCTTCCCTGCACCTGCAGCAGCTCATCTCCACACTGCAGACCGCTCTGCTCCGCAGCTCCACCTGACACACACACACACACACACACAGACTTTTTACCTCTTTCACAATATTACCATAAATAATCTCAATATGTTGTCTAAGTTTCAGAGCTGCTTTTTTTTCAAATTAGTTTTTCTGGCTAAACACACCTGTTTGTTTTTTCTAAAAACAGGACTAAATACAGGTTAATTTCTAGTTTGAACTGACACCAAACATTAATCATGTCCTTTCCTCTTTTAAGACTCTAATTAGTTGGTTCATGGTGATTTTGAACTTTTGAACTTATCAGGTGTTGTTTCAGTTCTGTTTTAAAGGACCAGTGTTATTTGGAGACATTTTATGTAAGATACATTATTTTGTTTTCATTAGTCTGTATTCATTAGTTCAAAGAATTTAAGTCTTAGTACTAAGACAATAAGTTGTGTTTGATGCATTAGAATGAGTCCTTTACATTTTCCAGTGTTGCACTGCCGCGTTTCTACAGCAGCCCAGAATGGAATAACCAGACACTGGCTCTATAGAGGACCTTTTCTCAATTTAATGTTACCTGGAGGCCACCATGGGCTCTCCTATACTGTTGGAAACAGAAGATTATTCAGTTTAGTACAATCTGCAAAATTACCACTAGATGGCCCTGAAACCCACTCACTTATTCTTTAAAATATCCTCATAATGAATGTACCTGCAAAGATCCTGTTGATGACAAAAGGCCTGTCTCCATGGATTGAGCCTTTTCCTCCCTCCAGAGTAAAACCAACTCCTCCAGCTCCTTTGTCCAGCTCCACCCTCACCGGAGCTGCCTGCTCCTCCACTGCAGCACAGGACAGGGCAAATGCAACCTTAATAACTTCATAGTACTTAGAACAAATAGTTATTAAAGTTAGCATATAACAGGTTGAATTTAGAAACCTTTTCAGGCCTACGTGAACAGCTTTTGTCTGCATCAACTGAAAATCCTCCCTTAGAAAAGCTATAGATTCCATTAAGTCTCAAAGTGTCAGGACTGCACCTTTGTGTGTGTTTGGATGACTCACCTGAAGCGTTAGGCTCTTCGCTCTTGCAGCCTCCCCCCTCTCTGCCTCCCTCTCTGCCTCCCTCCTCTGCTCTCTTGCAGATGACCACCACAGCCAGCTTCAGATTCCGGGCCTGACGCATAGCAGCGGTGGCATCGGCATGTGTGACGCCCTGCAGTGTTTGTCCGTTTATAGACAACACCTCATCTCCTTTCTGAATGGTGCCCTCCTGAGCCGCCAGGCCGCTGGGAAACACTTTGTGCACCTGAACAGAAGACAATAAACAAGTGTCACAGAGAGAGACATTCAGTGGCCCAGACTAGACGTAGCACTATAAAGGCTTAAAACGTGTTTATGGTAAATGATACTGGAGTGCAAGACTTGGGAATATGACGTGCCTGTGATTATCTGTTATCTGTTTCTCTATTTATCCACATTATTGACATCAATGCAGTCAGTCAAATCAAACTCTTAGCTAAGTCCAGGGTAGATGTTCCTAATTCCAGAAAAGAACTGTTCACCAGCAGAGACATCCTGACACACAGTAAATGCCACCAGAACAGAAATCTCTCAGACATTCAATGCCTGTGCTCAACCAGACCTAGTCTCACATGATGTGCTATGAGTGACTGCAAAAGTCAGTCTCAGCGTCACAACAGCAGGAAACATGCAGCCACACTGGATCCGAGCTGCACGTGCTAAAGTTAATGATCTTCAGAAGTTTGGTGTCAAACAAGCAGCTTTCACAATACCTCATTCTGACTGGGACAATGTTGTGCAGACAGGTTATTGCTAAGAGGCCAAACCCTCATTCAGAAGGTGGTTTAGTGAAGGATCATCAGAAAATTGCAAAAGAAAAGCAGTTTAAACCTAGCAAGAGTGAGCTTGGTATGGCATATGTGTTCACTTATTTAGTCTGACCCTTGAAAGACAAAACTGAAATGGTCCTTGATAGGAAACATCCCTCCACCCCTGCTCTAAATGAGCAGTATGAAGCTGTACTGAGAGCTGCTTACTGTCAGAGCTTTGGTCTCCAGGTCACAGCCTCCAGCGATGCTGAATCCCAGACCTGCTCCCTCCTCTTTATGCAGGATCACAACATGGATGTCCACCAGTTGCTGTGGTAGCAAAAACAACAACAATTTGTATTATTATTATGAAGGGACTTTGAGCCATCAAGCAACCTTCACAAATATGTGCCTTTATTTACATTACTAGATGTTTCCAAATGTAATATAGTCACTTTTGAGATCTTTTTCTTTTTCCAAAGATTCTGGACAAAAATGGCAGCATATGTGTTGTGCTACACAACCACCTGCTGAAAAGACAAAACGTCCATGAATTTATGCCTAAAATAATTTTGTGTGACTAGTGTCAGTGACTGTTTAAATATTTGAATATGATGAATGATGAATACAGTGCATGAGTCATTTTTATGAATATCAACTGTGGGGCCAATAGTTGTAAACCTGATGATATAGCACGATACCTCGCTCAGTCCAAATGTAACAGGAAAGTGCTCCTTACTGTTTGTTCGGAATTTAACATGTGAGAGTTTTTCAGACAGTGACACCTTGTGTTTGCAGATAACAGAATGTGTGTGTGTGTGTGTGTTAATATACAGCAGATGCTGAGCACACAATGGCTCCCAGATGGCTGGATATTTGAGTTGTAAGTTGTAACTGAGATTTGACCAGGAGACATGTGAAGTTTCCCTCAGGCCAAACACACACACATTGTTCATAGCTTTCTTAAAGGCAGTGACATTTTCTGTAATTGGAGACAGTAAGTGACCTGCACAATATATTATAATCCAGTACATAAGCGCTGTAAAATATTAGGTACATGTGAGGATATACAACATAAAAGTTATAAGATATAATTATATCAGTGCTTATATATACACATATAAGTAAACACAGTAGTTTTTCATCATATTAACAAATCCCCCATGGATGGGTAAGACGTCCTGACTCTGGGTCATCACCAGGAGACACATCGTGCTGTGATGGAATGATTGGTGGCTAAAAACAACCAATCAAGTTTATATAAACTGATGGAAGGTTTTAAACCAAGAATGTGGGATGAAATCAAACAAAGCAGTTTGATAAGATTAACAGAGACATAATTTATGAGAGGATAAAAAGAAAGAGGAAGAGGATAACAGCATGTAGTGGCAGGGTGGACACTAGGGGGACAGTGGAGTTGTATTTCTAATGTTTGTTAGATTATTTAGTATAGAACAGGCATAGTACAAGACAAGTAAGTTGCTTCTTCCTACTCCTTTTCAGACAGAAAATTATATATTGATCTAAGTTCATTTACAGTATGTTACTGAATGTTAATGTTATGTTAATTCCTACTACTTACGTTGCTGATACCTATTTGGGGATTTGTTTCCAACAAATGTATTTCAATTTTATCTTTAAACATAACTAAACTAAAACGGTTCTCTTAAAAACTGCACTAACTCTTTCAACTTTTGGTCACAGAGTGAGATGTTCCGATTGATATCAGTGAGTATGGAGCCTTGGTAAAAATATGTTTAGACTAACTCTGTGTGATGACTTGAAAAAGGGAAGGAAACAGAAACCAGGCTCTGACCGTAGTTAAAAGAAACACCTCCAACCCTTGTAAAGCTCACTGATCAACATCATCCGGTTTGTTTAATGTAATGTGAATAGGGTTAGGCTAACCTTGTTTACCTGAAAAACAACCTGAGTATTTCTAGAATCCAGACTACAGCCCTGAGTTTGTCAATTAGAGGTTAATACATTTTTAAAAATTAAATTTTTCGTTAACATATAGTGCAGTATATAACAGTGATTCTGCCAAAGGGCTTCAATGGACAGGGGACAAAGTAGTGTTTAAGAAGGTGGTGCCTGTACTGAGGGAATCATGGACCATCTGCCCAAGGGGAGGAGCTGCTACTCACTATAGACGACATGAGTTGGAAATGAGATGACTTTTTTGAGCCTGTCTGGTTATAGTTTGCTGAAGACTGACCTGGGAATTGGGATGTTCACCGTGGGTTTCATGGCTGTGTTTATAACCCGGTTGATCTGGGCCTATAGTTAAATTATCAAACCATCCAGAGATACCTTAGCACAGGAGGCTCTCCACCACTGCATGATAGATTTTACCTTCAGCGTCTCTTGATCCAGAATTGTGACTTCCTGGATCATCCTCTGTATTTCCTGGGAAGAGATGGCTGAGATGACAGTATGAGCAGAAGCAGAAGTGACTCCTGCATCGTCATGAGATCCCCCCTCCTCTCGCTCAATGGTGCACTCTCTCAGTGTGGCCAAGCTGCGTTTAAAAAAACAAAAACAGAGATTACGCTATAATCAGTTACACAAATCTGAGCATATTGCATACCAGTAGTGTGCAACTGAGCTGTTAACATAAACGTTGGTGATAAAAATGCTGCTTCTCCGATTAAACAGGAAGTCTTTTTTTTTAACCTGGACCCACTTCCTTATGAATTCAAACAGACAAAGTTTGCTTTCTGTGAGTCCCTTTTCAATACCTCTCAGTGCAAATCTTACCTGACAGAGAATCCTCTGTCGCTGCTGTCCACTGCAGGAGCAGGATCACACCCAGGGTTTGTAGAATCCACTGATGAGGGGTCCTGCAGGTTTGGGGAGCGAGGGTCACTAGAGCCGGAGTACATGGGAAGAGAACGCATCAATGCTTGTGAAACCTGGAATAGAAACAACATACAAAAAAAGAGATTTTAGACAATTTTAATCTAGTTATCATTGTACTACACTGGTAAATGGACTGGATTTTTATACTTTCTTATAGAACACGCAACGTGCTTTACAGTACAAGTTGCATTTACCCAGTCATACAGTACTTCTACACACCATTCATACACTGTCTGCAAAGCAAAGCCGTCTGGGGCAAATTGGGGTTTATTAACTTGCCCAAGGACACAAGAGGAGTCCTACAGGAATCTAGGGATCGAACCACCAACCTACTCTCTACCTTCAGATCCACAGCCGCCCAATTGTGCAAAAGCAATACGTTTATAAATAATTATCGAGACAAATCAAGCTTTTCGAGACAACTGTTTTAAAGCTGCTATTTGAAAGTTTCCTCTACTGTCACAATGTGGTTGGAGTTCAAAGTTACAACCTACTGATATCGTCACATACTACTGAGCTGATGTGTGGCTGACTGTGATGTAAAACCTTCTGCCTGATGAAACTATAAAGTCAGTAACATTGGATCATGCATTGTGTTGATTTTTAAGGTAGTTTTCCACAATTTTAGCAGCTGAAAATAACAGTGGAGGGGCCTACAGTCAGTAATAGTTTTGTGCAATAATGGGTTATACAAATTTATCATGGCACCCTTTTTTCTACTATTAGCTGCAGATACAGTGGTATACATGATCTGGATAAACTGTTGGTTGTACGACACCAAATTGTAATGAACTGATATCAACCTCCATATAAGGTCTGAATGTGTGTACAGTTGGTTTGGAAAACTAAGTACTTTTAATAAATGAGTTTAGCACTAAAAGGACATTTTTTGTCTGTCTATCCTAATGGGGAAACACAAAAGATAAGTTTGGGTATTGTGATGTAAGATGGAGACAAGAAACAAATCCTGGGCACTGAGATCTCTAGGTTTAGGAATGTGAGTCTGCCCTTACGTCTCTGACTATAGTTCCTAACATGTGTGACAGATTACCTGGTTACTGAAGGCGAGAATTTTCCCGAAACTCTCTCCCTCCAGGCTTCTCAGGGAGGTACTGTCTGTAGGGACACCAGCACTCAGACTTGTGCTCTGCAGCTTTTCTTGGCTCAGTGCTGCACCCCCCTCCGTACCCTCTGGAGGACTTTCCCCATCTTCTTGATTGGATCTAATAGATGTCACCGGGGGTAGGACCTCGCTGAGATCCACTTTCTCTAGCTCAGACAACTGTTTGGATGGTGAGACATTGCTGTCATCATGAGCTGGAGGGGAATGAGAATCATTTATCCCAGGGTCCAGATCAGCACTGATGGAGTCAGTGAGTGGGAGATCGGTCTCTGTCTGGACAGAGGGAGGTTCATCTTCACAGGACTTTTCTGTTGTTTGAAGACAAGCTTGAGAAGAGGAGGAGGTGATAGCAGAGGGTGACGTGGAGACAGTGTGTTCTGTCTCCTGAACACATGCAGTTTGGTTTGACTGGATCTCTTTGGTGATTCCATGTTTGCTGTTCCCACAGTCTTCAAGTGGGGCATGATCCCTCCTGGCCTCCTTCTCCACCAGAGGAAGGGAGGTGGAAGGGGACACAGGCCTCCTATGCCCCCCCTTGTCTGGACTCTCTGGACTGGAAAAAGTCTCAAATGAGTGGATCTTTTGTTTGATTGACAGGTTGGCTGCAGATGAGGCAGATCTGATTGCAAAGCTTCTGCTGAAACCCACAGCAGGCCTCTGCTCTGCGGGTTTAACTTGCTTCTTCTGGTCCTTCTCATCTCGAATTTTCCTCAGACTCTGGCGAAACCAGGTGGGCTTGGGTGCCACCGGGGGCCCCCTCTTTGATTCTGGAGTTTCACACGTGTTTTCAGGAGTCATGTTGGACTGAGGATCTGAAGTCACATCTGTGACTGTACCATTGAGCTTAGCGGGGCTCTCTTCATCGCTCATGGTGGCAGACTTGAGGTCGACGGCCCGTGTGCTGTCAGCGGCGTGTTGGCGGTGGGTCTCGGACAGTTTTTCAGGGGATGTGTCTGAAAGGCGAATCCAAGGATCCTGAAGCTGCTCTTGGGAGCGTTGTTCAATACGAGCCTGCCTCCTCAGAGCTCCTCTTTTAGGCTGTGAGCAGAGCACCACTGATGAATCCTCTGCCAGGAGAGGAAAGTAGGAAAGTTAGAGACAAGAAAATGTGTTTCAGAGATTTGGATGGCAAAAATTCTTCGATAGATATTACTGTGTATTCACATAACAATATGGTGAAGAGGCCCGGTGTAACTAAAACAGGTGATCACCGAATTGCTGTGGCCTCAGATGAACACCACCATCACATCCTGATTCAGTTTTATTCACTCACACATAGAAGCCCTGCCTCAAACAGGAAATGGAACCTCACTTAGTTTCTACTGACATACTTACAACAAACATGGCCCCAGGATTGGCTTGCTGTCACATTGTTGCTATAAACTATATGTGAAGTTACATTCAGGTACATAAATGTAAGATGGTAGCATTGTTACCTACCTATGTGACTGTCGTCGGTGCAGGCAGCAGTGTCCGGATGAGTGAAGTCGTCTTTGCTCCCCTCTAACTGTTCTCTTATTCGTTCTCCTTCCTGCTACACAAACAGGAAGTATTGTGTCACGATAGCTTCTCTAACAGCAACCACAGAAAGGTGCAGTAATGTACCCAGCTTCCGCTCTGACGTTCATCTACATTCATCTGCTACTTTTACACTGTTTGATTCAGTCATTTAATGGCTTGTAACATGCTCAACAACAAGTATGATGCACACCGACACACAACATGCATATGCTTTCATGCTGACATGCACACAAAGTTTTGTCTGCACCATATGCATTTACACAACTTTTCCTTACAAGGTCATGAACACACACAAACACACACCCACACACACAGAGGCGTACTAATGTGCACAGTGAGGACCTGTGCAGTACACTCCAGTACAGTATGGCAGTATTACATTCACGACCACCTCACATGTAGTGACATTAAAGTATATGGACAGTCAAGTCCTTACATGTAGTGAGGTGGTAAGTAAGCAGTCCAGACCATCTCACAGTTGTCATGCAGGGACACTCAACATTAAATAACATTATAGAGCGTAATCCAGGGTTTTACAACATAATCCATTCATAATAAGAATCATTATTATTATTATTATTATTATTATTATTATTATTATTATATAAACACTACAGAGTAGAGGCCTAAATAGTACATATATAATATTATATATTTTAGCTACTATAATTCAATTCATTAAATATGATTTACATTTCCCCAATATTAGGAGTATCTCACAATATTATAGAGAGAAACTCCACAGTTACCACAATGAGCATTATAATAATTTCCCCATTCTCTGTATTGTCTATTACTGAGCAGAAAGCGTTTAGTTTTATTAGATCATAAAAAGCTAAATGCACTTAGCATGCTTTCACTATAGGACGACACTGAATGCCACCATCACTTCACATACATTCCTGAAGAGTAACCTCAGGATCTTTTGCAAGGCTTTGTATATACTGCTGAAGAGCTGCAGGCAGTGGAGGGACAGCAGTGAGAAGCATGAATGGTACACAGGAGGAAACAAAGTTAGTATCATATCACCAGTACATTCAGAAAGACACACACACACACACACACACACACACACACACACACACACACACACACACACACACACACACTCTTCTGATGTGTGTTGGACAAGTGAAAAACACTGAGATGGAGATGCAGGTCTTGTGGCTCTGTAGGTAGATACTCTTTGATAAAGCAAATAGCTATCATTGTCTCTCAGACAGTGGAAGGTATGAAGTGATATGGTTAGAGGATGACCTGCGTAACCCCCTGAGCCACAACCACCCCAATAGATCAATTTAATGGCCAAGGAGAAACCTACACAAATTACACACTAAGTATTGATGGATGGCTGACATTGGTTCAGACTTTTCTGACATTTAGTTCGGGGTTGAATTTGTTTGTGTAGAACTCACAAATGTAATAATACATTTGTTTTCTTTCCGTATGACTCTCTGCAACAACACATGCTGCAGTGCCACACATGTATAAAAGCAATGCAGAACAATAGATTTTTTGTCAATTACCACAGTGTTAGTCCAAAGTCTATGCTTGTGTAGTCATGGGGTAAACGGACGGATAAAATATGAGCCCTTATATTGTGAGACAGTAGATCATGATAGAAAAATAAAAACAATTTAAAAACAAATTCTGGTAAATGTGCAAAATGTGCACAAGTGACTAATTTTAACAGCAGACTCGCTGTTGTTCAGCAGCTGTAGTCACAGTGTTGTACCTGGCAGCTGGTGTGTGATGAAGACTCCAGTCCTTCGTCTCTAACTGGAGATCCTCGACTAGAACCACTGGAGTCTCCATTGTAGCCCTCCTCACTGGTCACATCCTGAGGCCAACAGTACCGACGTGGAACAGCACGCATCCTGCAGTTAGACTAAACACACACACACACACACACTGTATTAATGTCTGTGACAACGGTGCGATTGTTTCAGTCTCCCTCAGGCTGGTAAATGGTAAAGGCTTCAGCAGTGTATTCCCACATGTCCATCAGAGTGGTCCACAATTACATTACCTGGACTCTTGGTACTACCGTTTTCCTCACCCACTACATGGCGGATGTCGCTCGGGAGGTAGAGCGGGTTGTCCACTATCCAGCTTTAAACCCAGTGTCCCCCATTCTGCATGTTGTGTCCTTGGGCAAGATGCTAAACCCCAAATATGAGTGTATATGTGTGTGATGAAGTGCTGCACATTGATGCACTGTATGAATGTGTATGTGAATAGATGAATGGCAAAACTACTGCAAAAGGCTTTGAGTGGTTATCAAGACTAGAAAGTACTATATAGATATGGACAATTGACTATTTTCCACTGTAATGTATGATGAGCTGTGAACTTGTCCCTGCTGGGCCCTGCCTCCTGCAATGTAATACTGAGATAGGGGATTTGTTGCTGTTTTTAACGTGTCTTTAAAGAAAACCACAGGAAGCTGCTTTGTGTATGTGTGAAAGGCCAACTGGGGGTAAAGTCCGGACCCAACCTTCCGGGCTTTATCCGCAGGTCATGTGTGAAAACGACTTTAGTTATGCTGCTATAGGCCTAGAATGCTGGGGGAACTCATTCTGGCTGGCTGGATGGATGGATGGATGGATGGATGGATGGATGGATGGATGGATGGATGGATGGAGTGAGTGAGTACCTTGCTGCCCCTGAAGGCCAGATCCAGGGCCTGCTGACTGGAGATATTGGCAGGAGGAGAGTTGTATGGGATATTATAGTCCTCGTCAGGATACATGGGCACAGACAGTCTGTTGTCCGACCACGTGTCTGTCACAGACTACAGGACAAGGAAGATAAGACACACTACTACATCAAAAGAGAAAACATCTAGAGACAATGATCTTGCTTATTTAAAAATCGAATATATCAACACAGAAAAAAAAATCTACACATACTCTATGTAAGACACTGTATGTGAAAATGTCAACAATCACTTTGAGCTCACTGATCTGTATTTTGAACCTGTCCATACAACCTGTGGCGTGCTTGCTTACCTTTGGTGTGTCCAGGCTGTGGACACGTGATGATGGCTGATGGTGTGTGTTGTGAAGGTTGTGCATGTTGAGGCAGCGGTTGTAGTGGTGGCTGTTGGTGTTATCGCTACAGGAGCGGGTCATGGTCTTCTGTGCTCGTCGAACCGTCAGCTGACTGAAACTCCTCTCTAGACAATGCTCACACCTCTGCCGACTGTGAGAGCAAGACTCCAGTCTGCGCAGCCCTGGGACAGAACAACACAAACGATGGTAAATCATATATCAAGTGAATTGTGGGAAGAAGCCACTTTGATCAATGTGGGGAGAACATGCCCACTCCACACAGTCAAACCAATGGTTCCCACCTGGCTGTGTCGTGACAGTGCTAAACAACTGTTTTGAAATGTGAACATTTTCAAAACTAAAGGACCACTGCACTGAATTAACATATGAAGATGAGTTTAATGTTTGTATTTTGTGTCACTTAAGGAAGGACAATTTCTAAGGTTGCTAACTGCTGGGCAGCATTATGGGAAGTGGAGGATTATGCAAAGAAATTATGTTTTGTGATTTCCGCAGCTTTACAGAAGTGAAAAAGATGGGGATTAGGACAGAGGAAATGAAAGATAGCCTGAGTAGGAACATGTCACTATTGAAAATGAATAATGGACAAATGAATATGTTACCATCAATACTCCACTGGCTCTTATCCTTCCTCAGTTTGCTGCTTTCCACTGCTAGAGTGATGGCATCATTCAGTTGCTGCTCTGATACCTGTGACACACAGAGGGCAGAGGATGGGAGATGTCAACATGACAGTAACATCTTGTTGCTCACCATAAAGAGGTGTGGTTGTGGTCGTGTCCCAAAGCGAGTCCACGTTCACTCTACCTGAATAGCACACAAAAACTTCCCAATGTGAGTTTTTCCACCATCACTATTGTATTAGAGTCCATGAGCTTGATCAATATAATTCTGATAAAATGCTAAAAACCATTACATTTTTTATGTGTAAAAAGTGATGAAGCCAAAATATTACCAGATATCAATCAATCAATCAAATTTGATTTGTATAGCTCATATTCACAAATCAGAATTTGTCTCATAGGGCTTTAACAAGGTGTGACATCCTCTCTCTCTCTCCTTAACCCTCATATATAAGAAGATTTCCATTTGGTACTGCACCATCTGAAATAATGTACTGTTGGAAATACAGTAGCTCACAGGTCGGTGATGGACTAACATGTTGTTGGTTTTGCTCATTTCATGGGTTTGATGTAATGATAAAAAAAAAAAAATGATGCCATCTTCAGAATAAATTAGAGGCTGAAACTATAGCAATCACTAAACAACATGTTAGATGCAGTTTAACAAACTAGAAAATAAAAGGCAGAAGGGAGGAAATGAGGGTCTTTCAAAAAATCTATTTATTGAATACACTAAATATATAGATTCATATATAAATATATTTAAATACCATAGTTTATGATCTTCTTGTGAAGATTGTGGAGTGTTTCGTATGTGTAGTTTAGTTTTTTGTGCACTGAAGCTTGTGTTTCTGTTCAGAATTTGTCACATGTTTTTTTTTGTGGTTGATTCCTTAGCGGCTTTCAAAGCCTTTCATGGAGGGACAAAAAGACAAAAAACATCTGTTTAAGTTCTGAAAAAATGTGAGTGAAAATGTGTAAAATTCCTCCCTTTTCCCTGAGGATGCATTTGTCAACATAAATGTATGATGTACTTTATGTGCGGTGATTTCTACTCTTACATATTAGACTCACATACTAGTGATTTTCAGGGCTGTAGGAACCATTAAAGTCCCCGATGTCATGATTTCAGTGTTTTTTTATTCAATTTGTCGGGAAAGGAATAGTAATGATCTGATCCTTGATTATTCTGCAAATGTAAAAAGAGGTAACACACATACAAACACACACACACACACAGTGTAGAGTCTCCAGCTGAATGTGTTGGAGTGTGGAATGAGGGAGGAAGTGAAAGGAAATCCACATTAGCAGCACAGATGCCCACAGTTGCACCCATGAAGAAACATTAACAGTGAACCAGCAGAGGCTTTGGCCCCTTCAGCCAATTAAATCGACTGATGGCTGAAATAAAAGAGGTGGAGGCGTTGCATACTTTAGGGTCGGGATGGCGACTGATGATGATGTGGACTGGACCTGGTGTGCATTGGCTCAGGACTGTGTAGACGTCATTCAGCGCCATGTTGTAAACCACAGTGTCGTTGATCTCCATGATCTCATCTCCACACCTAAAGGTAGCGAGCAAAAGTTCAGGAACAGAAACAAAAAATAACTCTGAGAGGAGAAACACGAACATGGGAACTATTTGACAAACACATGCATATTGTATACAGCAGTATAATCATTGCATTACATTAAATATATATCGTATTACATTATATATATATATATATAATCTTATATATATAAGATCTAGTGTGACATAGTGAACATTCATACAAAATCATGTTTCTATTAATTGCCTTAAACCAGATTGCCCTCAGGATTAATGAAATAGTATTATATTGTATGCACTGTATTGTTAACACTGAGGCTGAATGGGAAACACTAGTAGTTTTTTCTTACCGGAGTCGACCATCCATGTGTGCTACAGATCCAGGAGAGAGGGTGTGGATGTAGATCCCTGGACATCCGTCACCAGATGGGACACAGCACAGTCCAATACCCAGACCAACACCAGCCTCTGAGACACATGCAAATCAAGCTTTATTGTAATAACTTGATGCTGTTTCCCTGAAAAGAGATTAGGCATACACACAGAGCCACTGATATCTGTTGTTCTTTTGTCCATTAACACATATTTTATTGATTGATCGACAGCCACCACAAGTTACTTAAGTGATGGGATCAATTTCGCAAGGACCTGGTGAAGACCAACTTCTCTTCAGTTTAACAGATGAGGATGTTTAAGAAGAAGGTAGGGTATAACCAAAATGTGCTATGTTTGCATTATGTGACATTTTTTAGAGCTTGGGTTGTATTAGGGACCAAAAGGAAATGACTCTTCTTGTGAATTCCCTGATGTGTTAATCTGTAATTACAACTTTTTTTGTTGACAGGAAAATAAAATGAACTGAATATTAGATTAAGCCTCAGAGGAACCTCAGAAAAGCAACTCATCCCATTGTAGTAACTGTATGTGGATTTTTCTAAGGCTGACCTTTGTGCAGGATGATCTCCATCATGATGCGGTCTCTGGGTTTAGCAGGCTGACCGGGGACGCTCAGTGTGTTGCTGCAGGTGTTGAGGTAGTTGAAGTCTCCCATGTCAGCACTGACCCTGGCCATGCCAGTGGTGGAGCTGAGGGAGCGCGACCTGCACAGCTGAGCCACCTGCGCTTGACCACACAGGGCCCCGACACGTAGGCTGGTCCTCACCACGAGAGACAGCATACCCTTTTTAATTTGCTGCATAAGACATTTCATATTTCATGTCAGTACTACATGCTTTTAGAAATGTTGGTTTGCTAGAATTATTCCACATCAGACCTTTTTGTTTGTGTAAATGGGTTTGATCATTTGAGGATAACCATGCTTTAAAACCAGATTACGTGATAATCAAAGTGTCAAGTGTTAAAGGGATAGTTCATCCATAAATGGAAATTCACTCATTATCTACTCACCACTTTTGGAGTCTCAGGGGTAAACAGCATTGCAGCCAATTCCAATACAATTGAAAGAAAAGGTGATGGATACTTCAAACAGTAAAAAACAACAGAAATAAACATAAAATGCCTCCATACTGCTCCTGTGGTATCATCCAAGTGTCTTTAAGCCTCAAACACGGCTCCAGAGGAGGATATGAGACCTTTAGGCTAAAAACATGGTGTAAATGACGCCGTTTTGAGTCAAATTTGAATGTTGGTGCTTACAGACACTTGGATGACACCACAGGAGCAGTATGGAGGCATTTTGTTTTGTTTTCTGTTGTTTTTTTACATTTGAAGAATTGGTCACCAGTTACTTCCATTGTATTGGATTTGGCTGCAACGCTGTTTACCCCTGAGACACCAGTAGTGTGTTGTGGACTCAAACACTTCACCCACCCCTCCATCAGCATAGTGGTGAGTAGATAATGAGTGAATTTTCATTTTGGGTGAACTATCCCTTTAAGGCCTCAGTTTATCTCTGCTCACATCGAGCTCTCCGTGGTGCACACACTAACACTGAACAAATAACCACAAAGATCCAGCTGCTGTTTCCTTGGAAACAACACTAGTGACCACGCCATGTTCAATTATTAATTTCTCACATTTAAGCATATTACCTATACAAAACACGTCATGTGATGCCATAAACTAACAAAATGCTAACCCAATAAAAACATTTTGTTTTGTTTTGGACAGAACCATTTTTTACAAGCTACAGTATTACAGACATTTCTCATTTTAATTGCTTAGTTGTTTCAAATAAAAATACACTTTTATCTGAAATCATTTCACTTAAATTGAGTTGACTTTTGTTGTGGTCTGCAGCAGTGGTTACTTTTGACAAAAAAAATGTCTTTTTGTTTTCACAGATTGTGACAAATTATAAAAGACTTAATCATGCAGTGTTTTAAAAAGGATTTGAATAGATACATCGCAATTCATCCCTGTCAGACTAAGGCTCCTTATCAAAACTATAAATAAAGAAAGACAAAGTTATAATTATTATCAGAAAATAAAGAATCATCATTGAATACTTGGTCTCTAAAATGCATTTAACAACTGAGTGTTTTATATGTCATCTTTAATTGTAGCAGTTTTTTTCTGTGGTCCTGTTGTTTTTAAATACATGATTGTGAGTGTTTTTCGTCTGAATAAATAAATCAGCACATGGTTGTGTGGCCAACCCTGTACCGAGACGCATAGAGCTCATAGGGTCGTAATGCAGTGGCCTCACTTTGAACTTGTGCAGGGCTTCATCATGAGTCAAACCAGGAAGAGACTCTCCGTTCAGCTCCAGGATCTCATCACCTGTGCAGACACACAAACAGACAACCTTTGTGTTGAAGGCCAAACAGCTAGTCTGTGACATGCCAGCTGACACTACACAGGGATCTAAACACATAACAACATTATTATATGTTGGGAACTTTTAATGTCTTACTCCACAAAATACTTTTCAAGTGAAATTCTAATTACCTTAATCACATACACATTAACTTACACAATTGGTTTCATGTATCAACTGAGACCTCAAATGACAATTAAAGGGGAAAGTCAGCTAAATTTTTATTATAGCATTCATAACTTATTACCTAACCTATTAAACTTATTTAATAATGTTAAAAACTATTCTAAAGAGGTGACAAAGGGTTTCACCTCCCTCTTGTTCATATGTATATCTAATCCTATATACAGTACGTTTAGTGTGCCCCTTGTGTCCCCTCCAGGAATTGCTCTTGAGGGATTTCTCTATTCATCTTCCCCCCCAACAGTAACATGACAGATGGTTTTGGAGCTCAGGTTAAAGATTTGTCTTTTGTTTGTAATTTGCTTTGTTTTGCTGGAACATTAAAGGTTAATTTGTGAATTGATGTTTGTTATTCTGGGCATTTCTCCTGTCAGTCATGACGTGAAAACACTTGTTATTAAGTGTGTGTATGAGCTTCATGTTCATGTTTGTCCTCACCCTCCTGCAGCCTTCCATCAGCAGCGGCTGCTCCTCCACGGAAAATGGTTTTCACATAGATTCCCATTGGTCCATACATGCTGTCCCTCCCGCCCACAATACTGAATCCCAGACCCTGGCAACGGCAGGAGAAACATAATTAATAACATTTTGAAACATCACAATCAGAGTTAAAGGGATGGTTTCATGTTTTAACGAGATGACAAATGAACTGAGACTAGAGTGAAAATAGATGATATAGTAGTTCATGTCAAAAGTAGCTGATGGAGTCTGCTCAGAGTCACAGTGAAGACATTTAAAGCTCGATTTGCTGATGAAGCCCTTCAGATGCAGATAAAAGCTCAGGAAAAATGTAACATGTTAAAAACTGCTAAAAGTACTATTCACACCACATACAAAGTGTATTTGTGAAATATAAATGGAGTGGACCAGTTGATGAAACATTGGGCTGTTAACACACTGCACTTGAGGACTAGAATCTTGTGGTGGGTGAAGAGTCTCGTGTCTGCAGATGAAAAATCAAGATGTAACAGTTTTGGCAGGAAATCACAAGTGTGTGAGGTGACTTCTCCTGGTGCAGAGACAGTAGTGCACAAAGAATAATGTCTGTTAACCAGTTACTATGGTCTGCTGAGAACAGAATGAAGAGCAGCACAGAGGGAACCCAGCAGATTTAGAAGGTGGCAGTAGAGTGTGATTCCTACCTTGCCGTGGCCCTTCATCAGCACGATATTACAGATAATGAAGGCTTGTTGCACGTTGCTGCAGGAGTGCACCAGCTGGGCAGAGCTGAGAGAGCGGGAGGGACGGTGCACAGGCTGGAGAGGACCCACACGCACACACACACACACACACACACACACACACACCACATTCAAAATGGCAATTTATTTATACCAGTAAGTAGTGACATGATACTAGTGACATGCTTAGACACAGCAATTTGGCATACAATAACACTGAGCTGCAGTAGCTGCTGGAGCATGTATCATCAAATAATAAAACAACCCTAGTCTTCTACTGTTGTTACATCCTTAACTGTGTCAATTATCTGTGTTCTTTTACAATCTTTGATTAAATTCAACCAAATACTAAAAGACAATGTTACGTGCTGAACATTGATGCCTTTGTCTTTATAGGAGGATTTTAACTTTTTTTAACTTTTTTGTTTCTGTTAAACACAAAGGAAATGTCATATATATATACCTGTGTGGTGGTGTGAGGAAACTCCAGCTGCTGGGACAAAGACTTCCTGTTTCCATATATTCCACTACTCCCATGAGGATGACTGCTGTACAGATCCGGGGTCTTCATGATGATGCTGTCCAAATCCCCGATCCAGTATGGCTGAACACCTGGTCACAGACACAGTATCATCAGAACAAGGATAAGGGTCAGGGTTAAGGTAAACAAAGATTTTACTCTTTGCTTTTACTTTTTTGGATGTATGTCACTGCAGTTGCTATGTGTGTCACTAATATGCAAATTAGCATGTGATGGCATCTAGTGGCATATAGCAACCTTTTACACAGGCTTTAGTTTCCATTGAAATAAATGGAGTGATGCTTGCGAGCTAGTTCAGGCAGCCAACTCGAGCTGCGCTGCTCCAATCATGTGACATACACCATGTGACATACCTCACTCCCCTCAACCATCTATAATCCACACCCACTGTTTTTGTCTATTCAAGCTGAGTCAGTATCCACCCACGCTTTAAGATACTAAAATCCAGTTTTATACTGATTAGGAAAAAAACAATTTTTAATTCTTAATTATTTCAAAAGATTAAAAAAACAATAAAACTATAGATTTGAACAATGCAAATATAAAGATGTCATCAGTTATCTGATTTTATATGAACCCAGAGGTGATGGGTTGTAACATTACATCTGCAATCTTCATGCAGAATGAACAATAACCATCTTAATGTTTGTACCTTTATGTCACTAATGTACACTGCTCTCTACAGTCTGTTCAGTTTAGCCTCACACCAGTGGAACTATAAGAATAGCTTTTCACAATCAGGACAACATTTCCCATAAGCACGTAGTTGTGTCTGTGAAAAAAAAGGAGTACTTTCTATCTTTAGATTATGGTTTTGTATTTTGAGAGCATTATTCTTTCAATTCACATACAGATTTTGTAATGTTTTTGCTTTCTCTCCTCCTCAAATGTTGATTTTCTCTGTGCAGACTGAGTGCACACAGACAGTTTCAGAAAGGTCTGAGCCTCGTTTTGACTCCTCCTCCTCGCACTCAGGGAGCTTGTGTGCTCTCAAGAAACTTCTGCTCTCGGATATTTGTGAAATAACTGTCAAAATTCCTCATCCAATAAAATGCCTCGTTATGTATACCAAGTATGACACAGACCCTAAACCTCTCTCTCCTTACATCATTTGGGGGGACATCTGTACTCACTGGTTGAATTTGACCGTGTCCTGTTGCTGGCTGTCTGTCCTGGTGGGCTCTGCTCAGTCTTCTCTGTTCCCCAGCATTTCTCCTCATTAACCTCTGGGATGGGTAACTACACACACACACACACACACACACACACACACACACACACACACACACACACACACACACACACACACACACACACACACACACACACACACACACACACACACACACAAATACACACACACAGCCATTGCAGCATGAGTAAAGAAAAAAATGCAAACAAAGCCATAATTGTAAATATAGAGGTGGGTCACACTAGAGTTTGAAAGATGGTTTACCTTGAGGTGGTTGTTGTTGGCTACACGTTCTTCATCTGTGTACCCAGGCAATGATATTGGGTCTGATGGGGAAATGAGAGCCGGGTGCTGTGGGCTCTTAGTCAGTGAATGGACAGGGTCTTCATGTGTGGAAACGTCCTAAAGTAAGAACACACCACAGATACATTTCAACTGTGGCCTAAACATGAGCAACACAAGCTTCCTCAGTCTCAGTTTTAGTGGCTGGAAATCTCTCTCCATAGCTGAAGTGATGCATTTTAAAAAGATGTATTAATGTAGACTTGGCCTGAGTGTCTGGTTATTACAGACCTGGCCACTCTCACCTGCCCTCCCATTGTTTCCAGCCTTACCAATCATTCTAATTCCCCCACACCCATCTGCTTATTATTATATGTATATATTATGAACCAGCCTATTATACTGAATACTGAATACTAAATACTGTCTGTGTATATATATATATATATATATATGTATGTATGTATGTATGTGCTTTTCTAGAATCGACTGGGATCGAACCGCCCACCTTTTAACTAGTGGACTACCCAGTCTCCTTCCTGAGCCACCATCACAACTGTAGCTCTAGCCTTTTATGGTGACCCTGTCTGTCTGGCACTCACCACTTCCTGTCTGCTGATTTCACCCCCAACCTCTTACCTGACTATGTGTGCTTGTCTTATTGTGAACTGTTCACTAGAACCATGTGGAAGCTGGCATTTCGTCACTGGGGAGGGAGCCAGACAGACGGTGTTGAAAACAGAATCAGCTGAGCCCCAGTCGTCACATGTTCGACATTCTTTCCTACTGATCTTTTTCTCCATTCCTCCTTCATTCTGCTGTTCAGGTTTCCACAGCCTCTTAAAAGTGACCCCAAAAGACCTGGCAGGATGCTAAGGTTCTACACTGCCCAGCAGCAACAGAAATACTGAAACCTAAAAAAAAAACTCATATAGAGCCCCTGTGGCTGCTGAGGAGCAAAGAAAACACATCATGCTGGGTTCAGCACTAACACCTCTGATGACATATCCACACAACACATAAACAGCATGTGCTGCTCATTCTCACTGAAGCGGTTCATCTCCTTAAAAGCTAACTAAGGATATCTATTCTGAAAATAGTATTTTGACAAATTTGGGGATTTTACTGGACCTGTAAAATGACATAACATGTTCCTTACTTCCCATGACTGGTTCTTTGTTCCTGAATGTGTCAGATGCCTTTAATGCCCCAAGTCTTTTCTAGACTTCCTGAAATTCCACAATGTAGAACAATTATATAAACCTTACTGAATTGTCCTCTCACTTTAGTCTTTTTTTGTTGACTGAATAAAAATTCTTTGAATGTGTTTCCACTTCTGAAAAACCTGCATATATAGCCTTGTGTGTGTGTGTGTGTGTGTGTGCGTACGCATGTATATCTATAGTTATGAGGGCCACTTTTGGTTTAATACCATCATTGTGAGGACATTTTGACGTTTGGAGGACATTTTGGCTGGTCCTCACAAATTCAATGGGCTGTTTGAGGGTTAAGACTTGGTTTTAGGGTTCAGGTCAGAATTAGGTTTATATTAGGGTTTGGCATTTAGTTGTGATGGTTAAGGTTATGGTAAGGGGCTAGGATACAAGTCCTCACAACTATAGAAAGACGTGGATGTGTGAATGTTAAGACTGGGAATCTGACTGCAGGATGAGAGCATTCCGACATAGTAGCAGACACCTTCACTCCACTGTCACCTTCAACATACTGACAGTGAGTTGATTCCCTGTCTCATGCAGGTTATGTATGTGATCATTGGGTGGATCACACACACACGATAACGCTTGATACTGATTATTACTCATGCCTTGATTACTTCATACTTCATACTTCATGCTCAAGCTGTGCACCAACGTTCACCGGCAGGTCGAAGCTGTATGTGCAGAGATGATTGTATTCACCGATGAACTGTCATTGTAGAAAGTATTCATCTTAGCCAACACATAAACAACAACATGCTAAGTGTGCTGTGTTTACTGTTGAGTCCATTTCATGTGTGAACTCCCATTACCTCACTGTAGGGTTTAATGTGAACACTCCTCACTGCCTCCCCTTCCATCCAAGCACTGCCACTTAGAAAGTGTCCGTTAAAGGGTGCCAGCTTGTCTGGGCTCGGGAAGCTGCAGCCTCTGGAGAGACAACACACAGAGACAGCTGAAAAACCGAGAAGCTCCAAAAGTCTCCACCACAAAACCTTGCAACATGTCACATTCAGGTAAACAGCAGGAGTAACACGTAATATTGAGGCACACTTTCACCATTAACTAGCTGCTTTTTAACATACATATGAGGAGCTTGTTGGCTCTTTATTAGTCATTATAAAGCTTATTTATGTTGTATTCTGCAAGTCTTCATTCTCTAACCACTGGGTCATTAACTAAGAACAGGGAACCTGTGTTAAAGTGCCAATAGACTAATGAATTAGGTCATAGATGTTGGGGAATTTTTGACCATCCTCACACATTACTGTCAATGCCACTATCAACTTCATCGCTTTTGCGTATTTCAGCAGTGGCAAGACGTAAGGACACAATGTGATTTAGGAATGCATATTTAGACTTTCCAGACTATCCAATAGGATGAGAGCATCTACATGTAACATAGAGAGTGACAGCAATTCTAGCCATTCATGGATGTGCTTTTGGAATGGGTGACGGAAGTAGAGGAAGATATATGTGGATGCTGTGGGAGACATCTTCAGACTTGGGGGTGACAATTACTCATGTTACTCTGTTAGCATTTCTTTATTGTTGTACCTTCTGGTCTTATTGATGCATCAAGTCTACATTAAAATCTTCTAAATAAGTTCTCCTTTCACCAGCTTCCAGAAAACTTCCATCACAATAGAGACCTCACTTTATGATGAGGAACATAATGTAATAAAGTAACATAATGAACTTAATGAACTTAATGTAGAGTTGTATATATATGGTACAAATGCTGTATAAGAAATGAAAAGCCCTGAACGCATCTGGACTTTGTTGTCCCTGCTTGTCACAGTCTTTGATTTTCTATTTTTGCCTTTCTGGCCCAGAAACACAAGGCTGCTCTCATAGCAAACCAGAGATATAGTCACATACACAATATATATATATATGTGTATGTGTGTGTGTGTGTGTGTGTGTGTGTGTGTGTGTGTGTGTGTGTGTGTGTGTGTGTGTGTGTGTGTGTGTGTGTGTGTGTGTGTAGTTGCATTCACAGAAGTGCAGGAAGATGTACTGTCACAGTTTGCTGAATAATATCATTCATTGAAAGAGCATTTCATGCACATTACTGCTTGTGCTCATATTTTTTGTGAATGGTGATGCTGATCCAGAACAAACACAGTTGATTCAGATTATAACATTTCTCCTTCAAATGTTCTTTGGCCAAACATTAGAAATGGGAGAAGCTGCAGCAGTCAACAGCTGGAACAGCATCTTTCCTCACATCAGGATTAATATGAAATGAAGATATTGCCACCAAACGCCATACACCCAATTGAACTCAGCTGACTTTTCAGGACTTGCCTCAATCTGTGTAGGTAGGGTAGGCAAAGCTGGTCGGCTGGGGACTTTATACCTGGCCATGGCAAGTTCATACACATATATATATATATATATATATGTATATTCTACCAGGCATAGACAGAGCCTGGTAGTACACAGCCTTTGCCTAGTAGTTACACAGTCAATGACCAATGGGCCAGAGCCTCGGATTGAAGTGAATGTTATATTTCTTTTGGAAAAATAAATCATACGACTTTAGAGACACAAGTGATATGGTTGTGTTGTTTGCAGTCATGTTTTGTCTCTTTCATTGTAGGAATCTTGTTCCTATGTATGAGGAGTGGGAGAGTTCCACCTGGTATTAACCTGCAATCTACACCTGGATATGATATCTGAACATTGACATATGTTCATAAGCACTTGATTGATACCTGCAGTGAAAACACAAATTAGGAAGGTTCAGCTATTATCCTCAAACACAGCCTGTCTCAGGTGAGAGGAAGAGATCCTGTGGGACACACTCAATGTTCTTCAATGATGCTCAAGGCGAAGCGAACAAAAGAGAGTTAAAGGCATCGGTAGACTTTTTAGTAGCATTGCTAACTAATTCTCTTACTGTAAGACTGTTTTCAGACAGCCTTTAGAAGCCATAGCCTTAATGTGTTAAAACAAAGCCATTATTATTTGAAGAAGACTGCATGGATACACGGGGGTACGAGTACAAACTCTGGTAAGAAAACACCAATCTCGTAGCCCATTGGTTATCCTCTGAGGATGAATTAGCCACTGAGTACAATGGTCTATATTTTGGGGCTTCCAGGGCAGACAGCAGAAATCTGTGCCAAGATTCACCATACACTGTTAATAGTCCCATTAGTTTCTTTTATCACAAACAGTACTACCTTTTGCAGTGTTTTAGGTGCAGAAGACATTTTTACTACTCTGTGTTAACAGCTATCTGCATATAAATGCAAATAAAATAAAAAGGCAGATAGCTGATGAATTTCAGTCAATGTGTTCTACCTCTTTTGCTCTTCAAACGGACTAAGAGTGTCAAATGTGATTGGTCAAACTAGAAAGGGAAACCACAAGATCTTGTCCCATGCTTAAAAATCTGATTATCGAGATTAATAAAATACAGTTGTACAGCAAAAGAAAATGACTTGGCTGAATCATTGCCCCGAAGCAAAGTCACATTATTTGTGTAGGTGTTACATCACTAAATCAAATAGGCCTTCATGCAGGCTGGCATTTCAGGTAGAGAAAGTAATCAGTTCTGGACTTGGAAGGAGTTGTCAAAGAGACAATACTTTAAACCAAGGGTTTCTGACAGAAATATATATATATATATATATAAGGATTTAATATGCATTTTCTCTTAATCCACATAATATATCCAGATACAAATATTTCACATTAAGTGGAATGTATGTTAGTATGTAACCCAGTGTATCTTTCACCACTTTTCCAGGACATTCTTAAGAAACAAGGCACTTAGAGTTGAGGTATTGGGTTTTATCACCTGTGTAGGTTCCCTCCAGTCCTCCCTGGCTCCACATTAGTGTATTTGTTCTGTGTCTGAACACTGTTATCTGCCATTTGTGGTCCACACACGTCCTCAGCAGGCCCTGTGGCTACACACATCCTCCAAATACTGCTCTCCTGTAACAACACGCACATTTACATATACATGCATATACACACACAGTCATTGAGTATAAGGGAACTTCTATGCTAGTAGGTATAAAGCCAGCTTTAAGAGCATATAAATCATCTGTTGGAAGCCCAGGAAAAAGAAAAACAGCAGCAAGTTTTATAGGTGCATGAATTGAGCCACAGTGTTTGGAGGTTGCCTTTATGGGACAAGACCATGTACAACGATCAGCCACAGTATTAAAACCCATTACCCAGATTTAGTGTTGTGGCTCATTGCTTCATTGCTGCATTTTTAGTCAAACCATGAAGCCATGAAACTATGGGAAATGACTGAAACTAGAAAATACATTTATTGAAAGGGTCAGAATGAACTCTTTAAGAATTGACCATTTACATAAAGATCAGTCGTAACATTAAAATCAGTCACCGGTTTTAATAATCATTCTATATTGTATTGCCTCTTATGTGGACAGAATGTGACCAGATCATTAGATGATCATGAAAATGATGTCTTCAACTGTTACTAAAAAGTATATATACTGGCTTTTGTAATAACTCACGAGGGTCATTGTAACCTCGGATGCCAGATTATTCAGTCAGACTGTAGTGTCTAAGTGTTTGAGTCGCGATTCATGTGAACTGTTCTTATGATTCACAGAAGACACTGACTACTGTAGATTGTTGAGCAGATTCCACTCTATTCATGATGTGTAGCTTAGAATAAACACTGTAATAAACCAGTATTATCTTTAATACACAGGTTTTAAGCTTACACAGTTTTCATTATGACTACTATAAGTAGTTTTGACAGTCTTGTCAAGAGTTATTTTATTTGCATTGCATTTACATATCGCTCTCATAGACTTATGACTTATGATACAGGTAAAAAACATGATCCCGATTACTGAACAAATTGGTGGAATGTACCTGTGTTCAGTTGACTTGAATATGGAGCAACCATTTTCAAAAAGGTGAACATATAATCATATGAAACATAGAAATCCAATATGGAGAATATTGTGTTCTTAAAATCATTTATCTTATGACATCATGAATATATTCATCTTTATACACAAAAACTTAATTCATTATTTATTTTTTGAATTGTCAAAGATTACTATGATATTGTTTCTTTCTAGTAGGTGATTAAAGGTGATTGATGTCTAACCTGGCATGAATTAGCCCCAGAGGAAAACACTGCTCCATTAAATTACTGTTGAGCTCAGTCTCGGTTAGGGGTGTTTAGCAGCCTGGGCTTTAGTCCAACTGTAAAGTCTCCACCATGATTCAGTCTCTATTGTCGATGCTTAATATATTAAAAGTATTAAGGCAGGGAGCTTTTCCCAGTAACCTCTGACTTAGCACAATAAATTCTGAGTATATATTGTTTATGAGGTGAGCGATAAGTGACCGACAGTCAAACCCTTGTTGACATCAGGGGAATGTGCCATGAGGGCGAGCAGTAGAAACCCAGCACAACAAACCCTGTCTTTGTCTGAGTGTTTGACATTCAGGCCAGTCACAGCTCTCAACCTAACACACCAACACAGGGCATGTGATTATCATTACATTTAGACAACACTCTCCACAGAGTACATCACGGTGTTAGCATGCTGATACCATTGGAGGCTGGAGATAAACAACAAACACGTTTTTCTACATATTATTCTATCAAGAATGAAAATAGTTGAATATATGAGTTTATAGTAATATTGAGGAAATAGTTATATAATATATATATATAGTAATTCATCTGACAGATCAGAACAGCCTGTTGAACAGCACATGTTTTGCGCAGTAATTTGACAGGGCTGAAACGCCCTTTACTGGGAGGCTGCAGGAGCCACGTGCGCTAAAACATGCCAAAAATGTTGTTATTACTGTAAAACATAACTCATCCTCCAGCCTCAGTAAACTGACAACTTCACATTTTTCTCTTTTTCTTTTTAGGTCCAAAAAATATGAATTACTCAGATTGATTACTCTGTTTAGAATAACATATCGGGATACATCCATGTGCGTAACAGTGTAGGGAACTTTAGCGTGAGATAGAAAGAAAGAAAATACCAGCATTGTATGTTATTTACATTATTTGCAGAACAACGGCGCCTGTGGCATCAAGTGGTAATAACACAATAATGAAAAATTACAAATTTTTTTCTTGAATTAGTTGTTTTAATTGCATCATAGATGACTTGAATGTTTATGGTCTGGTCAGAACTAACTCATGAGGCGTGTTTTCTGAAGGTGTCCCTAATCAAATGCACATTCCAAGGGCAGAGGGCATTTCAAAAACTGACAATTCAAATAAATCCTGCTTAAAGTTGCATTCTTGCCAGACAGATGGTGGCCGGATAGATGGTGGTGATGGTAAAGATTCCCATGTTGAAAGCGTTTATGTCACAGGACAAGAAGATTGTGTGAATTCAAAGGCCATGTACTGTAGAAATGGTCGAAAAGTAAAAGGTGAAGCATCACATGAAATCTTAGAAAATTTGCAAATTCTCCCAAATCAAAAGGGAAAATGTGGTCAAGGTTGTTAATTACTGACTGAGGTCCTGTTTTTACCTGAGACTGTCACCAGGATTCTAGATAAGAGGTAGGCCGACCGAACTGATTTGAACCAAACTTAGTAGAGGGATAGAGCGTATAGGCTGTGGACAAACCCATCACATTTTGGTGTGGATCTGATGAAAGGGGTGGATTGAGGATTATTTGTACCACATTATTTAACATTGAGAAATACAGCATTTTCTAGACATTTTCGTAAATTTCACAGCAAATAACATTTGGATCTTGATGTTAAAAAACAACCTATTTATGGTGTTGGAATCTATGAGTCAGAACAGTTTGGTACTGATGATCAGACTTCCTCCTTTTAGCTCTTATTGTATTTGTAGGACTTTGTTTGGCCTTGACAGAGGTATACACTCTAGTGGGTCATGGTTGTTCTTCTCCAGCTTTGTGTGATTTCAACAATGTTAACTTCTCATGACGGCAAGCGGAACAAACTTGCGACTTGTAATAAGCCAACTATCCTCCAAAGTATTACTTTTAATCCTTTGTGAAGATTTATGCAAACATCCCGTAAAGATATCATCTTAACATGAACCAATTTTCTATATAAGTTCTTTTATAAAATAGGTTTTGTAACTCTGTGGATCTGTGGCTCAGCAAAATACTTCAGAGAAATATCACATAATATAGAGCCTCAACATTTGTCGAGGTCAACCCTCCCTGGACAGATCAGAGGAGAAGTGAGAGGATCACAGGACTCAGTAAGATTCTTTAAGTAGGAACCTTAAGTCTGCACCGCATTCAATGGTTTTTGAGATATTTCAATCTGGACTGAAGTAGTGGGCTGACCAAAACACTGCCCTTGCTATCCTAAGAGCAATGCCACAAGCAGGGTTAAATAATAACTATCAATGGATGGATTCAACTGGCTTTCTATGTCACTTGGGTTTTAAGTGAACTGGTCTGACATATGCCAATCTTCTTAAATTTGATATATGTTATTGTCAACTCTTGCAGTCATACCTTGATGCTGAAGGATCTCCTCATGCTCCGTTTATTCTCCCTGAGTGTGTTGGTATGATGGAGCTGATGTTCTGCTTTGCTCTCTCCTCTTTTCTCCAGGTCTGATTGCTGGGTCGTCCTACAGTGTCCATTCTCTGTATCTCTGTACCCTGTTTGAACCCCAGCTGTCACATCTGTCCTCCAGCTTGAGCCCTGCGTCCTGCACCCGTCTGCCATGTCCCCAGCATTCCTCTCTTCCACGCCGTCATCATTAGTCTTGGAGTGACACAGGATCAGGGACCTGGACAAAGACCGTTAAGGAAAGAACGTTAGTTCCAGGCATGAAACCACATAAATAGTAAACCTGCACGACCATAAAATAGTGGGTTAATGCAGCCATTCAAGTAATATTGATGTTAACATACATGCTGTGCAACAGGACAGAAAACAGAAATATGAAAGTATTCTATCTATTTCTGGTCATCATGAGGCGAATTGAAATCAACATGTAGCCTATTCTAGACTATAAAAAGATATCATAAAGCTTTACAATTAAAAGGTTAGTAACCTATCTTTATGTGTCTTGCACTCTGTATAGCCCTAGTTGTAAGCTTCTGAGTGGTGTTGGTACCTGGAGAGCATGGCCAGCTTCTTGGAGCGGTGGTTGTGGCTGCTAGTTGGGTTGTTGTTGTTGCTTTTCCCCTGTTCCCTGCGTCTCCTCTCCATCCTCCTCGCAGCCGCTGTGCTGGCTTTCCTCCTCTGGTGGGAGTATCTTTGAGGCATGGCCGTCAGTGTGTGTGCATGTGTGTGTGCCGGGAGATCGGGAACCAGCACACTCCTCCCAGCCGGCCCGAAGCCTAATGGAGAGGGACGCTCTGGAGGGCAATTAGAAAATTCAGTTAGGCCAGTCTGACTGCATCCGTGTGTATAAGTGTTCTGAAAAACTGCTGAGGCAATTGTGGAGCTCAGCGGAGATAAAAGTGTTTTTTCTTTTCCTTCTTTGAAAAAACAAAAGTGGAGTTTTTCTCAGTCCTCATGACTGCAGCTTAATCAGACTACTGTTGAGAGAAACCCACAAACACTCCACACACACACACACACACACACACACACACACACACACACACACACACACACACACACACACACACACACATACACACACACACACGTACACAAAATGGCGTGGCAAATCACTGAAGTGAAGTGAAAGCAGCAGCTGATGAGGTGGTAGAGGCTCACTTAGGTCAGTTCATGTTCAGATCCACATAACCTACACTATGTGAGAATAGATAATGATGTTAGCCAGGGTCCCATTAATGGGCTGGAGTGAATGATGCTCTGTATACATCAACGCTTCACACTCCAGAGAGCACTATAGGATGACCCTCGAATGCATTATACATGCTAGTGTAGATGCCCTCTCACATTTGCGATGAACACTTAGTAAACAATGTGCAAAGGCTCTGAAACCCATAAGGCCTTTGGTCTGGCACCCTTATCTTGTTATCTTCTCCTCCAGCCACCTGCAGTCAGAACCTGACTGGCTCAGAAGGTTTGAGCGGTGCTGAGCAGATAAGGCTTACAGTAATAAGCCTCAAGAAAAAGTGTGAACCCTCGTACAGGAAGGGATCAGTCAGCATGGCTTTTTTTATCTTTCAAGATGGTCACTGTATCCGATTTCATGTAAATGGACATGTTGAACCAGAATAACTCACGACTTGTGAGCAAATTCAATCAGGAAAGAGGGGCCAAAGACTTTGATTTCATCTAATACAACCAACAACATGATTTAAATTGTGTTTAACCATGTTTACAGTTGAGTGTGTAAAAGTAATCCATGGTCCCGCTGGTCAATATCCAAGAAGGCAAGAGAAGGTAAACAACTGCTGAATACAAACAAGATTTAATGTGCCAATTAGTGAGCTCCAGACGTGCAGGTCGGCAGATTTCTTTTTGTCAGCACCTGAGCTTCTTGCTTCATATTTAACTTACACATAAGTGGTATCACTCTTCTTATGTAACTCTCCAAAGAAAGTGAATAAGTACAATTCCCATAATAACAAAATGTTATCAGTCATCTCATGGGACTCTGGATAAGACAGTGAAAACACAATACATCCCAAGATCATATCATATCCTCAATTTTTCTATTCTACTCCGCTTACCTGGTTCTTGTGGAATTTGACTTTCAGAATATTTCTCATATCTGTTGATGGATTTTGATCACATGTGGTGTGTCAGTTTACATTTGTTTCTCTTCATGAGAAACCTGTGAACTCTGGCTCATAGTTATTATGTCCAAGAAATGAAACGACATACCAAAAGACATCAAACTGTAACTTTGAAGCTTTAGGAACATTTCTCTCTCTATGTGCGTGTTTTCCAAAATATAATTAGAACAATAGTTCCTGTGGACACGAACCAAGCCACAAGAAAATGATTTGATTCAACAAAAACGTGGACTAATAATCCCTGAGTTTAATTAGCTAGCAGGCAAGTTTTTCTGTAATTACCTTAAATTAGCACAGTGTGTTTGAGCTGCAGTTTTCTTAATCACTTCCTGGCAAGCCCCACAACAGGATACTTATTTTAAAGTAGGTCTTAAGAATGCAAATAATCAATGTTTGTGGAGTTCTGCTATACCTTACCCAAAAGCAACACAGAACCTGATACTTTGTCAGGACCTGTCCTGTTTGGGTTAGAACATTTTGGAAACTATAAATATTACTCTTATTGTTTTCGTTATAACAACTAGTCAGAGCTGAAATCTGATGCTGTTCCTGCTCTCTCTCTCCCTCTCCTCTCTTCCCCATTTTCCCCTGCTCACCCCAACCGGTCGAGGCAGATGTCCGCCCACATTCAGTCTGGTTCTACCAGAGGTTTCTTTCAGTTATTGAGGGAGTTTTCTCTCTCCACAGTCACCAAAGTGCTGCTAATTGTGACAACTGTTGAGTTTCTCTATAATTTTGAAGGTCTTGACCTTCTATATAAAGTGCCTTGAGATAATGTATATTATGATTTGGCGCTTATGACCCTAAAATTGAATTGAATTGAATTTGGTCCAAAGGATTTGCTGGTGTCTGTCACTAACTGACCTGCCTGCCTGTGAACACTCTGCCCGTGCTCTCACTGTGCATGACTGGAGCAAAGACGATAGTTAAAAGTTAGTAAGCGAGTCACGGAAAAGTCGGCTTCTAGCAGTTGTCAGGCTGTGCACATTCATGTGTTTTGGGGGTGTAGCTTTGATGAGAGGCTGATGGGAGGGAGTGTATTGGTTGCATATTTGTAGTAAGTGTAGTCTGCTTTTCTAGACTTGATGACCACTCAAAGCGCTTTACGGTACAGTTTATTGCCCTTCACCCATCCCACACATTCAAATAGTGCATAATGAACAGCACTTTTTTCTCCAGCAGCTCAGCTTTACTATCTCTTTTTTTTAAACAAGCAGAATGCTCAGGCTTAACTAAACTCAGACTTAATCTGAGTGTATTTAATGTCAACATCAGTGCTGAATGTACTTTCATCCTCATTTTTCGTGAAGATAATTAAATATTGCCTAAACTAGGTTGCCATATTCAAACTTTCTTCTCATTAATCAAAGCCCAGTGTTTCTGTTACATTAATACAAATATGCAACAGTGAAAATAACAATAATAAGTTGCTTTAACCCAGCAACTAATGAATGTATTAGGGAACTGGATACTGGACTTGAATTTAAACTCTGGCTTTGCTTCTGGATTGTTTCGCTCACTACACAAGCACACTAGTGTTTCCCTCACGGCCTGTGGGGATGTTCTACAAATTGGAAACATCAATGAATGAAAAGTTACTTACAGAAAGAACCAATTTCAATTGAAGTTGGATATGTCCTCTCAACAGTTTTAAGGGCATCTCCATTATAAGGTTGATTGGAAAAATGCCTTTTGGACCACAGGAGATTTTTACCATCTGCACCAGCAAAAGTTAGCAGCGCAGCACATGCAGGGAATGCATGGCTGAATGAAATTAAAATAGACATCTGAATAAACAAATAAATCAATCAATCAGTAATAACCCTCAGGTTCCAGCAAACAGTATGGAAGAAAGATTTGTCTTCCCGGTGAATCAGTGGCTCTGATCCTGGAAGTGTGTTAGCAATTATGAGGCATTAGTGTGCTGTTGTGTTGGCCAGATAGACAGGAAACAGAGACATGATCTCTATGCTGGAGGCCTGTAAGCCCCATAGACTGCATCTCTCCCTCTCATACACTGATATGCTCTCCAGCTGGATGTCTGCCAGCTGATGGAAAACCTTTACAGAAGTACTTATGGAACTCAGTCTCAGCTTCTTTCTCTACACCAACCATTCAAACATATTGGAAGATGTGAATATGTGCATTTACATGACATCAGGTCAGACCTGTAGCACTACAGCAATGTTCTCCTCTCACTGATCTGATTGAGAAAAAGCTCTGGAGCTGCTGTTTAATACATCTGCAAGCAGCCACCAAGCAGCCAACCAGCCAGGGGTGTAGTGCTATTTGTTAAAGATCACGGAGAAGTTGTGCCATAGAGACATGGCAAGTTCACATACATTAGTCAACTACTGAGCACACATTCAAAGGTTAGGCTGACTTTGTGAATAGTTTCATCATGGTGAGAATGTAACATCAGACTCAGTCAAGTAGAAATAGACCATGGATGTGGTAGGTTGTAATTAGTCTGGCCTTAAACAGCATAGGCAAAAAACACGAGTGGTTTATTTTTGAATTGTTTAATTTACGTCTGCTGAACAAACGAAGCCACATTGGAAACATCCATTCTGAGCAGAAGCTGCAGTGCATCTGTCCTATAGCTATAAACATGTAGCTTAGGTACATTTTATTTCCAGCAGCAATGTGATGCAACACAAACCGTCCAAGTTGAAAGGCCTTTGAATTGTATCTCTGTAAATGCATCACTAATAAAGAAACTGTCAGAAGAGTGAATGATGGGTAGTGTTGTACTTTGACTTCACTATATTTATGCACATACTTATAACCAAGTATCACTTGTAAATACATCACATCAACTAAACCAATGCAAAAGAAGTTGCAAGATGTATCAATGTTCATTTCTTTTTTATGACCATTCATCTTATGCACTATTCAGCAGTTCTCCATTATAAACTGCTGGAATGCCGACAACAGTAACCTGCTCAGGAGACTGCACAGAAAAAGAAAAAAAACACAATGACACTTACTTCTCCGCCTCTGCTTAATACTATTTTCCACAGGCCTAAAATGGTTAGACACCACAGAGGACAGGGAGGCCTGAAGGGCATCTTTCACACAACATGAGATATGATGAGATCAGGAAAAGGTTTACTCAGCACCTCAGCATAAAAGCAGACTGGAAGCAGAGGGAGTAGCTAGCATGACTTGGTTTCAAGTTAACATTACACAAAGCAATGCTTCAGAAGCTCACTGTGCATTGAGCACTGCTGAGTGCATCTTGTTTGTTTAATCCATACATGCACAGAAATTCAAAAATGAACACTTGTGATTTCAGGCGTAGTTACTGAGACTTTCAGTTTCCACCCAGTTCACCGCTGCACGTCTGGTTATACCTGAGTCAGTCAGTGAACCCAGGTTTCGGCACATTGGTCTCCATACACAATAATTGTTGAAGGCTTTTGGCGACCTCCCTATGTAGTGCCTGGCTGCTCTTCACTTGGAAATAGTTGGAGCAAGTAGTTGTTTTTATCTCTGTGTCCAGATTAAATGGACACAGTTAAGATAGATGTTGTTTTTACCTTAGACAGAGCCATGCAGACTATGTTAGCCCTCATTAAACTTAAACGTCTTGACTCATCTCCTTCTTTAATTGACAGACATCAGATTGAAATTAATATCGATATCAAGGGAACAGTTACTTCACTGACTAGGCTCCTTAGGGATACATTTGGTGTTAACTTTAAGTTGAACTCAACAGATTTTTACATGTTGCTACCTCCCTCTGATGTATACAAATGAAAAAATATTACAGATATGGGTTCCACCATCTTGTACATTCGTCGTCGTCATGGAGTGGTATCAAGGTCCCGCCCATACATGTGCTCGACCAATCACGGGCCAGTCTCAAATGTCAATCATACTTTACCTTTTTTTTTTAAGCATCAAATAAATAATTTAAGCCAAATCATATCTTGTTAACTTGTTTTTGACCTATACTGCAACCAGCCAAGGGGGTGATCGAGGTCATGTCATCCATCTCTATACAGTACATGGCTTTTACCAAGTTTCCAGGTCCTATCTTCATGCTATCAGGTGCCATTCAGGCCCAGAGAGGACAGCTTCTGTTTCACTGAGACTCACTGCTCTGAGCATTTAGAGCCCCTCCATGTAGGCCATATATATGTGTGTGTGTGTGTGGTTATTGTGTATATTTCAAGCTTCATAAAAAGCACTTGTTTCAGAGTCCTGAAGATGCTGACTGCCTCCTGTGATGTCAGCTTTGGTACATGGTGAGTCCAACTTTCCCCTGACACACAGCACTCTATTGATGTAATGGCACACAGCGGTAACACTGTTCACTATTAGGACATGGACGTAGAAGAAAAACTGGGGGAGGAGAAGAGAGCATAGCGTGGGTCACGTTGCGTGTTTAGGGTAGAGGCTTGATAAACACATGTTTGCATAGTGTGTGTGTGTGTGTGTGTGTGTGTGTGTGTGTGTGTGTGTGTGTGTGTGTGTGTGTGTGTGTGTGTGTGTGTGTGTGTGTGTGTGTGTGCACTGAGAGAAAACATACTTTTTGCCTGTAGCATTAGTAAGGCAGGAATACCAGCCTAACAGAACCTGATTGAGAGAAAGCAGAGGGTGGAGTTGCTGCACAGCCGAACAACGTGTGTGCTGTTTGCAGTTTTCTCTGGGGATTTTTTTCCAGACTGAGAGGTGGAGCAGGACCTAGATGACAGCCAAGAGCACGCCTCAGTCACGCTGCAAATGTGCACATCACCACTTTTACAGTGTGGACAATCCCAGAGTCAGAGTTGGTTTGCCCGACAGGGGCCACTCAAGGGAGGTTCCACGGGTCTGGCTGCTGTTGTCACTCTGTGGAATGACAACGGCAGGCTGTGTATGACCATGTGGTCGTATCTAAGTCTGGACTCGTGGGATTTTGATTGGCTGTGGGAGGAGTAGCGAGGAATCTGTGTCCGTCTCTTACTGGCCTCTGTGGGCAATCTGGGCCATAAAGGTCGCCTTAGAATGGACATATGCAATGTTATGTAATGTTTGCGTGAATTCATGAATCCACACACATAAACAAAAACACACAAGCACACACACACACACACACAAACTGATTATTTCAAACATCTAGTCCTCAGGACAAGTGCATAATTTAATTTCCTGGGTCTGCAACTAATTTTGGTAGTTACACAATACTCATGTCATCAGAAACAACTTTTTCTATTTCTTTCCTGTCATTTCATCTTAATAGGCTACATGAAGTTGGATTCCAGTCTGAGAGACGTATGGTTTAGATAATTAAGGAGTTGCACTAATAAACCTGCCCTCCACATTAGTAGTGGGATTTCTACTTACCGTAGTCAATCATGTTGCCTCTCAGCCAGCATCCACAGCTTCTACCTAAGATACAAACAGCAGGTCCAAAGGATGAATTCACTCCAGACAAACAGGCAGAGGTCCAGGCTGAGCATCGGGTTAAAAGCTCAGAGCAAAGATTCCTCCCTGCGATTCATCTGGGTTAACGTGCCTGTACCTCTTCTCCTCCTTCGTCTCCCTCCTCCTTTTCCTCCCCCTCGTTTGTGGAGAACACAACACTGTGTCTCAGTGAGGCACAGCTCCCCAAAAATCACTGCCCCTTCCTGTGAGTCAGCTCCAGAGAGGAAAATACACCACAGTTTGCTGGGCCTGACCTCACACCTACTTTGCATCACATACTGGTTGTAGTCTTTTGGTTGTGTGTGTGTGTGTGTGTGTGTGTGTGTGTGTGTGTGTGTGTGTGTGTGTGTGTGTGTGTGTGTGTGTGTGTGTGTGTGTGTGTGTGTGTGTGTGTGTGTGTGTGTGTGTGTGTGTGTGCGTGTGTGTGTGCGTGTCTGTGTGCTGCATGAATAGATTCTCTGTGGTTCACTCCAGTTTACACATCGACACACACCCCTCAGTTGAGTCTATATGTATTAGTATGGATCTAGTTTTTAGTTTGGTCAGTGTTGTTTGCACTGGACAGTAAATATACAGATGTTAGGTTGATGTTGGTGGAGCCAGTGGATGGAGAGAACCACTCAGAGTGAAGTCACTTCATTCAAACAGGCTGTGTTGGGAGGTGAAGCCTTAATGAGGGTCTGGTATGTGCTTTAGGATATGGAGGAAAGTTAAATGTTGGCTATTTTCAGCAGCAGTCCAACTACTTTGTTCATCAAATTTTTGGGCATGCACCCCCTGGATGAGCATGTGTGATGAACAACACAAGCACTGGGTCTTGGTTTTCATTTGAATACCTAATAATTAGAAGGTTGTTTGTTGATGTGATTCCACAGAACTACTGCCTGAGGCTGAGCGCCCAACAACATCATGCCTCTCACTCACACCTGGCAGTAATCCACTGTGCTAAGTAGGGTCGGCTGAGGGAGGTGTCCACCCCCTCAAAACATCTGTAACAGAATTCTTCATGCAACTATTTGCACATAATTGAGTCAGCTATCCTCTGCGGGGAGTTTGCCATGCATTTTGTTGTGCCTCCCTCTAGTGGCTTGCCTGTGTCGCTGCGGTTCGCAGAAGTCTCACTACAATTCCTTTCTCTCCTTCCAGTCGGTTGAATGAGCAGCAAGGAGTTACCTATAGATAGACAAGGAGTGATTTGTAGATTAGTCTGACTTCACTGATACCATCTGTTTAGTTCTGTGTTAAACTGTTTGCACTTGATTCTATGCATTTTTCAAAACTGAGTTCTCTTAGCTTCACACCTTCAGCACAACAGTACAAAGTATAAAATGTTTGTTTCATGCTCTTAACATATCAGAGCCAAATGTGTTATCCATGAAAGTTATCCATGAAATGTTTTTAGCAATACAATGTTGTATTTATTAGCTACTGAAGTAAATATGTGCAGTTCAGAGAAAAAGCTTATTTTGAGAAAGCAGCCTTTACAAGTATGGGTTGTAGCTAATGAGAGTTTGAGTTTAGTTTGAAATCCCACTTTGTACTTTAAGTGTAAGTTGCTGATCAAGGAAATGGCCAATTTTGTATATGATGACATTGTGCAGAAAGAAATTTACGACTATACTAATAATGGCATAGAGGAAGGGCCGCAGTATTGCATGTTATAATTCAGTGATAACTTTGAGTGAATTTTGCAGAAATCTACCGATGCAAATACACAAAGAAAAATAAGTGAAATTACATATTTTGGATGTTTCCTTTGTTCTGGATGGGAATAGCCCCAAATTTGACCAGTGCATGAAAAAAGACATTTAAAAAAAAAAACACTGACTAATGTTTACCACTCTAGCAGAGCACCACTGTCTGGAAGGCTTTTCTAAAGTTTTCTATGAATTTCTCTGTCATTTACTGAAAAACTTTACATCAAGTTAAGTTCATAATAATCTTTTTTATAAAATGTATTCTTTACACTTTACACCGTTACGGAACAGTATTTAATATCCAGATTAATTCAACAATTGAAATATCTTTTGATAATATTATACCTCCGGACAAATTTGTATGAACATAATGTTAAGATATATTCACACTGATGTTGTGATTCTACATATTATAGCTTTATGTCTGACAAATCAAGGTTTGTCTGTCAGTTTGTTGTGGTGAATGGCTTCAGATACTAACCTCAGTGGCTATAGTGTTCTCCAGGGGAATATTTATACTAATCAAAGTATGAAAATCACAGGAATTACTAACAACATTAACTATGGAGCTGTTCTAGTCACATGTCCTACAGTTGTAAGTTTTGCCAGTGAGTGTACAGGACTCTCAAACTGAATCTGTATCTGGTTGGAATTCAGCCATCATTTCTTTCATTGTTTACAGGGGCTTTTCCGACTGTGACATGTCAGAATGTCTGCTAGGAAAAGGACTAATCACAGTGATTCTGCTAAAAGCACAGAACCAGTTTCATTTACAAAGACAAAGATGCTGGCCATGAAATTAAACTCTCCAGGACTTACCCCAAGCCAACAGACAAGACACCCTGGTGCTGTCTTGAATTCATGTTTGGTAAATGTCAGCAAATTTTCTTATTACCATTAAATGTAAAGTTAAAGACATTTCTGTCACTGATTGACACACAGAGACTACAAGCTTTTATGTCTTCCATTACCAAAAAACAGTTAGTTTTTATCAACAACTCTGCTTCTCTCATGGTGTCCAAGACCACTAGGACAGAACATCTTGCACTTAATTAATGGTTACTTGTTAGTTTTAGTATTGATTTTAAAATGATCATCAATATCACATTCAATAGATATGTATAGAGATCGTCTGTGGTTAGCTAAGTAACTGAAGTGCAGTTAACTCTGTCTCTTGTTTCTCTCTGTGCTCGATGTAGCACAGAGAGAAACAAGAGACGTTTATTCTAACAGCGCACAGTGGAGCGGCTCTGTTCTGTGCTGCAGTGTGTGGAGGAAATGGACCACACCTCAGAGGGGAAAGAAACATCCCCAGTAAACAGCCTGAGTGCAGGACTCTTCAGGAAGTTTCTCTTCCATCTCTGGACTCTGGTCAGAATCTGGCCTATTATTAAACACTAAAACACTCCCTCCCTCTTTCTGCTTCCATCAGTGGACTAATTTTCTACATCTGTCTATGGCCCAGAGATGAGTTTCTTCTTTTCTTTTACTCTGTGATAAAGACTCTTCTCATGTTCTTCTTTAAAATCATTCCAATGTTTCCTCTGTACAGATGAGCCCACAGTGCATTGTCTTGTAAACACTGGGAACCGTCTTGCTTTGATCCATCATTTCCTCATCATCGTTGCGAGAGGCGGGGTACACCCAGGCCGCCAGCGTAACACATACAGAGACAACCATTCAAGCCAATGATCACCCCAGCCAGTTTGGGAAAACCTAATCAAGAAAACGGTGTGTGTTTCATCTGATTACCTGTCAGTGCCATCATATAACATTTGTGTATGTGTCACTGTTGTGTTTGTCTACCAGAACAGTCTGGATCAGAGAAGTTACCAGAGAAAGCAGCTGAGCAGACCTTCGTGACGGCTCGGATCACAGCCCCTCAGAGACGTCCTGTGTGTGCAGCACAGCATCAGAGAAACTCTCATTATCAATGTGCAGCTGCTTTATTCACTGTTTTTACTGGATTAAATCAGTGTGTCTGTTTGTTTTGAAGGGGAGGAGACTTCTGAGGAGAATTCAGCTCCTTCTCAAAAGGAATCCTAATCAGGAGAAGCTGAATGGAATGACGACATCAACTTCCCCCACACCCATAATCCCACTTTAAGGAAGTCACCGAACTCTTTTTTTTTATTGTTTTGATAGAGAGACAAAAATGACCCACTGACCTGCCAGTTTTACATGTTTCCAGTAACTGGTTTAGTCACCTTAATACATATCTGGAGAAGAGAAATTGTATAATTCTCTTCATGTAGAGCACATAACTTAGATATTCACCTCTTATTAATCAGCTTTTATATTGCCAACAACACAGTTCATTTAGAAGGTGTCTCCTGTGCTTGTGATACAACAAAAAGCTTGCTCAGCCAAATGTTGTACACTAACAAATTAGTGTGGTACCATTATAATCAATACAGAAATTATAACATGTAAAAGTGATTGTTATGAGAGAAAGACACTAAATAAAGACTGCAAGGTAACCTCCCTCCAATATATGACTTTATATCCCTTGAATATCCATTCAAACTTAATCTGATTGATTAACCAGATCAAAATTATAAATTACTTACAACTAGTTTTCTTTCTCACAGTTTTGCTAGTACGATTTCTTCTTCTTCTTCTTCTTCTTCTTCTTCTTCTTCTTCTTCTTCTTCTTCTTCTTCTTCTTCTACAGGTCTCTCTGAACACGCTCAGGAAATCAGTAGATGATTGTGCACTAGGAGATACACTGGACTTCAAATCTATTTAGGAGATTAGGTTGAAACTCCTACATGTTTTTTCATGCACAGGTCAATTGTGATGTTTGTGCAATTTTGCTTTTCTTTCAAAAAAGATCCCAAATCCCAGACAAATCTAGTGGTTTATTTGACTTCACTTTGTCTGTTTGTAGATTTCAATTACAATTCAAATCTGTGAAGGCTGTTTTCCCACAATGTGCTCATATTTTCACACCACCAAACCTTCCAGTTTTATTCCTGTCTGTATTGTGAATGTTTTTACAGAAAGATTTTTCATTCATAATCTGAAATATAGAACATTGTATTTTATCATTAACATGATAAAAAAAATCTTCATTATTAGCACATTTTTAATTAGATAATGCCACATTCCATTTGTAACCATAATATTTCAGAAAACACAAATGACAAATGTATTATCCACCACAGTGCATTTTGTGCACACCAGGTGCTCACTAGTTATTGAGCTCCCTCTACTGTCAAAACTAGGTATGTGCCTTTACCAATTACACTCTTGCTGTACTCACAGAACAATGCACCTTTAGTGGATTTCATTTCCCGTTGTGTCCCTGTGTAAATACAAGCCAGTTATTTTTAGTCTTATGAAACAGGAAAGCATCAGTGCATTTGAGTCTGACTAAAAACTTCAGTGTATAGCAACATGAAAGAGAAAGAACTGGACTCAGAGGCATTGGGGAAGCATGACGTCACACGCTGACTCCTAGTGCTGTTCACATTAGCTGGTTCTCTCTCTCTCTCTCTCACACACACACACACACACACACACACACACACACACACACACACACACACACACACATGTTTGTACTTCAATCTTAGCGAGGACACTCATTGGCATAGTTCATTCCCTAGCCCCTTACCCTAACCCTAACCATCCAAGCTAAATGCCTAACCCTAACCCTAACCCTTAACCTAAACATAATTCTAACCCTAACCCTAAAACCAAGTCTTAACCCCCAAACAGTCCATTAAAGGGGGTTCGCAAAGTGAGGAGTGGCCAAAAGGTCCTCACTTTCCCAAAATGTCCTCACTCTGTAGGTTGTAGGCTCAAACTGGTTCTCACAAAGATAGCTGTACAAGAGCGCAGCCACACACACACACACACACACACACACACACACACACACACACACACACACACACAGAGAGAGTGTTTAGATTTACGCAGCAGCACCTGGGGTTGACACATTAGCTGTGTGTCAACAGTGGTGAATGGGGCGGGGACCAGGCTAGAGCCTGTACTCTCTTTGGGGCAGCACAGAAATCAGTGTCTTCCATTAGGTGCATGTGTGCTGTACAGAGATTAAATGATGATGTTCACTTACTTGATTGTGGGTTGTGGCATCAGAGCCATTAGTTGGCTGACTCCACTCACTCATCAACGGATGTACGGAGGTGGAGGAAAAGTCCAGGCATGTGGGCTGTGGTGTTGGCAGCATCTCAGCTGCTTTCTTTGGAAATAAAGGAAGTTAATAAATCTGACTTTTACTTTTGTAGTGAAACCTGGTTGTTTACTTATCTAGTTTTGTTTAACCACAGCGTCTTTAATTTAATTTTTTATTTAGTTTATTAGCGATTATTGATTAATTACTTCATTATCTTTTTTTTGTTCATGATTCACACTCTACTCAAGTCTCTACTGTCCCCATTCACATAACAACTGGTAATGACCACTATGCCAACACTGCATCAAACTAACAAACAAACCCAGGTCTCATTAATTCCCTGCAGTTATTCAGAAACATTGCCTGCACATATTTGACTCCCATGTACAAAGTTAAATCAGGACAGGGATCAATAGAACCAGGTAGATTTAGGTTGGATTCTGGGTTTTCAATTCTATGGAGCTGGTTCACTTACTGGGGTAAATCACCATGGTAACTGATTGAACCACAAACCTGCTCCATTCTACAGCAACCTGACATGGACAAAATACTTAACAGGAAAGTGACAAATAATAAAGAGCTGCAGATACTGTTACAGATGAGTGGAATTGTTTTGCTGCTCCAGACTTTTCATATGTACCCTCGTTTTAAAACAGAGCTACTAACAAATAGAGGGAGAGTTCATCACACTAAATGTATAACTTAAGTTAGGGTTCTGGTAATGTTGTAATTAACAATTGTGTATTTTCCCCATGAACACACCCATTGTGTAATAGCACTACAGAGTTAACTGGTTGACAACCAGCGTCATTTGACATGTACACACCAGGGATCCATCAACTCAAAGCTGTTGCTGTCTCATGTATTATACTTTATCAGATTCTGATCAAAAGTTCTGGGATCACCCTAATGTCACAGTACCTGGTGTGTATTGATCATTGAGCAAGCAAACCACGGACATTAGCTCAAAAACACAGCTTCTTCAGTGACAGCAACGGTAATTCTCTGGAAAAGATCAATATAGACTAAATTAAAAAGCCATGGCTTGTAGTAAGGAGTCCTGTCACTTGGGCTTCAGTGGGTCTGACTGTAGTGATCACTGTTGTGTGGAGCTGTTATTGCTGGAGAGTTCACTAATGAAAACCAAACATGTCCTGCCGACACTCGTTCACATTAAAAGCAATGACAGGCTGATGTGCTGGACATCAGATCTCACTCCACACAGGTATACCCACCCATGTGAACAACCAACAGAAAAGATATGCCTCTTTTGGTCAAATAAAACCATTCATGAAATATATACAATTTTAGAGTTCTGTTCTGGGTTTTTTGTGCAACATTTGCTGTTTTATCAGCTAAATCAACTGTGACTATTGTGGTTCCTTTATTCTGTACACACAACTGGAAGAATATGTGGATAAGGTGAGGATGAGTTTAAATTTGCTTAAAGTGCTCTTGTAACAGTGGATCATCGAGGTAACAACCACCAAGGACCAGTTGTTATGTAAGGAGATCACATAAGTGACCCTGAGATAGATGGAAAAACACACTGCTAACCAGTCAGCTAGTTGTCGCCGTTTTTTTCCCTCCACTGTATTGTATTTGTATTTTCCATTCTATTTGTATTTGGCACTCATAATAAATAACAACTATTGACTGCTGTTTGCTGCGTAACATGGAATAAAACTTATATCAATTTCCTCATCTGTGAACATGACTTGACCCTGAGATAACTTTTGTTATATGTTGTACATTTAAGTTGAAATACTGTTGTATAATAATTATTCTATTCAAACAATCTTCCATAACTTTACTATTGTTGCAGTGTTGTCAGCTTACAAAAATCACATATTTATTTAATCTAGGCATTTGAGCATAATTTAAAGACATTTAACTGAACCTGTACGAGACAAACTTAAACTGAATAGCAGCTACTGGAACAGGACTTGAACTGTGAATTGGACAGTTTACAAGTCAAACACAACTGTATCACACCTGGGGCTCTGTCTGCTATTATTTTGTTTGCAGTTTGCAGCAGTCTCAGAGTTTGCACTTCTACTTAGCTGATATTTTATATTTTACAATTTATGTCTGTGATATGAGGGAACTTTTACATAGACTTCACAATCTCCAGAGAAGGATCATCTGGACCAACCACAAAGAGGTGTGACATATGTATTGGGCCTCAAAGGATGATTTAAATATTTAAATTGCCCTTGATAGATCAATCTTTCCCCACCACTGGCTTAGATAAGTTGTGGTTTTCCACTGTGGTTATTTTAGCAACAAGAAACAAAAAGCAGTTGGAGCTGCAGGCTTTTTATCAAGCTCTGGTATCTTGTTTCCACACTCTAATGGCTGTGATATCACCCACCCTCCACCTGGCTTTAAGACAAGAGGAAGTTAGGATCAAAAATAAGCCTCTGCCTCTCCTCCTGGCAGGAACAGGATATGTGAACTGCGCTCACATTAGTAGGAAATCACAAAGGCATTTTTCTCACACACACTTTCCCACAGCACGGAGGGATGAGGTGATTCCCAATGAAGTCAAAACAGTGGCTGCAGAGGTGGACTGAGGCCCAGTCCCGTGTAATGTTTGTGTTTGTGTGTGTGAGGACAATAGCAAGTGGGGTGGGGTAGGAACAGGATATGAAGTGTGCGTTTTGAGTGGGGAGTGGGCTTGTGTTAACAATGTGTATAGTGTCTGCTCATCAGAGGGAAGCTCTCCAACCACTGTGAATCCAAAAAGCGTTCCTGAAGTCATTGTGGGTCAAAGGTCAGTGTGTGGGTGTCAAAGCACCCAGCCGACCATCTCCTCCCTGCAGGCAGGTCCAAAAGAAAGAGAGGATCTCAATGTGGCTGAGGTCAAAGGTCAGTTTTGTACTGTTTCAGGAGCCAAAGAAGGGCTGGACCTGGAATTAAAAATGGACTTGAGAGGCAGCCAAGTTTCCACATTCTGTGGCTGGATGTTAACAGAGGGTGTTTTCAGTAAAACAGAGCAGATGTCAAGGCTAAAGAACAACTGTTTAGTTCCATAACCTGCAAAAACATCACAACAACAGCTGCTGGGAGCTGCCATATGAATGTGCAGTTTGGAGAAGGTGTTCAGTAGTGCTAAGTCACACAGCTTTTGACACTGAATTTAAGACGCTGTCCACAGTTGTTTATGTAGAAATAATGTGCTTTGTGCCTATAGGCTTTCCACATAAATTACATTTGATCTTATTTTCTCAAAGAACATTCCCACACCCATGTGAATGTAACTATATAATTTTTGCAAAGAATTCCATGTTCTCAACACCGAGGATTTGAAACAATTAATGGACGATGCATCTCCACTTTCTCCCACTGTACAAAAACAAAGGCAGATATCATTGATGAAGGTGTTGCCATCTTGCACTGGTCATGCCATTTCACAGTAGGGATTTGGGCATGGGGCAAAACTGACCAGTGTAACCCCCCTAACTAAAAATCACTGTGAAGACAATATTACGTTTCTGCAGATAGAATCACACACTAGTAAGCCAGTTTAAACTGGCTTTTGTAAATATTTAATCAGTTCATAGTAACCTTTGTCCAAATGGGAACTTTTTCAGTTATAAAACAAACATTTTTCAAACATAAAAAAATTCATCAGCACAGGGACATCTCCTACTGACATTAAGAGGGTTTCAGTCTGCTCCATTAACAGTCGACCTGAGGCCCCAGGTGTCACTCTTGCTCACCACAGTGGTGTTATCATGTGTTTCGATGACGCACACATGCTGCTTCTTCACTGATAACATTCTGGACAAGATGTCATGGTCAGAGGAAAAGGAAAGAGAGGGAGCGATAAAAACAAGTTAAAGGTCCTTCACAGACACAGCTAAATGCTGCAAAATATGTGACATGTTCGGCCATAAGGAGCTAGGTCAGTCAAAATAACCAGCTCATTGTTGATGTTCACTTACAGTGAATATGTGGGTATATGAGTGTGTTTTGATGTTTGATTTGCTTAATACTTGACTATAAAGATCATTTGAACATTTGAGATATTTCTTTGTCTCATTCTAAATATACACTTGTATGTGCTGTGATCAGTGTTCTCATAGGGAGTCAGATAGGGACCTTGTAAACTCAGTTTTCACACAGGCTATTGTTGGTCAGTCTCAAATGTTTGTATTGTTTAATCTGGGTAATTTTCCTCCCAGATCAACACAGTGACCAAATGCATAACTATTACTACAGTGATATGTTACATTAACATACAGATTTTAAACGTAGCAGGCTTCTGGTTGTGTGAACAGGGTGGCCTGGTATGGAGTCAATTTTTCTTATTTGGAGACGTCTGTCTAGTTTGTCCATTTTTAAGCTCTCAATGTTGAGCACCTTGACGCCTCCCCTCTGAATTTCAACTAATAGTAACTTGTCTTTGGATTTTCATTTTGACATCATGCGATGGGGAGTGAGGGAATTTACAGAAGTCACACTTGAGATCCCGAGAGCACGATCACATTTTCAAGTCCAGGTTCACAAGCAAACTTCTCACTGAGTGGTGAGAATATTTTTCAGCAGCCTGTTAAGAGGTCCATGGTTACAGCCCCCCCGCCCTTCTCTCTCTCCAAACACAGTCCATGTTTCTATCACACTCAACATAACAAGGGTATCATCCCAGCTGACCAGCTTACTCCTGAAGAACTCATCCAGTATTCACAATATTAATATTGTAGTGATAGCAGTGTGTTCTTAGCTACATGCCAAAGTGTCCTCGGACTTAACACTTGGTGTTGTTGTGAGAGACTCAGACTTACATGACCTCAGTATGTCTCCGATCTTGGTAATAGCTGTGGTACATTGTAGATTACAGGTGTAAATGCAATGAACTGTGATACATACCATGAATCATCTTAATTCTAAATTCAGGATAATGAATAAATATGGTGTCATACAAATAAGCTTTTGAGTAATGGTTTCTCTGTTTGGGGTCACAGATCCTTTACTGGTTTTATTGTTATTATTGATTAATAACATTTGCAGATATGATGAGACAACAGCAGTGTCACATGACATCCTGTCTTTTAAAGTGTTTGTAACTATACCCGAGCCAGAGAAATAGCCCTGTCATTTAATCAGCCAAACATAAATAATTCACCCAGGATCAGTTTACTCTTATCAGATTACTAGTGCACCTGAAAACCTAATGAGTTAACCTTCCCCGAAACAGAGACAACCATTCTCATTGTGTGCTGCCAAACATTCAAAATAAATTCTCCTGAACTTTGGTAAAATATATCCCAGAGCAGGTGAGCGTGTCTGTGTGTGTGAAGCGCAACACTCCGGCCTCCACTCGGCCACCAGCAGCTTGGGTGTCGTCAACGCCGTGGGGATGGGAGGTCCCCTGGGGAAAAGGATAGGCAAGTGTTTCCCTCTTGCAGCAGGAAATGGGCGAAACCTTGCCTGGAATTACGACTCCAGCAATATGTCGAGAGAAGGAAGCCACTCCTGATAGCACAGGCTATAGGTTTCCTGTTGTGGGCCAACAGTTTGGCTGGCAGTTCTAGGCTGGAAAGGAAGACTTAGAATCACTGGGAGCCTGTAAACTGTGTGCCACAAAAGGCTCATGCACTGAATTTACAAGTTACAGATGTAGTAGTTATTGTAATACAGTAACTGCATGCTGTTTGGGTCTGTTTAAGCTTTGTGACTCAACAGAACATTATTGTTTTGAGTAAATTATAATTTTAAGGTTTTTAGCAGTTTCATCTTAGTTCGATTAATATTCACATGTATATTTTTAACTAACTGGAAGAATCTTCTATTTGTACAGCAGTAGTAAGACTAATGAAGAGAGGCTGACAGTTTAGCAGCGGCTTTAACATTTCATTAGCTCTTATCAAATATTATTATGGTAGTTGAAGTGGACAGACCAGATCAGTGTGATCTTTAGCTTGTTATGTCAATTTTGAAACAATACTTTAAAAAAATCTTCCCTCACAGTATAATTACCAGCTTTTCCAGAGGCTGTTAATCAAGCACACAGGGAGACAGATGCAGTTTCAGTGGAGACAGTTGAGTGAATATATCTTGATTATCATCTCTTTATTATTACATGATTATTTCTTATTTATGGTGGTATTGTTCAGGTCATACATACATATCTCAATCACTTTTTTACTAAGTAGTCCACTGTTTTTACTCCATTTCATCTAAGTTCTGAGTGTGGTAATGATAGTGTCTTCATGTACACTGCTTTATGTCATTGTCTAATTGTCTAATTTGTGACTATTATTCCCAATTGTTCCATTTATTCCTTACTTCATGTGTATGTGTGTATTTTCATCTTCATTTGTGAGTGATCTGCTGTAAAAACCTCCATTGATCTCTCCTGTCAATTAGGAAATCTATCAGACATGGCCATTAATAAAAAGGGTTAAATAAATAAGTGAATGGTAAATAATGCTTTGATCTCTTACCCCTGAGTTGCATTGAAGGGCAGCTTCATTTTGAGTTGACATTCCCACTGGAAGCCGAGACTTTTGTTTAGTTAGTTTATCAGTGTGAGGCTGCATGTGTGCAAAAGTCATTTTCTCAGGATGCCAAACATGGCAAACACCCACCACAGTCATATCAGAGTTACCTGAACTGCGTTATAAGAGAATCAAGCTCAGACCCAACCTCCCATCCTACAGCAGGGACATCCTGGTGTGATTCATTTCATTGTAACAGAATTTGGGCTGTGAGAGATTGCCAGAACCCAGATCTTATGATGGTTTTACTCCAGAAGAAAGAGTGTGGCCTGGGCTGAACGGGACAGAGAACACAGGAAGCTGCTTTATGTGCAGGGATGTGTGAGGGCACAACTAATGCTGCAACCAGTTCATGGAGGTAGCAACAGGAAAATTAGGCTCTGCACTGACAAAATACTAATACATCCACTGATTGGCTGGATGAGAGAGATAACCTTCATATCATCCTAGTTCATATTAGATACATTTCACTCATCCATTCTTCCTCATAGACAGGGGGTCAAAGGTCAAAGGTTTTCCATACTGCTCCTGTGGTGTCATCCAAGGGTTCGCAAGCCCCGGCATTCACATTGTACTCGAAATAAGATAATTTACACCGTGTGTTTAGCCTAAATATACTCCACAATTGTGTGGCTACGTCCGCTAGCTTAGACTTTGACTTAAAACACAGTGTAAATTATCTCGTTTCGAATGGAATTTGAAAGTCGGAGCTTGTAGACACTTGGATGACACCACACGAGCAGTAAGGAGGTATGTTGTGTTTTTTCTGTTGTTTTCTTACTTCTGCAGAAGCGGTCACAATAGACTTGAATTATATTGAATTTGGCTGCAACACTGTTTACCCCTGAGACTCCAGAAGTGTTTCATGGACTCAAACACTTCACCCGCCCCTCCATCGACATAGTGGTGAGAAGATAATGAGTGAATTTTAATTTTTTAGTGAACTATCCCTTTAAGCTGCATCTCCTGACACTGATAGTGGACAAAGTAAATGTTTAATACTGCCGTGAACATTACTGAGAGAAACCAGTTACACAGAACATGTAGTGTGGCACTTTATGGACGCACTTCTTGAGGTTAGATAATTAACTTCCTTTATCTTAAGTGAATAAAAGTATTTAGACATTTTGATATAATTTATGCAACTGAATTGTACTTACATTTTACAAGTTCATTTAAAAACAATGTAAACAGAATTTTTAATTAAATTCATCTCAAATAAACAAAATATTAGTTATTTAATTCAGTTGGTTTAACATTTTGAAAATGTATAAAGCGTCTTTGAGACAATTATGTAACTTAAGTTCGCTTAACTCAGATTTTTTTAAAAGGGGAGGAACTTAGTTGGGTCCGCTTCAAATGATTTGAAGTGAAGTAATACTAAACGCACTACTCCGCTTTAAATTTAACAGTCTTGTGTTTATGGTGCAAACGATGAAAAACATGGTAATCAATATTAGTTTACAATGCAGAATAGAAAATCTTCTTATCTTACTTTAATTCACCACAACCCGTTGCTATTATTTTGAGCATTAACATTTGTTTCTAAGAGTGTAGTTTATTTATTTGTCTAAGTTTTAAGATATGTCTCCAAGATACCAGCCTTGATACTAACACAAGAGTGGTTGATCAAAGGTTTAAGAGCTGAAAGATAACATTTTGGTAATACAAAAAATATCTTTCTGACATTAGGAAGTTAAAAACACCACCTGATGAGGCGCCCTGTAAGAAAAGTTTATAAGTTGTAACTAAACATTTTAATTGTGTTAACTCATTATTTAAAATGCCATAAATGAAAATGGTGGGGTTTGAAATCAAATCCCATCCACACTGCACTTAAAGGTGGTCATAAATAAATGGTCATTTTTTTATTAACAGCTTCCAAATCATCTACAAAGAATAATTTTAATAACAAAATAAAAAGGTGTTACATCTCATAAATCCATTTATATTGGGTGTCTTATTAGAAAGTACTTATATTAGTTAATTTACCTCCATTATATTTAAGTAGAAGCAGAAATGTCAGACAAGTATTCTGGTGTTACTTGGGTGAATTGAACCTTTAAATCTATTTGGCCTTTCAAAGCATGTTACCCAACAACAATATATCAGAAACAACATTTTAATAGTTGAAATAAATACTCCATTACATGCATGATCAAAACACTTTAAAATACTATGCGCATCTGGTAAATAGTGTAAAACCTATGGCACACACTCACAGCAGCTTTTTACCAATTAAGAATTCACACATGTTGAAAAAAATATCCTTTGAGACACTCAGATGATCACTCTTTCCAATCTCACAAAGCACATGTAATTGAGCAGGTCAGCCAACCATAGGTTCACACAGCAAGGCTACATCCATCATCAAGGCTGGTGTTTTCACCGGAGCTGAAAACTGAGGTAAACTTTTCAGGTTTAGAAGGCGGCTGTCTGCTGATGACAGCGGTCAAGTGGTCCATTTCTAACACGGTTTGAGTCACATCCAGCGCGACACAAAACCATGCAGCGGAAGTTTTTGTGCTCCTTTGATTTCGACAGACTTTCACCAACATGGACAGAGCCACAGCCTTCTTCTGATGTTACTCTGACTCTAAACCTGATGAACAGGGATAACCCAAGTGAGTCTCTTTGGTACGTCAGTATAGGACAGAGGCGAATGGAGATCATGTTGCCTCTTCCTAAGCTAATTCACAGAATGAGAGTTGACTGGCGGCAGAGTCCTTGGAGAGGAGCGTTCTCTGAGTGCCTGAGTGAGCAGAGTGCAGCCATCTGACACGGCGCACGCCGAGTTACGCAGACGCTCCCGGTAGTCTGCCATTTTGGAGCTGCTCTCTGGATGCTGGGCAACGTCCCTAAGGCCCTGAGTGAGGAGGACACAGGCTGAAACCACACTCATGGCCCCCCCTAAAACTGCGGTCTGTACCCCCTTCCCTTCAGTGGAGATACTTGCAGCTCTTCCCAGGAACTGAGGCTCTGTGGCGAACCCAACCAGGGCGCTGACAGCCTGGACCAGGGCGGCACTAAAAAGGACACAGCGGTTCCTGGTCAGCTCACTGGGCTGGGTTTTCACCTCCTTGACACACGCCAGGAAGGCCGTGCCGCTCGTGCTCATGCTCTTGACGCTCAACTTGAATTGCTCTTTCGCAAATCGGTCCCTAGACCTCTCGCTGGCCAGCGACGAGATATCTGTCAGAGTCTTGAGGTTGGTGGAGATGTTTTGAGAGAGCTCGAGGAGGAGTTGGGGGGTGAGGTCTGGCAGGGGTGTGATTCGGAGGATGCCGCAACTCTGCTCCACCTCGTGTCGGCAGCGGGTCACTTTGTATCTGTCCACCAGACCCGACATGCAGGGCTGAGAGCCAGGGGTCTCCACGGCTGCAAGGTAAGCGGCATGGGCTGAGTACTCAGTCAGAGACACCACAAGGTCTGCCATCTCCAAGAGGCGGTCCCCCACCTCGGTGAAGCGGCCCATGTTGAGCTGGCTCTGGATGTCGTGGGTGAGAATGGAGAGTTCTTTAGTCCTGGCGATGACCGTGTCACGGCACTGGTCAAAGGTGTCGGCCACCGCTACACCTTCGTGGGTCATTACTGGCCGAGTTTCACTGGCCAGCAGGAGGAGGTCAGCCACCAGCTGCATCTTGCCCTTACATGTGTCGCATATGGAGGAGAGACGCTTCCTCTGCTGCAAACTGCCACTGGGTGTGCTGGTTGATCCGTCGCTAGCCGATTTGCCAGAACCACCACTAGCCATAATAAGGAGGGTTGTGTGTGTGTGGAGGGGTGGGGGTGAGGGTCAAACTGCTCTTCTGGAGGGGTTCAATTATTTAGTTTTCTTCTGCGGCACACTGCATTGTACTTTTTAAGACATTTCCAAGATAAGCGTCACCTCACTGCCTTTTACAAATTCCTTAAAATAACAACTGGCCAAACAGTCTTCCTTAAATTCCTTCAGAGTAAAATTAATTGAATATTATATGTTGATACACAGGACATGTATTCTCAATGTAAACATGTGGAACAAGCTAAACTTAATTACGGCATTTACTTGTGTTTGAATAACACCCTCACCGTTAACTAATGCTTCTCTAAAGTATATTATAACAAAAGTCAAGACTATGATCTGGCATATTCTGTTATCTGCCTTGGTTATTAGTAATGTTACCATGTAACACAGCTGACCAACAATCCCCACAACTTCTGAGTAATCAGTGTTGGGTGTTATATGATCTTATCTAAATGAATTTAATTGAATTTAAATGCCCTGAACAACACAATTCATTATTATTAAAAAAGTCAATCTCCTCACTGTAGTTCCAGGTTTTTGTGGAACAGATTCACAGGTTTTTGTTAATGAAAAAAATAAACTCACACACAAGCTGCAGTGCCACCAGGGAGCCTTCAACAAGGCAAAGTGCAGATTGAGAATAAGGCTGTGAAAACAATGTCAGAAGCTCCTTACTTTTTCAAACACATTCCTAACTGGAACTACATCTGCTCTGCTTTTCCTTCTATGACTGCAGGCAGGAAAACATCACCTCAACTCGAACTAGGTTCTTTGAGGTCTTTCTTTAATCAACAGGATCTCATTTAGTGTCCACAAACAACCTGACACAACACCGACACCTCGTCCGACTTGTTCCCGCTGACTTTGACCGGCCTGTCGTACTCATGCTGGTTCCAGACGGGGCAACACCCGGGCGGCTCTTCTGGGTAGCGGGAAGACTTGCGTTTCCCTCCCGCACCATCATTTCACGAGTCCCTCCCCGAGTAAAATCCACCGACAGGGCGACAGTCCAAACACACGAAGCCCTCAATCCGCTTTCAACCTCTTCTTTTTCGGACAGAGCCCCGGGTTACAAGCTAGCAGTTGCTCCGGTCGCCTCGGTTCCATATGCATCGTCCGTCTGTCCGCCCTCCTCCTCCTCCGCGTCTTAACTCGGGACCGGAGAGTGTGTGGCCCCGCATGTCCTCTGTGGGGAGTCGCTCCTCACATCCATACCAGTCGGTGGCCTTCGGGCATTCAACCCACTCGCTGTAGCTGGTCCCACGGTCACGGAACCGGACAGGCAGCGGGGAGAAGTGGCCGTTATTCCCGGGGATTCAAAGCGGGGCTGCGCGCTCCCGCTGCTGCGCTATGAGGAAGCGGGGAGGGTGTGGTCGCGCTGAGCGGCGGCTGGACTCAGCAAAGTTGTAGCAACGGAGCAACACAAGGCGTCGTTCACTCCGCAAATAACGCGGCACCGCGTGCGTTAGCCAGCCGCTGCCTCACTGACGACGCCGCGGGATGAGAGTCCACTTCCACCGCAGTCAGGGAGGTTTTATATGGCTGCTTTCAGGACTGACTGCTGCCGTCAGACATCCCTGCTGCGTCAAGACAGCCGCTAGCCTCGCTAGCTACATCCACACCGGAAGCTATGGTCTTCAAAATAAAAGCTGGGGTATTGTTTCCAAAGAGCGCAGGTCCTATTTAACCCTGTTTTCTCCCTCCTGGGATTTTTTGGGGTTTCAGGAGCACGAGAACAGTTTTTATTCTACATTTAAACCAGTATTTATGTTAATATTATGGAGTCAACATCGCATAGGTTTACTCCAGTATGTACTGTTCTCCTTTAGGGCCGGGCAATAAAATAATACCAGTAATTATCGCAATGTAAAAGTCCAATATATATCAATATAATGATTATACATTGAGGTATAACACATAATCTAATGTAATTTCGATTTGTAGGCTTTTTATCAAGTGAGAATTTCATTCTCTCTGCATACAGAATGGTTTAAAACCACAACCTTACTTCAGAAGCAAATCATGTCAGTCCTTGAACTTAAAAGAAATAATAATGTGACTTTCATCATGATAATTATAAACATTGACTGATCTGATTTTTTATCTTTATTTTTTATTTCATATTGCCCAGCCCTATTCTCCCTCTATATACTGATTCAGAATTCCCCCAACACGTTTTTTTCCATGTCATGATGGGAAATACATTTTAACATCACCTAATATGCAATTTAACATGTAACATTGACTAAGTCTTCTAACAAATCCAAATTTGAGTTAGAAAAAATGAGACTTTACTTTTGGCATGTGGTACAAATTTTACAGAGGCTATATTGGGACATGACAATAGTAATAATACTCTCCTTGGCTATGGCCTTGCTTACAGTTAGATAGTATTACGTATGTTAGTCTGTAAAAAGAATCTCTAAAAATATACTCAAGCTAATGTTGCAATTGGTGAATAAAGTACTCCGTTAAAACTCCTGTATTTAAAAGGTAAATGGTAAGTCAAAATACTAACCTACGGAAATATAAGTAAGATAAGTATGAACTAATAAATGTACTATTTAATACTACCACTATACCGCAGGGTGGCTTATACACTGTTGGGAAGTTTATTTTATTGCAAAAAAAACACAATTCTATAGGATGATTATATATTTAGTTTGTAGCTAGCTAAATAACAACAGGGGGGAAATACAGTCAAATGAAATTAATGTTTTTGTATTTGGTGTATTTTGTAGCTGCCCAGGACTGCAGATAGAAATGAGCTGATAGCTAAATGTGGCATAAATCATCTCTTGCCATTTTGAGATTAATGATTTTGTGCATTGTCCTTGTTTATTAAAATGAAATTTAAATAAGAAAACATAGATAAATATATATATACTGGATAGGAAGTAGCATAAAACTGAAATACTAATAGGTAAAGAACATGTACATTAATCCCCTTGAGTAAACACTGACTCTTATTTCTCACCATGAGCTATTTCTGGCTCATGCTTTTAAATACATGCTTTGTTTTGACAGCTACACAGGATGTTTCTTTCTTTATTCTAGTGTACTTGACGTTGCTCACCCACAGCACTGAGGTCTCTCCTGCAGGTCACTCACGTCCACATCCAACCTCCAGCTCTGCGTGACCGAGGGTTTCCTCTAACTTTCCTGGGAGTCAAAATAAAAGTCTTTTAATGGACATGACCCGATCCTACACCTGCTCCACATGTGGGAGAGGTCAGACAGAAGAGATAGTTATTCTCTAAATAAGAAAACAAACTCTGTAGTATAAGATATTAATACTATCACTTGCTCTATAACTTAGCAAAATATACATTTATATTTGCACTGTGTAAGTGAAAGGTATTTCATGCATGGAAATAGTGTTGGGGATATTTCCTTCCCTCCCTGCTCCACACGTCACACTGTAGTGTTTCTCTTGGGCGGTGAGAGATGAGTCATATTACTGTTGAAAACAATGATGTAGCAGTCATCGTCCAATCACTAAACGCCAATGTGGACGGCATCCAATCATATTATGGGACCATGGGCTGCCCTAAAAGTATTGGGAGCCTATCGGGTTGTAGAATGGGCGGGACTTCCCGATGGTATATAAAGAACCTCTGAGGGAGTCTGTGAAAACCAAGTGTTGAGTTAATGTTCTTAAACACTGACACAGCAGAAAGTGCTTTTATTGTTTGTTATACGACTTCACCTGACTGAACCATGCAAAACCAATACAATAACGAGCAGGTCTAACCGGTGCAACAAATGAAGAGGAGTGAGTGAGATGATCGTTTAAGTGTCCCACAGGTTGTGGAATACTTTCTAAAAATAGCTCCACCTCAAACATCCATCTTAAATGCTGCTTGTATTGTAACACATCACTAATAAAAATACGATAATACTAATGTACTTTTACTGAAGCAGAGTTTTGAGTAAAAGTACATTAGTATTATCGTCACATTAAATACCAACTCTGCAGCATTTGTATTTTTATTAGTGATGTGTTACAATACAAGCAGCATTTAAGATGGATGTTTGAGATGGAGCTATTTTTAGAAACTATTCCACAACCTGTAGGACACTTAAACGATCATCTCACTCACCCCTCTTCATTTGTTGCACCGGTTAGACCTGCTTGTTTGACACTTGTATCGTAGAGTTATTTCACAGCAGCCATTTTGACTTGATAGTGGATAAACGCAGTCACATTAATTAAGACTCTTACGACAACAGAACCCTCTAATGTGTTTAATAACACCCGTGTTGACCGGCATTATTCTGTCAAATGGCTGATGTGAAAAAAGGTTTACTGTCACAATGCAGCAGAAAACTGTACTTGAGTAAATGTATCACTCTCTGCCACTCACACAAGGACTGAATTTATACGTAAGTTAAATTAATTAAATAATAATGATTAATCAAGCGTGGAGAAAGTACTCAAACATTTTACTGAAGTAAAAGTACAAATGAATAGAAAAATATGTACTCAAGTAAAAGTATCATTTTAACTTTTCTAATTGAATGGAAGTAAGTTATTTATTTATTTTATATATTATATCAATAAGTATTAAAAGTTAGATTTGGCGTGTGTGTTTGTAAGTGTGTCTGATATTAACTGAATAGATATCAGTTTTTCCTACATATTTTCAACACAAAAATGAAACAGTCAAAACATTAATTTTCAGACTAAGACCAATATATTGTACATAAGGAATCAAGAAGCACCTTTCACCGAAAAGCACAATTATTAAAATAAAACAATAAAAGAGCCAGACAATAAAACATTATATATATATATGTTGATGTGTTGCATGGTAGCAAGCCCTCTTCTCTGTAGGAGGTTGTGATGAACACACTGTGAGTCAGTGCTTGAGTTGTTGTACTGTCAGTGGGACATGCAGCTGCACGGGGCACAGTGCCATTGGGTGGAGCTGGCCAGAGAGGAAACAGCTCCACACTTTGTGTTCACCAGGCTGATCTCCGATCTCCTCGACCCTGTGAACTCTGCTGGCCTTCACGCACCGCTTTCCTAACAATGTCTCAGCGAGCAAGCCACATGCTCGCTGAGGGAAAATAAAGGTTCAGTGACACTAAATTCAAGGCTGCAGCATTATGTTATCATCTGTTATTTTTCCTGCCCCGAAACATGTTCGAAACTTCCTGTGATTTTCTAAGGCGAATGCTGAAACAAATTAACAATGTTGGTCAAGTACATTGAGTTATGATTATAGATAAATAGCTCATCTCAGTTTTCGACTTGAGGAAGTGAGGAAAGGTAAACCCACATAAACTCTGCACACTAGAAACTCTCTTTAAAGCAGATTTTCCATCTGGTATCTCTTGTCCGGTAACTTTGTGAAGTTGAAACAGGCAAGCCATCTTATTTTGAATGAAATGTAGTGAATTACTTCTCTTGGCTCATGACCTGCCCTGCTTGAGGCACGTCTCTCGCCCGATATAAGCTGGGATTGGCTCCCTCCCAAGGATAAGTGGTCGTGCTAATGGCTGGATGTTGATATGGTTTAGTGCTCCAGACATTCTCCTGTTGTCTGTATCAGGTCACATGAAAGGAGTTTGTCATCTTATAGGTGTCTTTTTTTATGTCTGACTTGGTCCTTTCTCTAAAAACAGTCTTAACCAAGATATAGATGACTTACTGATGACCTGTGTGTTTACATCAGACAACTCAGTGAGCACATTTTGAATAATTTAGCCTTAATTTGTGGTGATCTTCTACTTCCAAGACCATTGACATGTCACACGTATAACATGTGACATTTACACAACAGTGAACAGCAAATTAACGTTTGTGGTTCAAAGGTAATTTTCTTTTTTTCCTTTGACATCCTGCATTGAGTGATCAGTGTCACTATAGGTAGGTGAAGACAGATGTGGCTGTGTACTTGTCATTTAGCAGAGCATATTTTTACTGTCACAGGGTTTGATTGTTATGCTTTTAGAATTCGATTGAACAAAGAAGTTTGCAAAAACATCTACTGTGATCCACGTGCGAACACGGCTCCAGAGGAGGATCTCAGAGGACATTAAGGCTAAAAACACAGTGTAAATGATGCAGTTCCGAGACGTATTTGAATGTCGGGACTTACACACACTTGGATGACACCACAGGAGCAGTATGGAGGCATGTTGTGTTTTTTTCTGTTGTTTTTTTCTGTTTAAAGAATCTGTCACCATTTACTTCAATCGTATTGGATTTGTCTGCAACACTGTTTACCCCTGAAAGTCTAAAAGTGTTTTGTGGACTCAGACACCCTCCATCAGCATACTGGTGAGTAGAGAATGAGTGTATTTGAATGTTTGGGTGAGCTATCGCTTTTATCTGTGTTGTATGTGCAAGCCTGTACAATAAACAGCAAGTGGGTGGAAATTAAATATCCGAGGAAGTTTCTTTAATACACTTTAATGTTTTATCATTCTGACTTTATTTAGAAATTCCTTCATATGGCGCGCGTGCTGCCGGTCGGCCTTTTACAACTCTGACGTCACTCTCCCGTCTCGTGACCGGCAGACCGCAGAGCCAATCAGGATTTGCCATCTGCAAACATGGCGTCCGACTTCAGGTGGAGATGTGTGCTGCTGCTGCTCTGCGCCTGTTTGCTCTGTGGTTTAGCGGCTGACAGCAAAGAGAAGCCCCAGAAAAAGAAGAACATCCGTGACTACAACGATGCAGACATGGCGCGGCTGCTGGAACAGTGGGAGGTTTGTCCGCTTCTCATTCAGGCAGCCTGCACACATCGTAGCTGCTAGCCGAGCTGTTAGCATACCATGCTATGTCATATTAGCAACAACCGTGTCTACAGCCACAGTTCATCTGTTGTGCTGCTTTACTGAGCTGACTGTGGTGGAAGAAGCTTTTCTTGTTGTGTTATTGATAAGTTTGCTTTACTTAAATTAACGTAACAATATCTCAATGCAGTGGCGGCTGGTGACAAATATTCTTGGTGTGGCTGTGCTGTGCTATACTCAGTTTTCAGTAACCATCCCACTACGATTTAATAAAAATTCAGTTATTTTTGAAATAGTAGGTAATTATTTAATTCCAATAATAAACAAGTCGGTCATTTATACACACAAACACATAGCTAACAGTATACTGCATACTGCACAAACTAACTTAAAAAAGTAAACTTAGAAAACGAAATCAAAATAATATATACAAAAATAATAATAAAAAGCCGATTGATAAATAATGTAAATTATTATTAGTTGTTGCCCTTGTGCTCAGATAGTAAGTAGAGGATGCATCATTAGACTACAGACTGAGTCTGGTTACTAGTGTTTACTAAGTACTCATTCCTGAAACATATACAGTACTATTAACTAACACTATTAAGACTAAATAAAAGGAGGTGCTATACACGGCTGGATATCTCATGAGCTAAACTATACACAAAGAAAATACACGCCGAATATCAAAAATAAAAAGAAACACACTCTCTACAAGGGAGGGCGGCGCCCTAGCGCCCTCTATTGGCCAGACTCAAAGTAAATTAGTGCTTTCGATCACGGATTTATGAATTTATTTTTTCACTCTTATAAACTCTTGAGTTTCATTGAAACATGTTGTTGATTAAGCTGTAGCTTTTATTGATTCTACACGGTATGTGTTTCGAGACCACATCTTTCAAAGTCAACCAGCAGCCAAACCTTATTTTCCAATACAACCAGGCTATAATAAAACAATACTAATAAAAGACCTCAGCTTCAGCTACCCAGGTGAATCACTACCTGACGTGTGGTGTGGATCAGAACTTGTGGCTGAACGCAGAAGATGTGATGACTTTTTATTCTGAGTTCAGGCTGAATGAAGTGATGCTGAAACATGTATGACAAGTTTTGGATACAGAAGTGTGGTTAACTGTTGTGTTGGGCCTTAAACTAAATACTGGGACAACAACAACAAAACTAGAACACTAGATTGTGTTCAAATACATTTGCTGTCCTGGCTCCTAAATGGTGGAATGAGCTCCCTATTGACATCAGGACAGCAGAAAGTTTACACATCTTCCGCCGCAAACTAAAAACACACCTCTTCCGACTATACCTTGAATAAAAGTTTAAACTAACAATTTAGTAGCACTTAAATGGCACTAACTTATAGCACTTTGTAGTTTGGCTTTTTTGAAGAAATTGTTCTTGATTCTTGTTGTTCTGGGTTTGTACCCTCATGGTTGATTGCACTTATTCTAAGTCGCTTTGAATAAAAGCGTCAGCTAAATGAAATGTAATGAAGCTGTGAATGTACTTTACATTCTGCCACAGTACGGTGTTTCTACAAATTTGAGCTGTTTATAATGAGGTATGAAATTTGCTGAGTGAAACCTCTACCAAGAACCATGAATTATTCCTGGGGGTATTTAGAATGTGGTTAAGCTCAGCACCTTCAGTCATATGTAGAGCAAGAAAGTGTTACTTTCATTTATATCCAGTATATCTGTTATCCCACAGAAGGATGATGACATTGAGGAAGGTGACCTCCCAGAGCACAAGAGGTCTCCTCCCCCGGTCGACTTCTCCAAGATGGACCCCTCGAAGCCAGAGGAGCTGCTCAAGATGTCCAAGAAGGGCAAGACTCTGATGGTGTTTGCCACAGTGACAGGGGATCCCACTGAGAAAGAGACGGAGGAGATCACAGGCCTGTGGCAGGGCAGCCTCTTCAACGCCAACTTTGATATTCAGAGGTAGTTACTAGGGTTGCAAAGGGGCGGAAAATTTCCGGTAAATTTCCGGAAACTTTCCATGGGAAGTTAAGCTCGGGAATTTGGGAAATTTTGACACTTTTTTTGCAAATGTTAGCTTATAACAGGTAACTTAAATGTAGTTGAAAACAAGACTAGGCAAGCCTAGCTCAGCTGGAACCTGGATGCAGCTAGTTGGGAACATTGTCTGCCAGAAACGTAAACCTATGACTTTCTGTTGTTTTTGAACGTCTTTGTCATTACCTAGCATATTGATTACTTGTTACACTGAAGCCATGTTCATTTTAATACCAAGTTTATTTGTATACAGTAGGATAACTTTTTACAGCAGTGAGAGTAGGATGTATGTATGTCCACACAAAAGTACACCATCACCTCGATTACTCGCGGCTGTTGGGGTCCATCAAAAAAGCGCAAGTTCGGCTACTTATCAAAAATAAAAGTAATTACCGCAAATTAAAGGCTGAGCAATAAAAGCCATTCAAAACTCTATTTTAAAGATGTATGGAATGCAGCACACGCTGTGTTTCTTTGAAAAGGATGTAGCTAGCTATTGTAAACCAAATTGACAGAATTAATGGATTGTTTTATTTTTCTCTCAACCCGACATGATCAAATGCGTCAAATGAAAGTCCGAAGTCCTCTTGTCCGAGAAAGCACGCAGTATCCATTATTGATTGACAACGCAAACAGGTGACTGTATTTATAGTCCACAGGAACAAAATTGTCTTGCTGGCAATTGGCTAACGTTAGCAATTCTAGATCTTGCAGCATGATCTTGGTTAAAACAACCAAGATCATGGTTGATCATGGTCGATGACATCAACATCGCTTTCTCCTCCGCTGAGCCACAGGAGACATTTAACACCTGTGAACTACTTCCCATTAACTGACGTTTATGTGTAAAACTACTTCCCTTTGCACTTTACATCCATTTCCTCTAAAGTCAAAATATATTCAGAAACCACCAATACTCATCTCCAACATACTGTCACATAGAGGAAACTGCTGAGGTCAGATTTTCATATTTAAGTCCATCGTTCCTGCAGGTTTTGATAAGTTTTCACTGACAGGGTTCTATCCTGAGATCCACATAGAGACGGTAGAGTTCTACTCACAAATGGATTAAGTCAAAAATGTCATTTTTTAAATTTGTATTAGAAATGTTTGCATGCATGTCTGCTTATGACAAAACAAAATGTTTATATTTATGTCTGTATATGACAAGGTAAATACAGTTAGTATAAATTACCCCAAAGTTTCCAGTTTATTCCCATTAATTCCCGTATATTCCCGTTAATTCCCATGGAAAGTTTCCAACTTTGAATATTCCCGGAATTTTGCAACCCTAGTAGTTACTCACTTAGACCATTCTACATCAACAAGAACTTTGTGTAGCTGCTTTTCAAGAGGGTCTATTCATTTCCTATTAACTTGAAATTAAAAATTATTTAAGTGGACTCACCAATCAATGAACTAATAGTACTTTCACCCATTAAAAGAAAATTGATTGCTAGGTGTGAGGAAAGCCTGATGATGTTTTAAAGCTTTCTCTCTGTCTGAGCTGAAAAAATGTTTGTAACATAAAACCCATTGATGACAGTGACACCTGGTGGTTTGTAGAACAAATAGCAGCTGTTCAAGACAGGCCAAAGCACTGACACATCTGGCTACCCTCAACTGCACCTCAAGGGCTTCAGCAGCAGATAGTGTTTGAATTTTCATCAGGTGATCCAAGTACAAACGGTCACAATATGATATGCTTTTAAAATATGTGCCTTTCTGCACATGATATAATCTATATACAACTGAAGATGTAAATCTTTCACATTTCATCCTTCCCTTTGTTTTCAAATTAATTTAATTCAATTTACTCCTAATCTACAAATCATGTTTCTAAAGACTGCACAAGCAAAGGCCAACTGTCACATATGGGGGGGTGTAATAGATAGAGGGATTTTTATGAACCAAATCTAAATTAAAGATGTTTGTCAATGTTTAGTTTTACATGACTTATGACAAGATGATAATGACACGACACCATAAAACACAAACTGTGATTATATCTTTTAAGAAAACAGACCAAAATGTTGTTTTACAAATAAATACCCAAATCTCTCACTTTTCTCTTCCTGTGCGCTCTAATGATCTTTCTGGTGACACAGAAGGGAATAGAACATGACCTCAACAAATAACATTCATTTAGTCATTGTAAACAGACGAATAAAAGCAGTGGTGTAACATTATTGGTTGGCATCACTACAAGAGGATGTTATTACAGTGTTTACAGATGAAGATTCAGGCTCAATGAAAGTCAGTCAGTTATTGTGATGTTCATTGTTTGCTGAAGTTTGTTTAAAATGTCCATTCTTGGTCTGGACTAAAATGTTTCTGTTTTTCTTTTACTAAAATGTGATGGTTTGATTCGATTTATGATTTAAAAAGGTGGGGCCGACTAAACTATCACTGACTGAATCTAAAAATGGATTAAACACTACTTATGAGCTGTTCCTCATAATGGCACAGAAAAGGTTGTACATTATAAAGCTTTGTCCACTTATCACTGATTTACCATAATGGCTGCTATCAAGTTGAAACGCTTCCATACATTGTGATGCACTTAGAATCACCACATCTCACTTAAGTAATCTGTTACATTGCAATGGAGAGAAGTTTATATTAATGAAAAGCACTTGGTGTGATCCCCCTGCAGGTTCGTGGTGGGTTCCAACAGGGTGATCTTCATGCTGCGAGACGGCAGTCTGGCCTGGGAGGTCAAAGACTATCTTGTGGCCCAGGAACGCTGCATGGATGTCACAGTGGAGGGACAGGTGTTCCCTGGAAAGCCTTCCAAGAAGGGCGGTGGCAAAGATAACCAGCAGAATGAAGTCAACACCAAGAAGAAGAGCAAGAAGAAGACGGAGAGCAAGAAGCCGGACTTTGAGGGGAACAGCGCCAGTCCTCAGAAAATTGAGCTGTGATGGAATACCGCAGGGGGAGATGAGGAGTCATTGGTCCTTTGTTTTCCTTCTGGCCTCAGATGTGTGTATTCTCAAGACCATGTTCTGTGAGGGGGCTGCAGAACCACATGAAGATGCAGTGATTCAGAGACGGAAATTGAGTCAACTAACTAATCCTGTTCAGTATATTCACCTGGACTGCTGAACTCGAATCACTGCTCGGTGATGTACTGCCTTTCCTCCTGCTCTCCCTCACGGAAACACGTTGCAGTGACAAGTACTTTCTTGAAATCATCGTCAGAGTGGTCACAAGCTCCTGTGAATCAGTTGTAACATCAGTGCTGGCTGGTTTAGTTATTTTCTTTTTACATTATCATCAAATGAAAACCAATTCACCTGTCATGTTAGAGGTACTCAGTTAATGTTATAAAACAAATTTCTTTTTATGTGCCAAGAGCCCTGTTGGGAACAGGAAGTGTCTTTCCTTCAGGTCCTGGCCTGTGTTACACACTGCTCACATCCAGCAGCACTTTGAGATTTCATACAAAAGTAGCACCTGACTTTTCTCTTTGATTTTTCACTGAATATGAAAATAAACATTTTTATACAATCACATGAGCTATGTGTCATTGCTGAAGTATGAAGTGTCATCTCTAATTTCAATGTGACAACTGTGTAGTGCAGACTGTGACTTTACTGTAACAGCTGACATGTCAGCGAAACATCAATAGTCTTCACCTCCCTGACTTAATCATATATTTACCTGGAGAACATCCTGGAGGCTGTTGTAGCAGCACATTAGAGCCCACGGTGTTGCATTCACATGTTACACTATCACATGCTTTTGGCCATGTACATGAGAGTGAATAACATGATATGTGAAGACATGAATATGGACACCCTCTCCCTCCCTCCCTCCCTCTCTCTCCTCTCTCTCTCTCCCACTCCCCCTCTCTCTCTTTCTCTCTCCCTCCTCTATCTCTCTTTCTCTTTCCCACTCTCTCCCTCTCCCTCCCTCTCTCTCTCCCCCCCTCTCTCTCTTTCTCTTTCCCCCTCTCTCTCTTTCCCACTCCCTCCCTCTTTCCCTCCCTCTCATACTAAAGGTGTCTTTGACTCCAGAGCTGCAGGAACAACAATAACTATTATCATTATTGTATGGTGCTGCTAACATTTATTACATCATAACATCTATAAATATATTTCAATATTTCGATTATATATATTCTGATGGAGCTTAACGTGATGGTTACACATCTGTTCCTGGTCTCTCTCCTCTCTTCCCTCTTTTCCACCCACCTATCCTCCCTCCCCTATTTGTCTCATGCCAACTGGTCGAGGCAGATGGCTGCCTATGTCCTGCTCCAGGTTTTTCCAGTTAATGAGAGTTTTTTCTCTCCACAGTCTCAAAGTGCTTGCTTGCTGTTGGAACTGTTGGGTTTCTCTATAATTGTTAAGGTCTCAACCTTCTATGTGAAGTGCCTTGAAATAATGCATGTTGTGATTTAGTGCTATACAAATACCAAAATAGAATTGAACTGAATTGAATTTCAGCTCTGTTACACATCCAAGGTAATGTCTACATTTCCTGTTACTATCAGTTGCATCTGTACATGAAGCCATGACAGAGAGTGAACCCAGAATCAGTGACACGTTTAACACACAGTGCTTTGATCTAAGGCAGGGGTCTTCAACATTTTTCAGGCCAAGGACCCCCAAACTGATGGAGAGATGGAGCAGGGACCCCCTACTATATATATGTGTGCATTGCTGAATGAAAGATAACGTCTTCTGCCTCCATTTATCCGTTCGCTACAATATGTTGGATTCATGTTAATGTGTATTTAAAGACATTTAAATTTGTGGGGAAAAAATTGGTTGAAATATTTTTTTATTTTAAATTCTCTAATCAACCAAATATTTCGCGACCCCCCTGCAGTATCTCCGCGGACCCCCTAGGCGTCGCGGACCCCCTGTTGAAGACCTCTGATCTAAGGTTTGACCAGCAGAGGGCAGCTGTGCATTGTTCTGTGTATTTATTCCACTCACAGTAAACCAATACTCTATTATCATAGGAATAAACCAGATGTCACTTTGGCTCTGAGGCATTTTAATTTAAGGGGAATGCTGAATAGTCAACAGGCAACATCATTAACTTCTTCAGACTTACGGTCTCAAGTTATGTGGGATTATCATCAGAGATATAACATTGTAAATAACTCTCAGTGCACTAACACACAGTGGGGACAGTACACTACAGTTTATTCAGGGAGGGAGTCAGAGAGGATGACTTAGATTGTTTGCATGGTAGCAGATAGAGGGAAAACCTTTTTTATTTTAACCTCGAGCAATTATATGGTCACCGAATTAAAGAATAAAGACTACAAGTCCCTGTAGTGCATCAACCATGGATGTTGCTTGGTTGCTCACATCAATAAGTAGAGTTAAAATGTGCTCCAGGTAACTGACTATCTGTCCATTCACATACATGCTCTTCCCACACATTCAGTAACTGAAAATCTGAAACTGAAATGTTCTCTTCTCATTTATTGAACAGATGTCATGGTAGTCACAGTTCTTCCTCTGCCTGTTCCAGCTCCATCCCTCTGCCTGTCACATTAATAACTTACCCTCTGTTAAGACCCTGAGTTATTTGATGGGGTTCTTGTTTTGGTTGTTCTCTCTCGCTGCCTCAGGGTGGTGCTGTTCACCTATTATGTGTACTTTCTTCTAGTGTCTTGAGCTGTAGGTTGTGCCTGCTAAATGGACAAGAGGCTCTTTAAGCCTACTTAAACAAGATTCCTGCCTTACCTCTTCATTGAGACTCCCAATGGCACTGTGTTGTCCTGGCCCATTGGGTTCTGCAGAGTGAAGGATCATTTAGTTCAGATTGGATCAGATTGATCGTTGTAAATATCTACTAAAAGCAAGTCCTGAGACAATAATATCTTTACCCCTGCTCACATTGGGGACGCAGGTAATATCCCTGTATTGCATTTCATTTGATGGTTTAGGTTAGTCAACTTGGATGTAGTTGGTTTTGATGTTTTGGCCGTGCTCACCCAGACGCCTCTTCCACCCTGATTGATGAATTTAAATGAGTTCGGTCTGGACTGGAGTGTGCTGTGACTCCACTCGTCCTTATGAGTGACAAAGCAGTTTCAGAACGGGCACAACAAATGTTCTACAGTAACTTTCTTCTCAGAAGTACTGATGTGATAAAACTCTCCTCTGACTTTAATCCCTTAATATTTAACTGGTTTTGGGTTTTCATCGTGTGGCTGCAAATGTTTCTTCAACGAACCTTTCATCCAGGTCTCTCCCCGTACTGTCAGCCAAGCAACTGCAGTTAATCATTTTTGTCTCAAGGCCCACCTCAAATATGAAGTGAATATTTAGAGACTTTAAACACATTTTTTTGTGGAGATGAATAAGAAACTCTATTTTTACTGTTAGATCAGGTCATATTTTACACTATATCTAACTCTGAACATTCAGTATCTCCTACAACATCTTCCAAAATGTACTACTTTATGCTTTACGTTTTAACTATCACAGCAACTACTGAAGCAATGGCTAGATTCTACAATAGAGTTTAGTTTTCGTCTTAAACTTTCTCCCTCCGTAGCCCTCGGCCCTTTAGGTCTCAATCTATATTATGAATTATTTAAACTAATCTGCTAGGATACAACTCTGTGGCTGACTTTGGAGAACAACTAAACAAACACTGAAGAACTGAAAACCTGCTTTTAATAATCACGATGCAGATTTTAAGATCTATTTACAAACATATCTTCTTCCCTTAAAACAAAATTGTTATCACTAACATATAATGAAAGACATGTGTATTGCTCAAACCTTAAAATATGAAGAATTTCCTTTCTTTTTTTGTCTGCCAGGCATGTGCAAACAGCCGTTATTGTGGGAGTGGTAGAGTTGATGTATTCTGTGGCAGTTGTGGATCAGAAGGTAGAGAAGGTCATGCACTAACTAAAAGGGTCATAGTTTGATTTCCAGCTCCTTCAGTCTGCATGTCTTGGGTAAGATACTGATCCCCAAATTGCCCTTGACATGTATGAATGATCCGTGACAGAAAAAAGCACTGCATATACAAGCACTGTATTAATGTATGTGTGAATTTGTGAATGGGACTTGTACTGTAAACAGCTTTAGGTGCTCGATAAGAGTAGAGATGGGCTATATACTGTATATACACAATCCATTATCATTACTATGCAATCGGACATCAGAGCTTCCGACCAGCCACAGGGTCTTATTTAAATATTTTTGAATTAGGATGTCCAAAAGGTGGAAGAAGGGACAATCTATAGGGGACGTTTAAATCACTTCTGAGGTTATTGTAAATATTTTCTTTTCTGGTAATATAGATGAATGTGGAAATTGTATTATCTAGAAGATGCACTGAATGTTTGTGCTTAGTTTGTAACAGCAGGGACACAGTGACATGCAGACAAACTGTTCATCATCATTTATTTCTGTACAAAAGTCGTCAAAGAAATTCAAAGAGTTTCATCACTTTACAAGCCCAAGCCACATATACAACACATCCATTTGATGTACAGTTAAAACAAGCCACTATATCATATGAGTCATATGCATGTATGCTATGAGTGTCTGGGATCAATCTTTTAAAATGGAGCTCTGTTTCTTACATATAGTATACATACAGGACAGTAATAACATTACAACTTAAAAGATGTCCCTTGTAAATTTGGATCAACTGTGTCTGTACAATAAATAAGTATAAAATATATCTCTTAGGAATCTGTGGATTTTAAAAACACACGAAACTTACAAAACACTAAATTACTGCAACGACCTCCGAAAAAAGACCAGCTATTTCGGCAATGGGAGGGGGAACCTTTTTCATGCCAGATTGGAACAAAGATTTCCTTGTCGCTTTGAAAGGGGAAATTGCACATTTTAAACTCCCTGATTACACATTCATTAGATAATTTCATCTTTTTTTTCATTGTTATATTGTTACGGGCCTCTTGCTGGTTTACTACAAAAACACAGACAATTGGATCACAAACACTGAAAAAAGAAACATCACAATATCAAGTGAGCGAGAGCTTGGAATGAAACAGAACACGTCAACAACCACTGGTCTGGATCCAAAGCAAGGAATGTTTGGATTCTTCTCTTTTCTTTCATTAAACAGAAAATCAAAAGGGTAAAACTACTCAACTTCTACATGTGTCACACGTCACAGACCTGCAGGGGAGGGATGCTCACTGACGCATGTCCGGTATACATGTGTTTGATCAGCTGGCTCCACTGATATCTGCTCCCTCATATTCATTTAGCTTTGCATTTGCATCATAATCTGCCGAGCAACTATGGCTGACATTGTGGAGGTCCACTGAAGAATTGGTCGGTAGTTACTATCGAGATGCTATCTTACAACTTAGTATCAAACTAATATCAACAACCAGGAGAGAAAAATGATCATAGTAAAATGAATTATCGAATAATTCAGGTAACTGTGACACAGTAAACTAGCCAACCCAGTCTTCTATGAAGCACAATTATACACAAGTCTTTGTAATAGCAATATATGTTGACTTCCTCTGTTAAGATGCAGGAAGTAATGAAATAAACAATCAGAGACAGGTAATAGTTCAAGTTTGTGTGTTTACACTGGTGTGACTGCTGTTTTTCATCCAAATGCTTTCCTTGTAATGTAAAGAAGGAACCTCTTTAGCAGAGGGCTAAAAGTGAAGAACTTTACCCTGACCACTGAAATACAATAAGACCCTTGGGTATGTAAAAGCCATGCAAAAAGCCTCCTACTCCTCCACCCAGACTGAAAAACATACAAACAATCCGTTTGTAGTCCTTTTGTTTTAGCTTTGCATTTCAGTATCATTTTGCAGGCCAACCACAATATTCATAGACACAACAAATACGTTTTTATAGTTGTAGTACTTTTGTAATGCCTTGCATTTTGTGGTTGTTTGCTTGAATTTCCAACAAGAAATATTGTTGTAATATACAATAAGTAACTCCCACTTGATTCAGAGGCTCTGGCTCTTGACCTCTGTGACCCCTTGTGCCTCTGTGCCTGATTTATTCCTTCAATAATCCATCCATGACCATGATCTTCCCCTTTAGTTAACAAAATAACTTGATACATAATCTTTGGTTTCCAAACATGTATACACAGTAGGAAAGCTTTCCAACCAAAACCACTGGAACTGAATATTTTGCAGATCAGTTGACTGTAACTTTGTGGGTGGTATGAGGTTTTCCTCACAATGTTTTCTCCATCCCATCCATTATCGATATGCTATATCCTTTGAGGGTCGCGGGGGAACTGGAGCCAATCCCAGCGGATATGTTTAAAGTTCATACAAAATATTTGCATTTGATTGTTAGAGCCTCTGCTTTCATCTGTAACAGAGTTTGCTACTGGTTGGACAACATATCCTAAAACCTTTTTACATCTCACTGGGGAACCAATCAGGAGGGCCTTTTTATATCCTCATGAAGTGGATGGAGCTTGTGCATTACGCTTGGCTGGAGTGGGGTGGCCAAGCATAATGCACATAATGAAAGACCAAGATACGCAGCTGCTTTGCAATGTATCATACAGTTAGTTAGCCTCACAAATCCTATGGTTACTTTAGTTGGCAAGCTAACATTATGTAAACATTGTAATGTTAGTGACAGTGTCCTTTCAGAAATGGAACCAGGTCACTCAAATCATATAATGTCTGTAAAGCAACAACCATGATTCTTCAAACCCCATTGGTTGGTCTGAGCCATTATTGCTACAGAGCTGAAGACTCCCAATATGGCTACCGCGGGGTGTGTCGTCACTTTGAAGCGCTCTACTGATGGTGGGTGTCTTATGCAGATACAGATCATCATGGGCCACCAAACCTAAAGACAAAACACCACTTGATCCTGGACCAATAGCTTGGAGCAGCTGATTCTTCAGTGCTGGCAGTGTGCATGTGTGTGTAAGTGTGTTGGTGCATCTGTATGTTTTGGGGGATATGTGTATCAGTATTTGGGGGCTACATAGTCTCTCGGCTCTCTTGTCATGCCCCTCATAGTTTCCTCTTGTGCACCACAGGGACAGGCAGGACCTGATGGATCTTGGCTCGGTCAGCGTCCACCTCCAGATGGACCCATTCAGGGTGGAAGGAGCCCTTGAACCCCACAAATGCCAACTTATCTGCAGGGAGGCAAAATAACATTAAAGTAAGAGAACAAATCTGAGCACCGGGTGTTTTTTCAGCCATTCCCTGCCACACATTAACCTCTAAACAGCACAGGGGTATCATGTGGGGGGGCTGCACTTCATAATGTTACAAAATATACATCATACAGGCTGGTTACTGCAAAAATATTGTAGCTTTGCCTATGGTTTTACAATTTACATTTTACGCATTTTGATAAGGAACCAACTCAAGTATCTACGACTCTCCTGGTGTACTGACTGAAAAGAGAACCCCATATGCTCCACTTGATCATATTTATCTCAGAAGCCCTTGCTACAGATGTAGGTGGTTACCTTTCAATTTGATGCTTTTGTCTGCTCCAAGTCTCTCCAGGACTTTAGTCCAGGATCCTCTGATAATCAGACGGCCCTTAGACGTCATGAGAACGATGGAGCTAGAGAGAAAGCACATCTTCATGTGTAGCTGACAGTAGCTGCTTGTCTCTTTTGAGCTCCACATGTATACTGTATACTGTGTGATGAAAGTCATGTCAAATTACATTTAGTGTAGCTGGACAACAGTTTCTTACCCATCTCTCAGGCCACTGATGTAGTTGTCTATCTGTGCCGGGATGCCCTGCAGGATTGAGTTCCTGAAGCCTTTGCTCTCCACTACCTTCCCATCATGCCCGTCAATTACTGTCAGCTGCACCCCATCCTCTGCTTGGTACAACTTCCTACCATTCACCTGGGACAACAGAGTCCGCAAGTCACACTACAGCTCTGACAGCACTGCACACGTAAGTAAAATCAGAAACTCAGCAGAACTGAGTTTTTCCTCTCCACAATCGCCAAAGTGCTGCTCATTGTGGGAACTGTTGGGTTTCTCTACAAACAATGTTAACGTCTTGACCTTCAATGTACAGTGCCTTGAGATAGTGTATATTATGATTTGGCGCTATATAAATACAATTGAATTGAATTGAACTGCCATTAAATCACACAGATCATATGTAACATATAAGTCCTTTATCAAAATGGATTGATTGTGTAGTAAATTACTACTGCAAAAAAACATATCAACCAGCGTAACAGTTTTTAGGTGAGAGCTAGTTGAGATCAAGTCAAAGACGAAGAAAGTAAATTCATCTGACAGATCCCTTTATTTTCAAGTTTGTGAATTGGAAATGAAGGACTCGCACACTTTTATCAGTTTGTCCTAACTGTTTCTTGGTTTGTTTACTCAAGCAAGTTTATAATTTATGCAGTTATCCACGCATGAAGCAATCAAACCAATAGCTGTTCAGTAAACCACAACCAGTGGTCAACACCCACCGTTGGACTGCATGAGACAAAACATACCTCAGTATAGGCAAAGTCCTCCTTGATGTGGAAGAAGCGAGTGTTGTAGGACTCCAGTTTGACCTCTAGGAAGTGCTCTGGTGAGTGCTGCAAAAGAAATAAGCAAAGAGCAACAATTAACATACAGAGAGAATTTTTAAAGTTAGTTCTCACTCTCTGCAATTACAGAGCTAAACAAATGATACGAGATGATCACAGTTTAGAATAAGATTATATTTGTACCTTGCATTTGACAGATGTAAGTCACTGATCCACATGTTCTGGCTATGTCCCAACCTGGAGGGGTATTGGAAAGCTCTTTCTATAGTATTAACGGTTAAAACCGGACCCTTGACACACACCTGCGGCTTCGGTTTGACCTCTAATTTGATCTTATATGTTTCTTACTTTTCAATTCATTTCATGTCACTAAGTGCCTTGAATTACAATGGTCTTTAATTGTGTTCTTCTTGGTTTGTGTGTGTAAGTTGTGAAATTCAATAAAAAGGACTTTGAAAGAAAGAATAAGATTTAATTGTAATGATTGCTGTAAGGAAATTAAGGCCGCAGGAGATTCAGCAACTGCATAAAACCAAGTGAAATATGATGTATTAAAATAAAGATACAGCCAATAGACCATTAATTACAGTGGAATGCATTTCTTAAAAACAGGGTATGTGCATAAAAATTCCAGAATCCGAGTTAAAGTATGTAAACAGGCTGTGCAAAAATAAATAAACATATATATATATATATATATATCATAAATTCACAATCCAAGTATTCAATGTGAATTTGAAATATTTAGTTATTAACACAGTATGTATCAAATGACAAAATAATGGAAAAACTGTACAGTCTGCCCACACAAATGTATTCCCCACCTTGGGGGAAAGGTTAATATGTAACACACAGATCTACTTTCTCTGGCTATGTCTTCTCTGTTTGTTTTAGAGCATATTTTAAGACTTTAATGATCACCTTCAAAGTTATTATTTGTATATATCTATATATTCTGCTGAGATAAATTTAGTAGCGATGAATCGTCTTACACAGCAGAAAGTGTTTTAAATTTGTTTATTAAGATTTTTTAATTAATGTATTTTGTTCTCCGTTTTTTTGCTCCCAAAACAAATAATTTGGATACCTCTGTTTTAGAATATAATACACACACAAATCCACCACCACTGTGTCTCACCAGCCTGGCGTTAGGTATCTTTCTGGGCATAGGTACATCCACAACGGGCATCTCAGCGTGTCTGGGGTAGGCCTGGGCCATGCAGTTGCTGGCTGGACTGCCTTTAGGGATGATAGCTGTGATCTTCACCCTCTCACAACCCTTGACGGAGCAGAAGGCAAACTGCTCCCTGTCGTTATGGGCCTTTACCTTCAGGAACAGCAGGCTGCAATCCACATAGTAAATTTATGCATCGTACATTTCCTCTGATAACTGGCAACCATAGAAAATACAGTGACATGGTGAAACTCACATTTATCTTGGCTAACATATATGGTGAGTGGAAATAGAAGGACATAAAGTCATTTAAAATGGCTGCTGAGCTCCTGAGAAGTCAGAGGACCAGACATTTTATTTTGAATAGAAATACATAATTTGTTGAGTTGTAAATATCCATCACAGCTTACTGACCCACTTCCTGCCTCCTATAACTGTACTTACTGCACTGAAGCAGTAATCAAGTGTGCCAACTTTCCGTTTGACCTTCAAATGAAATGATTTAGATTACTGGGATAAACTGTTGCTTTGTTAAGACCCTTTCTGGTCATTTAACTTTAGTTTCTTGACCTGTTGTAGACCAGATCTCATCAAAATCGATGTAGGAATAACTACTGAATCCTCATGTATTAAAGTAGACTTCTTTCACAAGTTGGTCTATAGTTGTGTTGTGTGTCTCACCCTGTGTCTTCCTCCCAGTAGTAGTATCCTCTGATCAGGTGGGAATGGTTGATCTTCTCTCTCTGTGTCGTCCTCACAAAGACGCCAGTCTTGCGGGTCTGTTTGGTCAGGCGGTTGTGGATATCGGAGATGATGGTGAAGTTGGTGCTTTGTGGGTAGCAGAGGCCAACATTGATCCAGTCATTTCTGACACACACAACAAAAGAGTCACAAAAATAATGATTTAATTTCACAGTAAAACCTGTCCTCAGATCCAAAAGTAACATCACACATGATTATTCCTACCTTCATCTCATCATGTAAAATATCTCGTGACTTGGAAAAAGAGCTGGACAAATGAGTTGATCATTTGATCGATAGTAAACAACTGATGTTTGTGACTTAAAGAAGAACAATAGAAAACGTTGTGGTTTTAGTGTCTGCAGGATTCACAGCTTTTAGCATTGCTGGGTTTCAATTGTTAGCTGGACAAAAATTAAAGTCACCATTGATCTAGCGCAAACAAATTGTAATCACTCCTGTGGCTAATAGATTTTAATTGTTTAACTTAACTTTGAGTTTAATAAAAGTATTGAAATCAAGTTCAAATACTAAAATATCCTGTATATTACAGTACTAGATCACGAAAATAAGATAGTTGTAGCTTGCAATGGAAGGATGCATTTCTCAGCTGCGTTTGAAGGAGCCTTTGAAATGGGACAGCCTAGTCGGACCGCTGCGGTTTCCAGTGAGTTTCACCAATGATAGCAGGCACAATGTTGAGCCACACAAATACGTCACCAAACATACGTCCTTGTGTCTGGTTGTGAAGATCCAGACATGTGTGACATGAAGCCTCACATTTAATAACGAGCATTACTGCTTAAGTCTGTGCATGGTAATCCACATGTAGTGTTACCAATTAACAAACATTTCTCTCCAGCAACATGTGGAGTATGGACAGGACCGATCAAAAAGACAGGCACTGCAGTATCTAGATCTACCGCAGATACTGAAAGAAAGGAGGTAAGTTTGATTAAAAAAGTACGGTTACTGTTATGCTTTTGTCCATGACAAACTGTTGGGACATTTTGGCAAATCCTCACTTTCTGACACACCTTCAAAAGGGTGTTTGAGGGTGAAGACTTGGCCTAATGGTTCAAATTAGAATTACCATCAGGTGAGGGTTTCTTAGGGTTGGAGTTAGGCATTAAGTTATGATGGTTATGGTTCAGGTAGGGGGCTAGGGAAAGCATAATGCCAATAAGTGTCCTAACAAAGACAGAGTTACAAATGTGTGTGTGTGTGTGTGTGTGTGTGTGTGTGTGTGTGTGTGTGTGTGTGTGTGTGTGTGTGTGTGTGTATGCATATGTGTGTGTACTGCAATTGGAAGAGAAAGTCTCAAATAGCTTTTAAACATGTCATTAAAGCTTTATTCAGAAGAAAGGCTTTAATAACTTAATTGTACTCAACCAATCTCCCCCCAAATCCACGATCAGTTAGTATACCCTTAAAAAAAGACAGCAGCTGTTTTCAAAAATAAACAAGTCATATTTCAGCTCTTTCTGCAGAGAATCAATCTCACTTGCTGTATTCGTGCACGAACTGTAGATGGGGTCACTGGTGTATGCACCATCAATGGAAATATACTGTTTTGGTTCTACACTGTCCATGTCAGGGTGGACTCAGGCCATAGGGAATAGCTGACGTGCTTGAAATGACGATCTTCCTTTATGCAGCTTAAATAGCCGAGGACCACACTGTTTGAAAGGAGGAGCACAAAGTGAGACTCGCCTTTCTGTGGTCAACCCTTGTAAATAACAGGAGTGAGAGGAATGAGCTAACGGCCTCCATCAGATTACTTTCCTCATCTGAGTGGCCTCAGGAGCTGCCCTGCCATTTACAGAAGTCCTTTAAGGAGGGATCAGTGAGGAAAACAAAATGAATCTTCTCAGCTAACTTCCCCTGCCATCACCCACAACACTTTCTTATGTTTATGTGTTCTCTCCCTGTATTTTCTCTTTATAACGGGGTAGCAATACAACCACATCATGAAAGATGAACTCATCAGTATACTTCAAACAAAGGGCTTTTCAGAGTCTAAGACACCCCTTCGCTTTCCGTATTGGAATTCTGGAAACAAGAGTTGTGCTCATGTTACACAGAAACTATATGGAGTGAGTGAGTAAGCAAGGTTTGAACTTCTCTCTATGCCAGAACAGGGCGGCTGTGACTCAGGAGACAGAGTGGGTTGTCCACTAAGTGTCCTTGGGCGAGACACTGAACCCCAGATTACCCCTGATGACTGTGCCACAGTGTGTGAGTGATATGTGACAGAGAAAGTGCTGCGCATAGATGAAGTGTATGAATATGCGTGTTAATGAATGAATGGAAAACTGTACTGTAGCATGATTTGAATGGGAATCTATTATGGAAGAGTGCTATATAAATACAGAGGATTTCCATAAATACTTGTGAATTCATACATAGTCAGACAACACTTGTCTGACCAGACAATTTGATTTGTTTAAGTTATATCAATTCAGACAATCTGACTTTGAATGACAAACTTGGCAGATGTGCTACTGAAAAACCAGGAAGTGCAATGTTGACCAGGAAATTGTTTGGATGAGAAAGTCAAAAATACAGACAAATAATCTATATAAGCCCTCCAACCATGACTGACAGAGAGTTGTATGACAATTGTGCCATGGATTGTGTTCAGGACTTGACATTATGTGATAATAAATTATGTGATAATAAATTATGATAAATGTTGGACTGAGCAGAAGGAAGCAATGTGAAGAATGATTATAACACTTTCATCTTCCATTGAGGGAAGTGGACGGTTGTGTGCAGGCCACCAGAGTTTAACCACTGACTGTGACCGTGGTTTGTCTTGCATACCACAATCGTTGATTTCACAATGCCTTATGATAGCCGTGCCAAGCGGGAGCTGGGTGTGCCCGCGGGCTTTACACTACAGCTTCCTCACAAAACACTTGACACAACTTTTTCCCACACAAGCAGTTGTACCGCCCCAACACCTGTAACCAAACTTTGATGTGTGGAATTGGTGGAGTTCTCCTTTTAATGTCTCAGCATACTTCAGAGAAATAGATCGTATGATGTCATCTGAGCACATGTAACCACGGAAGTGCTTAGCTCTCTTCTAAATGATCCCTCTGAAATGTGGGGTGAAAGGCCTGACTCCTCCTGGCTACAATCCTAAAGCCTGTTGGATCTCTCTCCAAGTATTTTGTGTTTTGCATGTCTTTGTAGGCAGATGTGATTAATCATACAAATGGGATTAATGGCTCATACATTTTCCCCCTCACAAACAGGTAGGTTTTTGCTTTTTAGTTCAGAGCTTGGTAAATAGTCAGGCTTGGAAAGTTGTTTGATACTGCATGTGCCAGTTGTGGGGAACGCTACATGAGTGAAACAGCAAAGACCCTGAACAAGAGACAGCATCTTGAATCTACCTTGAATCTTCCTCTGTGTCTGAAAGGTGCTTTATAAATAACATTTCCATTTACATAACACCAGACCAAAATCCAGCATCCACTGGAAAGAGGTTAAAGGTCAGCGGGAGACAGTAAATGGCTGGAGAAAGATGAGGGTGTCCACATCTGACAATAGTCCATGTTTGATCAGGGAAGTTTGCATCCACCCACAACCATAACAACCTGTTATCTAAGAAGTGTGCTCCATGACATTTGACACAGCTCCAATTACTGAATGAGACACCGTTGTCTTCTACCTCTCGACCTCCTTTTCCCTCTCCTGGTGTCTGCTCCAGTGCCTCTCCAATAACAGTGTGATGGAGGAGCTGAGAGTAAAGTACAAGCTGTAAATCACATCATGGATGGTTGATGGAAAAATATGAAGTGCAGGGGCTACTCTCTGTGTACAAAGTACCAGGCTTGTAAACAGGTCAGATGCTGTTCTAGAACTAGCAGATTCAAAAAGGTGAATTGGTGTCTGGAGCAGCGTGAGCAGCGTGAGCATTAGTTAGCAGTGGTGCAGCAGCATCAGTGTGTGTGTGAACACAGGATGCGTTCAAGCAGAGTTGTTGGCTATTTGCATTTTGGCAGGATGTAAAATAGGAAATAGACGTGAAGCTCAAAGATATGCTTCAGACCACATTTCTGATGCGCAGTTTAAGGAAAAAGGAAAATGACCTGAGCAGACCTTAGACTGTATATAAAGATGGACAATATCACAATTCCCAAAAATGAAGCCAAAATATGTGGACTGCCCCCTGGTTGCTGGTTGTAGTGTCATAAACCCCGCCCTCTACATGTTACCAGATGGCACTAAACTAAAACGTAAAAAGTCAAGATGGAAGCACCCATACACTTTGGCTTCATTTTTGTACAATAGGAGGAAGTTGGGACACCATCTTAATATCTGGTCATTGGTGCAGACAGCTAGCAATAAAGAGATTCCACACATCTGAAGGACAACTTAAATACGTTTCTGTAGATGCACTGTTTGATCCAGACTGAGTTTAAGTCGACAACTTCATTTTGGCAAACAAGGTTGTAAATAGACACAATATATGTCACACCTACTCCACTGCCAAATGTTCCTATGTCCCACACAAACTTTCCCACATAAAATATTTGCATTTCTGTAGGTTATCATTTCGTAGACAACACACAAAAAATTGTGCAGCCAGGATAATGTGTGACCACGTTATTGATTGTGTGCCTATTAGTAAGTATCTTGTGTGCAATGATAATAATGACAATAAAAATACAATAATAGTACAAACCACCCACAAAATCATTCCTATTTCACAGCATCATTATCAAGATAACTTGTGGGTGCAATTTTCCACAAGTAATTATTTTAAATGTCATGGCACTTTAGTTCAGCTTAGTGTTTTTAACTGTAATTTACATGCTGTGGTATCTGGACTGACGATAAGAGAACTGATCCAAACCTCATTTTTATATTCTGTACTTATATCAACCAATCAATCAAATTGTATTTGTATAGCCCATATTCACAAATCACAATTTGTGTCATAGGGCTTAGAGACAAATATGTGGCCATAAACCTTTAAAAAAAAAACTTGGGTATGGACAGAGAGCTGTTCTCATTCCAAATATTCTGCTCAAATTTAAATGACTACAGGCAAGTGTGCTGTAGTCATTTAAATTTGAGCTACATCACACCAGGGAGGAAAAGTCAATTTTCCCAACAGTCAAGCATTACATTGCTGATGACATTACTTTGCTGAACTGGTTTGTGGTACTTTTGACAGGAATATGAGAATGTGGTTATTTTAGAAACCAAAGTGACAGGACGATATTCAGAGATATCAGAGATATTTAAAGTTTAGTTTGATATCTGATTTCTAATAGTAGCTGTCGTGTGTGCATCCTCTATTTTCTGTCTTAAGTGCATATGTGTGGGTGTGTGAGTGTGTGCTTTAAGTATAAAAGTAATGAGCTATTGAGTCTTACTTATTAAAGGTCCCGTGTGTAAGATTAAGTGAAAGGGATCTATTGGTAGAAATTGAATATAAAAAAATCTTAGTGATGTTTTCACTAGTGTGTTTCATCTAAGTTGTACAAATTGTTGTTTTCTTTACTCTAGAATGAGCCCTTTACCCTTAAATATTTTATATTTATTCTGAGCAGGTCCTCTCTACAGAGGCCGCCATGTTTTTTACAGTAGCCCAAACTGGACAAACTAATCATCTTTTGAGTTTTTATGACAACTGAAGGCTACCACAGGTTCTCTCTCATGTTTGGAAGGGGAGGCTGAGGTGAGGGGTATTCAGCTGCAACATGAAACTTCACCACTAGGTGTCACTAAATCTTACAAACTCAACCTTTAAGTCATGTTGAACAAAAATCCTTGATAAATAAACTAAATGTTTCTCCTCTGGTCTAACAAGGGTGAAGGTGGTTGTTTTTCATGAGTGTGTGTTGTGTGCTGTCACAGGTGCGGCTCATGTGTCCACTGACTTGTTGAAGTTGATGAGCCAGATGGTGACCTCAGCAGGCGCCGCCTGGTCCCAGTGTATAGTGTAGCCTTTGGCCAGTGTGATCACAGGCTGGAACTGCTGGTAGTGTTTTCTCTTCCCCAGGGCGCCCTCTAGCATCAGGGGCCGATCAGGATACTCATCCCTCACCATGTGCATGTTCAGGTTGGCAGGGTTACGTGTCTGCACATAGATCTGAAGAGAACACAACCATTGAGTCAGAGGGCTGCTGTGAGCTAAGGATCCCTGGTGTACCTTTTATTAGATCCATTTAGCCATTTAGACCTAATACAACTTAACCATGTGAACTGAAAAACATATATTGCTAAACGGTGATAAACAGGTAACAATTAGAATTTGCGTTTCAGTAAAAAATGTAAGTTATTTAAAGCTGAGTTCACAGCACTAAGTGCCGCTAATTTCCATGTGGCAGGATCATTCCTGTTTATTAACACAACAGGCGAGTACTCGAGGAGGAGGACTACTGGCTGATGTGACTAGTTGCTGCATTGTGATGTGGAAACACCAGAGAAGCCAGTGCCTTTGTGTGTGTGTGTCCACAAAACAGCAGTGGATGGTAGAGATGGTTGCATGCTCAGATCTCTAGCAATTGTAGCATGTACAAGATATAAGACGCCCTCTGAGGTGCTAAAGAGACTCCCTATCACTAGGCCAGTGCCAGCTGGTTAGCTTCAGTAAAAGAAAGACAGTGCCAGAAATAGAAGTAAAACAACAGATAACATTAAGGTCACTTTTCAACACCTACGGCAACAGTAAAGATTGATGCTGAACTTGCAACATTTCTTCTAGAAACAGCTGTTCATGCTAACATGGCTATGTAGCAATAGCAAAAACGTACATATAGCTCCCTTAAATTAATTAGTTAATACTCATTAAATGTTTAAATGTAACAAGTGCTTGGCCTAGCTGAGTGCTTATACAACCACACTGTAATGTTTTATGTGAGACTGTCATTTTTAAAAGAGGAAACCTGAAATCATAAGCAATAAAACAATATTGAGATTAATATATTTGTTTCAGTCTTTGTGCTAAACTAGGCAAAATATGTCCTGCGACACTCTGTTAGCAAATTTCCCAAAACACATTAAATGCACTGAATATCAGAAATAACATATTTTTTAAACATAATTAATTAATCTCCTTATTTGCTCAAGAGCTGTTTTAGCATTGCTAATTTTTCCAAACACCAGAAATCAATGATATAATTATACAATATTTAAAGAAGTTTTAAGGAAAGTTTATCAACAGAATCAACAATCAACAATAGCCCAAGCCCTTATGAACAATTCAAATGGTAAGATATGCATGATTGATTCTCATTTCACACAGAACACATACTATTCTGGACTTATTTGTGTTTTCACAGAACTATGATTGGGATTTTAAGATGCATGTAATCAACTAATGCCAGACAGGGTGTAACAGAAAGTAGATTTGTGTTTGAGGAGGCTGATGTGATGTGATAAGTGAGTTTGACCCCTGATTACAACCCCTACCTGTGCATAATGACCGCTGCAGATCGCAGCCTTCCAGTCAGGCACGTCGATGCAGTCAGGGTGACGGAGCAGCCAATTGTCCTCTTTAACCAGGAAGGCTCCGGGATACTCGCTGACTGAGCCATCAATATCATGGAACACTGTTGTCTTGTCCCCGTCCATCTGCATCTTATTAAACCAGGGACCCGGTTCCCCAAAAAACACCCGAGACGTGATCTACAGTGGAGAGAAATGGTGATAGGCATTCACGTGAAGCTCCCAGTGAGTACTTTGTGCACATATGTAGGTTTTCAAATTTCTATACTTCTCCAATTGTTCAAAAATTGTTTTATCTTTTAAAGATAGAGTGAGCTTGATCTGGATTTCAGCTAGTACAGTTTACAGAACATAAGATTCTCTGGCGGTGATAAAAGTTCAGAGTACACTTCCCACAAGGCACTTTTACAGAGAATGGAGTCCAGTTGCCACATCCTATATTACCTTGCTTTTCCAATGTCCATTATTTTTTTTCCATTTTTTTAATATGAAAAAAATCCTAAGGGTTACTCAGTCCACGTGTTTTGTGTATTTCACACAAATGGTGACTTACAGGTACGTGGTCAAAGGTGATGTCAGTGACGTTATTGTTGGGGCAGCTCTGCCACGAATTGTTGAGCCTGAAGCCAAAGGCACTGGTGTGCCTTCCGGACAGAGCTGTGTATTTCCGGAATGTACAGTTCTGCACGTTGATGGGTCCGTCATAAATCTGCATGCCCCGGATTGGAAAATCACTACAAGGAAAGACAGATCCCACAAACACACACACACACATACACACCATCAACTGAAAGAAGCCACCGATCAATAATACTGGGCCAATCAATCTTTTAAGATCAACAATGGATCAAATTATACACATTCATTTGATCCATTGTTCACCTACAATGATTGATTAGTAGAGCTGTAACTATACCTCAGGTACCACGATACTTCCAGTAGGAAAAGGCAGTGTCAGGTTTGGAAATACAATGTCAACATTCAGTCTGATGCTTTCAAGGTCAGACACAGGTAAGTACTGGTACAGGGAAAAAAGTACCATCGTGTGTGCACGACTCTCTGCCATGGATGGTGATGAGAATCTTTTTTCTATCTAGTGGCCTCTATCAACTGTTAAACACTGCACAGCGTGAGAGCACTTTATCAATGATCATCTGGTTCCATCAAAGAATGTCAGTCTAAAGAGGAAGCATCCAAACGGAAGCCCCACATATGGAGTTCTATTTCTCCCACACAATAAAGGAATCTCTAATAATACTGCTGGTGAGACATTCCCTCTTTACTCTGCCAAGTGGGCCAGGGCACAGGGCTGATTTCTAGAATACCATGTCTGCTCTCACACATACCAGCCAGCATTAAGCTTCAACTGCACCCAAAATACTTGGACTTAAAAAGTGGCTGTCAAATCACTCTGCTCTTTAACGCCGAACAGCAGCTGTGCTAAGATTCCAGCTAAAAAGGACACAGGTTTTCAGTGTTTTCATGCAACATTTTTCCATTTCCCATCCATATATGATGTTTTATTAGTATTATAGCATTTTATAGTGTGTTTCAAACTCATTCACATACTCAGTTTACATATGAGTTGAGATATGAGCAGCATATTTAGCATATTCTAGCTAAACATGTCTCTTCTAACTGACATTATTCAAGCTGAGCATGTCCACCACTCCTTACTCCAACTTTCAAGCTTACAATGGTTGTGTACTTGATATTGAAAATGTTCTGATTAGTATGGTTTTGGTGATATGCAGATCAAAACTGTCAACTTGAAGTGTGCTAAAACTTGCTGTGTTTAAACTGGGCTACGTTTGGCTGAAAAAGGAAAGATGTCTAGGCATCATGGTTGAAATTAATTTACTGGTATATTGGTTTTGAGTCTATAATAGTTTTGTACATGATTCTGTCATGGTCTGGATCATTGTCATCTGCAGGTGGGTCTTCTTTGACCTCTCCTCATCCAGCAAATCTGTCATTTCTATACTACTGTATATTCACCAATATATATGACATCGAGATTTTTCCACTGGGTCACCAATATACCATACCAGGATCACAGTGTCCTTGACAACAAAGTCATTATACCGTCAGGACCTACTTAGCATACTGACATGCTTTTAAAACTACAATAGCACTCAGTAAAGTGCATACATGCCAAAAGCACCAACAGTCTCCATCTCTCGAAATGTTAAAGATAGAAAAAAAATATTCCTGGATCAATAAAATAGTTTCCGTAGTTTTAGTGTAATCCTGCTTACAAACAAACTGCACTGAGACATAACCACCTTGGCAGAGGACTCTGCCAAGTTTCTATGGGCTACCAACAATATTTGTGGTTGCAGATTAGGCAGATGAGAGTTTGTGGGTAAAAACTAAAACAAAGACTTAAAGAGGCAATGAGCGTTACTTACACACCGCGTGGCAAGGTCCTGCCAGTGGGATCAGAGCCCCCAGGGCCCCAGATCTGGTTGTCAGGGAGGTGCATCCCACGGTTATCACTTTCACCCACAAACAGTGAGTTCTTCACCTGCTGACGAGAGCCATCATCATCTGGAAAAGTCCCTCCACTGCACACACAGGAGGGAGAGTTAGAGGCTGAAAGAACCAGCAGTGGCACTAGAGATAGTAGATGTAGGAGAAGTATCATTGTTGTAAAGATAGTAAAATTGCCTAAATTGGTCCGATAGTGGGAAATCCCTTTATGATCAAGACATTGCCACTGTTCTTTACAAGAAGGGCCATAGCAGACTGCATCTACCGAGGAGACTCTGGGGCACTCCTGAAGACCTTCTATGACTCTGTGGTGGCAAAGCCATCTTCTTTGGTGTGGCTTATAGGGCAGCAACATCTCATTTGCTGACAGGCAGGACTTGAATGACTCACTAGAATTTTTTTTAACCTGGGAAACCCCCCTTGACCCAGTGGAGGTGACAGAGGAGAATAAGAGCTAAGCTGTCATCTCTGATAGACAACCGGTCCCATACCCTGCAGGACCGCACCACAGCACTGGGCAGGCTCCTTCAGTGAGAGACTGATTTACCCTAAGTGATTAAAGGTATTGCAGGTTGTTCCTTCCTGCAGCTGTTAGACTGTACAACCGGCTCTGCTACCAGTCGACCATATGCACCAATTCTTTGACTGCACTATAAACTCAGGTTTATAGGTCATTTAACTGTGCAATACTAATTTCTATCTGTGCGATTTAATGGTTACTCAATGGCTTTGTGACACTGTACACAAATATGCTCACACTATATATTGTGTTTACAATCTGTACGTTATTTCTATTCTACTTTTATATTGCCTTTAATATTGTATGTTAACTTATTTATTACTTCCAATGATGGCTGACTTCTCTGTTGAGGGACTATTAAAGTATTATCTATTTTATTCAAGTGAACAAAAACTGTGATTGTGTTTCCTTGTGGAGTAAATATGTGTTTCACACAATCTGTATGCCACATCTGTGACAAATGTCATCTGAGATATTAACTATAAGAAAGTCTGTTTTAATAGAACAAACAGATTCAGACAGACAGGACACAAACACATACAAACTGTAAATGAGTTAACAGAGGCTGAGGTGCCATGACAGTTATTACTGTGCTGCTGAGTTCATGAGGAGCAAAAATAAAAATATAAAGAAAAGGAAGTAATGAGTCCATGGACACGCATCACAAAGCCAGTTTGGTAGACATGAATGAACTTGCTTTACTTTGTGAGTGTGGATGTTTGGGGTTATGGTCTTATTACCTATCTTCACAGGGAAAATCAAAATATTAAGGGAGAGAGAGAGAGAGAGCGAGAGCGGGAGAGAGAGAGAGAGAAGAGAGAGAGAGAGAGAGAGAGAGAGAGAGAGAGAGAGAGAGAAAACAGACAACACAATAAATGAGCAAAAACAAATATAAGGAGACTGGTTTACCTTGCCAGAGTGAGGCCTATACCATTATCAGCAAATCTAAAAAGAGAAAAAGAGAATATTAATGCTGCAACAGTATCAGTCACACACACGGAGCCTGAGTCTGAGGGAGATAAAAAAGTTATTATTAGATAGGAATTAATTTCTTACTTTCTTCTCTGTCATCAAATGTGGAGAAAAAAAACGGAACCGAATTTGAAACTCTTCAGCCGAAAGTTGACAACAAACATACACTCAGTGATCACTTTATTAGGAACATAACACTTGCACTGACACTGACTGTTCTACCACATCCCAAAGGTTCTACTGGGTTCACATCTGGTGACAGAGGAGGTCACTGAAGTTCACTGAACTCACTGTCATGTTCATGAAACCAGTTTGAGACTTTTACTTTGTGACATGGAGCATTAACCTGCTGGAAGTGTCCATTAGAAGATGGTAAACTGTGACACTTAAATCATGATTGATTTGTATTAAAACCCAAAGTGTGTCAAACAAACATTCATTACATCACACCACCACCAACAGGTTGGACTGTGGACACAGGGCAGGTTGTCTCTATGGATTCATGCTGTTGACTCCAGGTGGTGACTCTACCATCTGCAGCCTCAGCAGAAATCCAGACTCATCAGACCAGGCTACGTTGTTTGGTCTTCAACTGTCCAGTGTTGGTGAGTCTGTGTCACTGCAGCCTCACTCTTCTGTTGTTGGCTGACAGGAGAGGAGCCTGATGTGGTCTCTGCTGCTGTAGAACCATCCACCTCCAGGTTCAACATGTTGTTTATTCTGAGGGGCTTCTCTGGTCACCACAGTTGTAAAGAGGCTTATCTGAGTTACTGTAATCTCTCTGTCAGCTCCAGATGAGTCTGATCGTTCTCCTCTGAACGCTCTCATCCACACTGAGCTGCAGATCACTGGATGCCCATGGATCAGTAGTTTAGAAATACTCAAACCAACAATCATGTCACACTGTAAATTTTCCTCCATTCTGATGTTTGATTTAAACATAAACTAAATCTCCTGACTTTTATCTCCAGGATTGTGTGTACACTGCACTGCTGTCACATTATTGGCTGATTGGATACATATGTGAATAAACAGTTGCCCAGATGTTCCTAATAAAGTGCTCACTGAGTGTATGGTTTCTAACATGTTTTGTGATTTGTTGTGTTTTGTGTTTTGGATCCCTATGTTCTTGCAGTACTCACTGGCAGTCATCCAGCCACACATCTCCTCCCCTCAGCCAGGCTCCGTGGTCCTGGTTCTTATAGGCCACAAAGTGGTGGATGAGAGCGGGGACTCTGGGTTTGAAGGGGTCAGCACCCTGGTGGGGGCCGTACCTAAACAATTCAACGACACATGCAACACCACAAATATTCACAGAGGGGGAAAAGAGTGTTTGCATTGGATGATATTTTCTTTTGTGCAATATTCAGGGCAACTCTTAACTTTAATGATTATGTCTGCAGAAAAATCTTTTCTCGCTTTAAGTAAAAATCCTTCAGATGTCAGTCAAGTGTATTTTGATAATTAATAATCCTATTGTTTCAGTTTAAAGTGACACTTGATGTGTTTGTGATGCAGAGGAGGAGCAGCTGGTCTATATGTATCTACAGAGCAATTAAAAAAACAGGGCTGAGAGGCGCATTGTTTATATAAAGAAAACTGGGAGGCAGTCAACAATGCTGTCCAGCACTGTAATGCTGAACAAACAATACAATGTTGTCTCCTGCAATATATGAAATTCAAGCATACGCCAGCTTTTCTTTTCCAAATAACATCAACTCTATTGCAGGAATGGCTTCCAGTGAATCCCTTGTATGTGACTCAGAGCTGTTATCTATTGTCCATGTTTCAAGTTTTCAACTAATTCATTAGCTCATTTCAAATATCTTATAATAATGGTAATAACAATAATGAATGTGGGTCTAATGAGTTGATGCCACTGCTAGAGAGGCTGCTCAGCTCTCAGTCCTACAGACAGAACAATGATTTGATTCTTCTGTCATTTCCAGGCCAGCTCATGCTCATAATCCTCATTTTAGACATGTAGGTTTACCTTCAGCTGTCTGCGCTGTCTCCACTCTATTTGTTTTTGTTTGTTTAGTTTTTGTCAGCAGGATTATAAGAGATTTCCTGGAAAATTTGCAGAAGGATGGGACATGTCCGATGGAAGAGCCCATTAAATCTTGGCACAAGGGCTGATCCAGGAATGTTTTTATCAAATTCTTTAACATTTGCAAACTATTTTAATTGATATCTCAGAGTATAATTCATGGGACTGTTGGGCATTGGTGGAGTGTGCACTCTACTAAGTGTCACTCTAGTTTTCTCAATGTCTTAAATCAATATTGAAACTTCTCAGACTTAACTAAAGTGGTCTTAAATCCAGCCCTGACAACAGAATACAATTTGATTCCAGCAGCAGAGTCAAACTAAGGATTCTAACTCTGATAGGTTTAACTGTTACATTTAATCTTTTCAAATTATTTCAGCAGGACAAAATAGAACAGCAGTCAAAAGTCCAGTCAGGACCAGAAATACATCTGCTGAGAACGTTTTCTGACGAAGACAAGATGTTCCCATTTGGAGGAGCATCACTGAGCTGAAGAGGGAGCTGTGTGTCAGGTCAGGATAACACACTGGTTCTTTCACACGCTTGGTACACAGGCTGGTGTTCTACTATTTTACTTGAGCTGATTTCAACGGGAGTAATCTCACTTGTGTTTGAGTGATATTTAAAGTGACTCTCCCTACTGTTGTTCTATATTTGTTGGTTACAAAACATCAACAGGAAACACAACAGTTACATAGTGCAGCAGATCCATCATGCTGAATTACACTGGGTGTGATGTGACTTCAGTTTGTCATACAGGGTGTTGTTCATAGGCTGAGGAGACTGACCTGGCTCCAATCAGAGAGAGGAAGGGTCTCTTGTCCTTGTCATTAGCCTGGGTGGTCTTTACTCCATTATCGAGGATCATTCCAGCCTGGAACATAAAGAATAAGATCTATATGTTGAAAGCAGTATGGGCACTACAAGATACTGGTGAACATATGACACTAAACACACACAATAGAGTTCAATGTAAGAAAGGTTAGGTTATTATTAGTATCATCATCATCATAATTAACTGTTGCTGCCATCATTAATTACATGTTTAAATCTATAAATATCCTTCAAATTCTTTTCATTATAACAACCAGTCTGACAGAGCTTAAATATGATGGTTACATAGTCTCTCCCCCCCTCTTCTCCTCTCTCTTCTCCACCCATCTCCCCTCTCCTCCCCATTTTCCCCTGCTCATCCCAACCGGACGAGGAAGATGGCCGCCCACATTGGGTCTGGTTCTGTTCGAGGTTTCTTCCAGCTATTGAGGGAGTTTTCTCTCCACAGTCTCCAAAGTGCTGCTCATTGTGGGAACTGTTGTGTTTCTCTATTCACTTTTAAAGTCTTGACCTTCTATGTAAAGTGCCATGAGATAATGTATATTGTGATTTGGCGATATACAAATAAAACTGAATTGAATTGAATAGGTCATCAAGCTGTTTATTGCGAACCATATATTTTATTACAAGGCGATCTCTAGTGGCTGTAGTAAATATAACGGCAGCAATGGAAAAAGCCAGGGGACAAAGTTCGCATTAGGGAGGAGGAGGTTATGGAGGATTGATGGGCTGATATACCACAGGAGTTTTATAGGAGACCACTGTTTGTTTCCCATGTGGAACCGATAATCAATGTTTTTTTCTTTTATCCACAACCTTAACCTCATATCGTTTATGTAACCATGACAACAAACATCCTCTATCCTTTAAGAATGTATTTTAACCCACGGTATGATCCCTTCTCAAACCTAACCAAGCAGTTCTGTGTCTGCACACAACCACGTCTTTCTTTGCATCTTTATTATTGTCTCCATGGTGATGTTTGCTGATTTTTGAGAGTAGAGACAAATGGCCTATATGGTCGTATGGATTGGAGGACTGCTGGTTGCAGACTTTGTTCATGTTACCCTATGGGTTTCAACAAAACCTTCTCTCTATTTGAAATGAATATAAAAAAAATATGAACTAACCAAACCAAACTTTCCAACTGAAGTCACACTGTGGTCATAGCAATTATTACGTAATGACCGACCTTTTAGTTGTGCTGAAAACATAGTGTTACTTCCTCCTCTCATGCAGGAAGAGAGTGTGAGTGTCATTGTGAAGCTTGTTTATTTGCTTCTTCAACCGATAAACCAGGCTCAGTAGCTGAGGACTTACACGTAGCTTGTATGGTCCTTTCCAGACACATGTTGAACAATTCAGCATCAGGTCTGAATTAGCAGCAGTGGATGACATCAGTTGCATCTGTTCTTATTTATATTATTAGTCTTGACTATCCTACAATTCCTGTGCCCTGAAAATGTCTGTGGTAGGTTCAATAAAACTGCCATTAAACCTGGACCTACTGACCTTTTGCTTAAATAATTCCTGACTTTAAATTGAAAGAGTGTACTGTCTTTTTATCACCTGCCCAAAGCCGGACATACAAGAGCAAAAGTATACAGTATAAGTAAAAAATACCTTTGTATGCCTGACGTATATGGTACTATTGTAGTACCTGGCTACATCATAGACTGTACATAAAGATGGATGCTGATGTTCTCAACTTCCTCCTGCCGTACAAAAAGCTCAAATATCCTGGATCCAGGTACCGCAGGGGGCAGCAGGGTTTAAATAAATATCATGTCAAATTCCTTCAAACTTGAATGACACCCCTAATACCTCACTAATTTAAAATCAGGATAAATATACCAAATCAGTTTTTGTCTAAGACATCACTTCAAATTTCAAAACCAGGCTGGAAACATTCTATACAACTTCCAAGTAAAATGAAAACAGTAATACTGATAAAAGCAATCCTCAGCCAGTGTGTTGCATCGAAACATAGACCCCATCACTGAGCTGCTTCTGTGAATGCCCAACCTGCAGCCCTGACATGACCTTTTCTCTCACAAACATCCTGGGGTTGGAGGTTGACATGAGTTATGCCCCCATTAGGATCATCCAAATTCTAAGCGAAGAAGGGAAGGAAAGAGAGCGGCAGTAGAGAAAAGAGATCACAGTTGGGGGCAGAGAGAGGAGGGAGATAACAATAACACTTCCTCTCCACCAGCGCCTCATAAATCTCTGCTGGAGCTGTGCTATGCTTGTTGCCGCAGGCGCCTCTAAACTCTCTCCTGTGCTCTCCATCTCATCCCTCTGCTTGGCTCTCCTCTCGCTCTCCTCTCGCTCTCCGCTCGCTCTCCTCCGCCTCCGCTCTCCGCCGCCTCCCGCCTCCCCTCGCTCCTCTCGCCTCTCCGCTCCGCCGCTCTCCGCGCCTCCGCCGCCTCCGCCGCTCTCCGCCGCCTCCTCTCGCCTCCTCTCGCCTCCGCCGCCTCCGCTCCCCTCCGCTCTCCTCTCGCTCTCGCCCGCCGCCTCCCGCTCTCCTGCCTCCGCTCTCTCCCGCTCTCCTCTCGCTCTCCTCTCGCTCTCCGCTCGCTCTCTCTCGCTCTCCTCTCGCTCTCCTCTCGCTCTCTCACCTGCCCTCAATTTTTGTTATGCCCACTGCTCACCTATTGCTCTTCCTCTCTTTGTTACACAGCAGGTCACATGTGACACTGTGAAATCTTTCTCATTTCCTACATGTTGATTAATTACAGATTTATTCAAAACAAATACTGGAAATAATGAGTAAATAATGAATCACTATGCTGTTAAAGCTGCTGGTTGTCAGCCCTGGTAACACATTCGGAAAAAAACGCACCAATAAACCAGTAAAAAACAGTCTCAGGTCACTGTGATATAATGTTACACAGAAGGAAGGAAAAAAACATTGGTAATTCTATGAACACTGGCTCTAGTTGTATTGTCATTCTTTCTGTGAGATGTTTATTGAACCTGCGTCTAAATAATGGTTCAGAGGCCTTTCCACAATTTAATAATGCGCTTCCATGAAGTTGGGGACCTCGTACGATACAGAAGAATGCACACAGCTAAAGCACAAACTACCGGTGTTATGGCAAGTTACGTAACACTGGCTGACAATGCTGTCTGCAGCCAGGCTAGTGAGACATAACTGTGCTGTGACCAAGACGCCAGCTTCATGTCTGTTTTTTAAAAAAAGCAGCAAACAATTCTGCACGCTCATTCACAGTCCAACCATATACTCTGCATGTTCACCTAATATTGTTCCAGTTAGTTCTTGGACAAACTAACCTCACTCAGGAACAGAGTGTGACATCAGAATGACCCGAAAGAAATCGGAACGCTATGTGAGAACATAAATGGGTGAGTAAACCTAAGAAACCCAAACAGACAACCAGACTCCCCCTCAGGGGGGTGTTGGCAACGCAAACAAAAACTGGCCTCCAAATACAGGCCTGAGGAAAATAACTGTTATTTAATGTAATGTGCCTGTCACATAATGTGCATGATAGTTAAGCATCATGCACATTTCTAAATAAATTCAGCAATATAATCATGATATTTTCAACACTTTATTGTTGTGGATTTGTTTTCTATATATTATCCAAGTATCATTGTCCCGTTAATCACAGGGTCTGTAAGTGTGTATCCACTTGGCTTTGTCATTGCTGATGTATGTGGTATGACTGCTAACGATGGACTTAATACACCTTCTAAAATATGACCAATTATACTTTCCTTTATAAAGAGAATAATAAATAAAGGCCTGCTTCAAAAAGAAGCCTGCCTCAAATTAAAGCCTCTTATCTTTGCAGTTGAGGTAAATACACATGTCCCTGGTCACAGTTCCTTTTTTTACCTGCAGCTACGTTCATGCTCAGACTCACCCTGTGGTTGGAATGTGCTCTGTTGTTGATGAACTGGCCCATAGGAGTGTGTTCTGTGTGTCCAGGGGAGTACAGCCCCTCTGAGGGGCCGGTGGGCACATGGTGGAAGATGAACCAGAAGCCTGTCTCCTGAGACACACACACACACACACACACACACATTTGTATTTTTGAAGAGAAGCATGCAAATACTCCGTAAAACGCTTGCAGCAAATGAACTTCATGAACTGAACAATCCAAAAAGTCACAAATAAACAGTAATGTGGTGTGTGAAAAATTCACTCATAAAGTCTCAAAACTTCAATGATTCATTAAACCTTAAGCTTTTTGGTAACGCCTGAGCCACCGAGGATCTGAAAGTGAAGCCAAGTGATTCCTTCATAGGTCTTCAGGGTGTAAAATTAGAAATATTTCCGGCCTGACATTTCTTCAGTCTGAAATGTCATGAAGAAATTGCAGGCAAGACGAACTGTGAAAATCAAGACAAGATCTGGAGGATCAAGAGAACTTTGAGATAAAACTGTGCCGGACAGAGAGGAAAATATTAAAAACCCTGCACATTAGTGGAAGGGAGCTCAGGATACTGTGGCTGACACAGGAGTCGTGCTTCACTGTTCCATTGTGCAGAACTGATGAGACAGAGTCATCAGAGGGAAACCTTACCTGCTACCTCATCACAGACAGAAACGTGTTGATAAACCAGTCAGAGGGAAGCTAGTGTTTTGGACAGATGAGATCTAAACTGAGCTCTTTGACTACAGACTACAGTGCTTGGAGAAAAAAGCTGCATTTATTGAAAAGAACATCTTACTACCTGTGAATCACTTTACTTAGGGGTTGTGCAACACTGCATGGACAGAGAGGAGAAATAATTTCACTAAAATGCAAAGATGCAAATGACCTGTAAAGAAAAGATTCTGGCTTCTACAGCAATGATCCAAAACCTCCGAATCTGCAGGAGCTACTCGATGAAACACCATTGGAACATTCGTCTGATTTGAACATAACTGAATATCTGTGGATTCATCCAAAGCTCATCAAGAGAACGGAGCCCGAACCCTTGCACATTTTTAATGTCTGTCTGTTCTGGGGGTGCACAACTTTCGAACACACACAAAGAGACAGTCAGTTTAAGGGAAATTGTGGAGCAAAGATTCATGTAGAGGTTTACTCATATAAAAAGCACATTCACATTTCCAGTCACATAACTACAGCCCCGGCTGTACCACTCTGCATGTCAGCCTGCCTGTTTTGTTGTTGTTCTTCGCACGTACATGAATGCAAATGAGAAAAGTTATTACATTGGAGAGAATGAATGAGATTCTATTCTGCCTGGCGTATCCTTGTGAAATCCCAGGAGCATGATCATAATTGGCACTCTATCATAGTGAAAGTGCGGCAGTGCTTCTGTCTGTTGTCTGCTTGATTCTGAAGTTAATAGGAGTATACAGCCATTAATCTGACCTGGCAACGTAGTAATGAGACAGACCTCCACCTAGGGAGATATTGAGAGTGTAGCGTAAGATGGGGAGAGGAGGGTGAGGAGAGTGAAAAGCTGGAGAGAGAAACTCACCTCTGAGCCTGCAGCAGCACAGTTGATGAGGTTGTTATTGGGGTTGGCGATCCAGAAAGTTGAAGTCGCACTATAAAAGAGGGAGTGTGTTGGGAAGGAAAGAGAGACAAAGAGCTTGGTTATTGGATTTCACACTAATAATTTGAACCGGTGATGTAGTGTGAACACTGGCTCTCACAAGACAGCAGCTGTAACCGAGGCAGCGACTGACAGCAGTGCAGCGCACAGATTCTGTTCCATGTAAAAAAGATTCAGGGAATATTTCATCTTGATATAAAAACTACATCGGTTTCATGACAATTGATATAAATCAGCTCATCCTCTAACCATGGAACTCAAGTGTCATAAATACATTGTAAATAAAAACCTTTAAGGCACAACCTTATTGAAAACCTTTTTTTTAACAGACAGACGGACACACCAAGTTACAGTTAAAATACAGTGGTCATGTCCACTGCATGTGGCTGTGTTGTGTTCTGGTAACAACAATGGCTCTGTCTAATCTCTGGTTACTGTATCTAAGCAGTCTGACCTTCAGTTGAAACGATGAAGACGGTTGTACATAATAACAGTCTTCATCTGTTATTATGTACAACCGTCTCACTCTTATGTACAAAAGATTATTTTACTTGACACATAATATTCATCCTGTGTGGACAGAATGTTCGCATTTTTTAATTTAATTTAATTTAATTTATTTTTTATTTTAACTTTTTTATATTTATTCTATTGTCCTGTTTATATTTATTTATTCTCTTGTCCGCCTCATTCTGACCAGCCTGCTGTAACAAGTGAATTTCCCCAATGTGTGGATAAATAAAGTTTTATCTAATCTAATCATTGAATGGAGCGACTGGCTCAGTTGCACTTTTTCCATCATGATATTGTGTCTCTCCATGACAACCATTTCAAATTCCATGTTTTTGATGAACAGGCCTAGTAAGTGGCCAGAAGTCTAAAAGGTGTATCATTGAAAACACATCAGCAGCTCATTAACAAATGATGTCACACAGATATTTGTGGTTGTACTGTTGGACTGATGTTTTTTCTCTGTTCTGGTGCTAAGCAGAGAGCTCTGCTTATTACTGGTATTAATATTCACACTAACTGATCCCATCACAGGTAGAAAGCTATACGTTAAAGGTTCAGTGTGTAAGATTTAGTGACATCTAGTGGTGAAGTGTCATGTTGCAGCTGAATACCCCTCAACTCACCCTCCCCTTCCAAACATGACAGAGAACCTGTGGTAACCTTCAGTTGTCATAAAAACTCAAAGGTGTTTAGTTTGTCTAGTTTGGGCTACTGTGAAAACGGTGGCCTCCGTAGAGAGGACCCGGTCCCGATGTAAATATAAAGTATTTAAATATAAAGGGCCCATTCAAAGGTAAAGAACACAATAATTCCTACAGTTTAGATGAAACACACTGGTGAAAACATCACCAGGATTATTTTCTATTCAATTTCTTCCAATAGATCCCTTTTACTAAATCTAAACACTGAACCTTTAAGGTATGCATGCACCCAAAGTGCATTGAGGACACATTTGTAATGTGAACACTCAGACCACATTGGGAAGTGGTCTGGGACACACATTGGGAAGTGGTCTGGGACACACATTGGAAAGTGGTCTGGGACACATGTAGCCACATTCTATTCGCTGTGTGAACAAAAATGTGTCCTGGGCCACATATAAAGAACCACCGACTTCCTCTGAACCAATACAGTTTCATAATGGACCAAAAGTATTTTTACACTTCTGTGTGTTTCACATACGTTTAATATTTTGTGACCACAATATTAACACTGACCACCACATATTCATTTTTTTTTTGTTGCTATTTCAAATGAGTAAAATCTTATTTTGTAACGGTGCACACAGCCCATTAATTAGGTAAACCCCTCCTGGCTCCTTTCTCTCCCTCTCTCTTTCCCTCTCACTCCATCACACACTCTAACACATCGATTACATGTTAATAACCGGTTGCAATGGGGCCTCTCTCTCTCTCCATCTCCCTGTTATGTTCGACCAACAAAAAGTCCACAGCCACAGATTCACATCTGATTTTGTCCTGCAGACTTTAAAATCTCAGACAGTTTCTTCTGCTGCAACGTTCAGTCTGCTGTGCTGAATCAACTGCTGAGGGTAAACTCCCCTCCTCTCAAGATTTGCAAATCTCAACAGGAACAATATGCAGGTAATTGCAAGATGAAACAACGTTTTCAGTGGTGACACTTTTCTTTTCTATTTCACCGGAGCGAAACCTTTGTGTTAAGATATTATAGAGGTACAATAAGGACAAAAGGCTTTCATGTCATGTATAGTGTAACTGCGATAACTATTGGCCTGCAATATATTTCTTGTTTAGACAAAAATGCAAGTTGATAGCAGATCACCTATATCAAAGATCAAACCCTTATCCAAATTAAACCCTCAACCATCATTTTGACCTATATGTAAACCTCTCCTTTCAATCATGCAGCCTTAACAAGGATATATGGTCGTCTACCCATCAGCCCCTGCAAGTAGCAGCTCAGTGTTGATGAGAAAGAAATGATGGTTGTGGTTGTAATCCAGGTATCAGTCAGCCCCAGTCAAGGTTCAACTCAGGCTCCTTGATGAAGGAAAGAAACTTCAGCAGTGTGACACAGAGGTAAGGTCACACAAACTGAAATCATTCCAACACGCTGCGTAGCTTCCAGCCACCACACCAGGAACTCTCTGCACTCTGACTGCTGTGATCTCAGGCTTTGAAATATGGAATTGGCTCGAGGGCAGGAAACATTTCTTTAGCTAATTGAGTTTCCATCAAGAGCAAATATTCTCAGTTATAATGATGACAGCTTTACTCTTCACCGTAAGAATTTATTTTGCTTCTACTTTAACGAAATTGGTACCTGGGAAAAAAACATATGCCAAGAAAAGTTGGTACAATTGAATATAAACCACAGTCCTGAGCTTCAAAAACTAACTGAATGCTGACCGATGGACTTTTAAGTTCACCCAAAATGAACAGCTGGTAATATTATGCAGACTGTGCAGACAGCTGTGATTTTACTTACCCAGGTTGTTAAACATCTGCCTCTACCCAAGTTCAGTGGAGGTGGGTGGTGCTCACACCTTTGAAACGTTTACATATTCCACAATGCCAACATTACTCTGCTTTCATACTTAATGCAGAGGGTCACATTATGCTCAAACAGAGTAGATCATATGATGTGTTTTGCCCGACCACAATGGAAATCAAAGGTGTTTACAGTTTTTCTGAGTGAAATGCCAGCTGCCACGGAGACTGAGGATACTTGATACTGTTTAAACAAGGGGATAATAGTGGAGGGCATTCATGGTGTTTCACACATGAAAAGTGACAGAAATAAATATATGAATGAAGGGTGTGGAAGAGAGAGGTAAGTTCAAACTCTGGCTCCTTTCTCGCCTCAACAACACACAGTTCAGAAGGAGCACACTGACAGCTGAAGACTGTTGTTTCCAGCGGAGATGCGGCCGGGCTCTCCTCGGCAGCAGCCTGAGCCAAAGCCTTGATGTTCTGCCTGGTTTTGCTGGCGAACTCAACTAAAACGAACCTCAAATATGCTGACCTCCACAAGTCAGATAGTATTCTGGCAGCAGCAGATGTTATGATGCTCCACATTTCATCTTCTGTTTCTGATATGGTATTCATGAGGACAGAAAATAATCTTAAGTCAATATCCATTTAGCTTGGTTTTCATCTGCATCTCAATGTATTCATCAGCAGGTACAAGTGTTACTGTGAAAACAGGTACTTAAATGGGGCAGATGATGACCCTCTCCGGGGCTCACAGACAGTCTTGCTCCTTAAATACTATATAAGGTCCGTGCTGGTTCACTGATGTTTGTAATGATGCCATACACCACTCCAGTTTTCAAACGTTGCACAATAACAACTAAATTAAGTCCACCCACTGATGTGTTTCAATTCTGGGGCTGCATCCTTCGGCGTCAGCATTAAAGACCATCACATTGACCACAGTCACTTACTAACCTATACTTACAGTGTGCTTTAGTGATGCAATCTTTTTCAAAGAGGTAATGGTGCTTGCCGGGGGATTAGACGTCCAAGGCTTGAGTATCACACTTCAACTCAACTGAACACCTAATGCTACACTTTCTTTAAAAAAACAATCAGCATTAAAACTTCCTTATACTGTACTTATCATCAGTCCTTTGACTTTTAGATTTTGCACTTTTTGTACATTTCTACATCTCCCTCTTTGATTTCTTAATAAAAAAAAACCCCACACACACACAGACACACACTTATGATGTTTACGTCATAAATGTGGAAAATTCATCTAGGTCTCTTTTTGTGTGCATTTAGAAAATATGTTCCACACATGCATGAGGCATAATAAGAAAATAATTAACAGATCAAAGTATGTGAGAAAAAGCTGCTTAAGTAATGAAAATGAATATAAATATGAATATGAATAGAAGTGTCAGTTATGCAGTTTAGCACCCCAGCAGCTTAGCACATGGCTGCACCTTAAACCTCTCCCATCTCCACATTTCCCCCTCCCCTCTCTACTGCCTCTCTCTGGATCTTTGTTTGCCTCTGCCTCTCTACTAAACCCCTCCTCACTTTGCTGCTGCTGTTGTTGTACGTCTTGTGGAAATGTGAAGGTAAACTGCATAATCAAGTGCAAAATAATACGTGCTTTCTTTAAACCATAGCAACAAGACCCAGTCCAAATCATTCAATAGTTGTGGTGTACAGATATTGCAGAGAGGAAGAATTTCCATTAACAATGAACATTAAAGTAAGACTTACCCTGCAGCCCACTGAGGTTATTCCCTTGACTTTGCTAGTTTAGTATCTTGGTGCACTCCGGTGGGAGGAAAGAGACAAACTAATATAATAATAACAATAACAATAACAATCCTAACAATACTACTACTACTACTACTACTAATAATAATAATAATAATAATAATAATAATAATAATAATAATAATAATAACAAAAGAGTGATTTTTATCAAACTTTGTATAGTTAGAAATGTATCACTAGGGTGGGACATACAATGGGATCCATGTATGATGAATAAACTCTTATTATGCCCAGATTTAATGATTGAGATATCCTTAAGTGGCTACACATCAGGAGTTATCAAGATGTTAAATGAAACCACATGGTGGTGCTAGTTGAGACATCAGAGGGCCACTAAAGTCATGAGGACACTGTGAATCATGAATGTCTATGGTTTGGGGACTAGATGGATTAATCTAGTAGATGTAGATGTGAATCAATGACTACGTGAAAACTTTAACCTGCTGTTGGCATTTATAACCAATGTTGGTAATGGGGGTGTCACCACAATCACTGGATTCACCTTGTGTGGACATCAATGTCTGCACAAACTATAATTCCATCAGTTGACATGATGCGTCTGGACAAACAGACGGATATTACTGTTTCATGGAACAGTCCAGTGCTAATGTTTTCTCAAGTAACAGCGTTGAGTCCTCGAAATCCATATTACCATAAGGCAAATAAGAATGCTTTAGAAAATTTAATTTTAAAGAATCATTTAGTTTGGCTCATATTAACAGAGGCAATTTGCCCGGCTCGACTTCACCAATAAAAACAAGCGAGAGGGAGACAGCAGCCAGATACAAGTTGGTTTAGGAAGATGAGAATGGACACAGTGTCATTTACTGTTATGTGCTTGTTTAAATGAAATTCAATGCTGTTCTATCACTGCCCATATCAAAGGCGAGCGAGTTTCAATAACCTTACACAAATACCCCACGCATTTATTTTTTCAGTGAAACATAACACATGGGACATCAGATTCAACTAATTTGTTCAATCACATTTCACAATGGTGATTTAAGGGATCTCACAGAAACTCAAATATCCCTTCAGAGCAAAATAAACATTGTGAACCATTGTCCTCAGCTCCGTTGCTGTTTACACGCTCTGATCTTCCACTGCCATGGAGATGCCAGGTTTGTTTAACTATTATCTCATGTTTGTTCGCCACTGAGGCGTTTTCCATGATGGCCTCAGCTGATGAGGTGTGTTGAATACTTTACTGAGACAGTATTAAACAAACTGGATGGTTATATTTTCAAACTTCACTTAACAGTGCTTCAAGGTGCTTCCAGACATGTTTCTGTTGCTCTGCACTTGGTCACACACTTTGTTGCTCTGATTGGTTGTAGGTCTATTCAATTGCATCAAGAGATATTTTGGTTGGGGCCGTTGATAAAGTAAAAGAAATGAACCAAGAGGTTCCAGACCCATTTGCAAAGGTCTGGCCATGCCAAGCTATATTACTGTACAATTCTTGTCACCTCATTTTCAATGGCTATAGCAGATTTCTGCTCAATATTCCATTTCTATTGCCCTCACACTACAAGGATATAAAGTCATATATATCAAACATTTTTGATATTATTGATTTGAAAATCCAATCCAGTCGGTGACTTGAGATTGTAACTGTGGACCTCTCGTACATCATGATCATTTAGGTAGATCATTTGTTCAGATCAGCCTCAAATTAGGAATGCCCCCATGATTTTGAGGAGGAACAAATCGGACCCAGCATCTACTCATTTATCTTCTAGTGAGGGGCCAGATTTAGGTTTATTGTGACACTCAGACTGCAGATGGTAGAATGACTGAATGAAAACATGTTCTGCTGTTTGTTCAATCAGGTAAGTCGGTGTCGCAGTGCAGGTCTACTGGGACTTGTAAAAGAACAACTTGTCTGTGTGTGTGTGTCGGTGTTTGTGTGTATGCACATGTGCACATGTGTTGATGTAGACCTTCTTCAGATAGGAAATAATAGTTAAAAACACAACCAACTACCATATCTGGCCTTTCCTCTGACAGACATGGCTTTGAAGGATTAAATGCAAATGCCTGCTCAAGGACATACACCTACAGACATACAGACACACACACACACACACACACACACACACACACACACACACACACACACACACACACACACACACACACACACACACACACACACACACACACACACACACACACACACACACACACACACACTTTAAATTAGCAAAGCATTTAGGCCCAGCACATTCATCTGACTTGGTTTAAATGACAGCTCTCATCCTCCTCAGCCCACATGTCCCCTGCCCCTGGCAAATCTGACTAAAATGTATTGTTCTCTTCTGAGGATTTAACGTCAACACACACACACACACACACACACACACACACACACACACACACACACACACAGAGCTCAATAATTATGGTAGAGGAGACAGAAGAGGCCACAAGGGAGCATGAAAAGCTGACTGGAAATTAATCATCGTAAATCTTACAATGGGGAACGATGTTAGTGCAATCAAGTTTGATTAAATGAGAATTTTTGAATGACAGTAACAAATACATTGGGATTTCCAAATCATTACAGAATACAATGATCCAGACAAATTGGGCAAAAAGCCTCATTAGAAGTATTAGTGCATTGTGTATTACCAGGCTGCTATAAATGCATAAATTAGGAGAGGAAAGAGGAGAGGAAAACAAGCTAAATCCTTCCAGTACTCTCATGCTGCAGAGCAGGTGGATGACTCCATATCAGGGAAAGCCAGTGCCATTCTGCACCCCTAACCTTGGCCTTTATGCTCTGCAGCTGAAGGCGCAGGCAGTTAGGTGAGATAAAAAGTCATGTGACCTGGATTAAACTGCTTTATATGCTGAGCTGCATCTTTATGCTTAAAATGTAATTTGCAAGGGGGGAACAGGCTACCTACTGGTAAGTGTGATGTGTGTCTTCAAGTGTGAGGATATATACACACACATTGGAGACAAGGCATTGCAGCACAGAGCAGGCCCATTTTCTTGTTAAGTTAAGACACACACAGCGGAATTTAACAGACCACCGAAGAACAATGGAGGATTATGGACTTGATTATATTGAGTAAACTGTTGAGGCTGTGGGGTTCACGTTGGTCTCTCTCACATCTGATGCTAAAACTACTGCGGTTTCTCCTTCATCTATATTGTATTCTTCCTCATTCATTCTTATCAACCTCGTTGTGCCCTTGTAAATGTCCTAACTGTTTCTGTGTGATTATCACACGTGTGTGTGTGTGTGACCTTGTTACTCTTCAGATGTGTTTTCCTCTGCTCTCTGCTCTCTGCTTGCTGCTTGCTGCTTGCTGTGTGCTTTGTTCTTTTTTTCTTACATTTTCTAATTTCCTGAATACTCCAAAACATTCCTCCAAGGAGAGCTATTACCAGTACTGGCTTTGACGAAAACATAGGCGACCGGAAAAGTTTACCCTCAGGACACAGGAAAGTTTCAGAGCCCTGCCACTGACGGTTGCCTGAGAAAAAGATACCTCCCCTCCCTTGCTCAACTGAATGCACCAGCTGTGCCATGCTCAGTAAGAAAATCACAGAGCTTGAAGAAAGAATTCCTCAACTCGGCCAAATACACGAGGAGGAAAAACGTATTCAAACTTGTTTAGTGCTTCCCACGCTACTAGTCCAGAACCAGCTGAACTTCACATTCAGGGACATGAAAACGCAATGAAGAGCGGCTTGGGAGCCCCACACTGGTGACTATGCTGTAGCTTCCAGACCCTCTTGAGATCAACAATGCCTTTGGTGCACTTAGCTTTATTGAGTATCAGGCCCCTGGTTGGCAAGCCAATGTTAATTAACCTTTATTTAATGTTTTTGAAAGTTGGTTAAATTAATCCAGTAGTGCTGCTGTTCCCCTAAACTTTTAGTGAAGCTCTGGAGCACTGAGAAAATGGGATGGGCTAGCCACTTTCAAACACATAACAGTGGTCATATGGAAACGTTTTTATGTTCTGTGTGTTAGTTTAGATCCCCCTGTCAAGCAATAGCAGCAATCGTCTTCTGTTATAGGGATTTTAATAATCATATTGACAATCCCAGTGATGGCTCTAGTTCAAATGAACTCTTATACATCCTGTATAACTTTAGACATTTCCTGCACGTGAAAGACTCAACACATAATAAGGAACATATTTTTGTCCTAATTATTTCCAAAGGTCTACACATTTCTGATGTTGTGGCAGTAATGGCTGGTGTTGCCCTTTCGGGGCAACACCATTCATTACTGTGTGTTTCTTCTTTAAAATGACCATGCCAGCTCATAGCAGCAGCGTCAAAACAAAGGTAACAGAAAGCTATAACTAAAACACCTAAAAATGATTTACCCAGGCTTCTACACTCACAAAATATCTGACTTCACTTCATGTCAATGATCTTGTCAACAGTTTCCATTCTAAGGTTATGAATGTTATTGATGCCGTTGCCCCCATGAAGATCAAGGTTGTCTCTGGTAAGAAGAAAGCATCATGGACAGATGGCACGCTGTAAAAGTTCATACAAAGAGACAGTAGACAGGCAGAATTCAAAAAGGGTGAAACACTTCAGGCTCATTGTGACATCTCTAAAACTTGGAACTAAAATGAAGTTATTAATAAATTATTATTTACGCATTCCCCTTATTTACTGATGAAAAAGTCAAGCAAATATATAATTCTAAACTGAGACTATACATCTTGGGCAAAATGGCTATGTTGCCTGCGCCTCAACCTACAAGCATGTATTAAGATGTTTTTAACTGAAAAGCATCAGGTGTACTATTGAGTAAATAGTTCAATAGCTGGGTTTATCCAGACCACAGACCTGAGAATGCACTTGTTAAAGTTGCAAAAAATATTCATGAGCAGTAATTACAAAGATTTCTGTCTCTTAATTATTGTGAGTTCTGCATTCAACATGCATAAGATACTATCAGAGAAAATGGACCAATGGGTGGGTCTTTCTGGCACTTTGTTTAATTGGTTCAATCATATTTACAAGTCAGGAATGATATTGTGTCAATTGAATGAATCATGAATGAAACAATGATACACTGAGCAAAGACCAATTACATGTGGAGGTCCTCCAGGGTCCATTCTCGAGCCTCTTTTATATATTATCAACATCTCATTTTAAGTAGAACTGTATTGTCTTCGTTTTCTTTTGAATGTATTTGAATGTCTCCAATGTATTATTTTTAATGTACTTCCTAGCCTTTGCCTTATCTCTAAATATAGGCTGCATAAATAAACTTGCCTTTAGGAAAAGTTATTATTAAAATGCCAGTTATTTAGATTCGATCTTTTGTTTTAATGCACTTTCAAAATTAAGTGATTGAGGGGAAAAAAAGCCACACTCTCCGTGTAAAAAGTGTACAGCCACATTCTAAACTTCAGCAAAAAACTAATAGCAGGCTTCAACAGTCTGAGAGGGTCAAGTTGCTCAAGCGAGTCATAGAATTTTGGGAGGAAAATTAGTTTTCTGCTCCTCTTCCACCATAACTGCTCAGCAAGGAAAACCGTCTTAGAAAACACAAAGCAGGAACTTTGTACTACAAAGGCTGCTCCTTAAGATGCTGACTTGATTTTATTTACCCAGAGAGCTGAAGCCTCATAATAATTTCAGACAAACTTTCGAAATTATTTTTGGCACAGAAGGAGGACTGTGGATCTTATCTCCCAATATTGCACATTAGAAAGAGATCTTTAAATGGCCAGAATAAATAAGAGGAATGACAATAACAAGAAATTTACGATTTTTTATTATTTATTTTGTTTATTTTATAAATGAAAAAAACTGCAGCCTATAGGGGTTCATTATAGTGGAGTGGCCCCAACAAAAAAGTAAGAACATAGGGAGGAAGAAAAGTAAAAGAGGCATCATGACTGCTAGGCATGCTAGAGAAAGTTACTAGCTTAGGGCAATCAACAAGATAACTGTCTAGTAATGGGTTTTTCTGGAGACTAGTAACAACAGGACCCGCGGCTTCCTGCTGTGGATTGAAGGTGAGCAGCTAGAAAAGGCGAAACAGTGTCCTAAGCATGGTCAGGGTATGAGCCCATCTGTTTGATAGTCTCAAGTTTCTAGTGGGGATTGATTCGGTGGCAATAGTTCGAGTTAGAGTTCACTGGCGACCTGTTTACACTCTTTTCAGAAACTAGACATTACCTTTTAAATAACCTCAAAACATTTTTGAATTCAATGGAATATCTTATTTCAATTCAGTAGCAAATGCAAACGTAATTGAATCGCTGTGACAAAGCACTTCAGGAAAATCGCTATTCACGCCCTCAAAACAAGCATGTAAACAGTCTGAGTGAGAGTAAGTAATGTTTGGTACTTCCTTGTCCCATATAGAAACATTTTTTTATTAAGTTTTCAGTGTGGGGTAGAAGTTTCTATGGACAGGACTAACGTTACATTGAAATAACCAATGTAAACACACTGTGCATTGATCAATAAATCAATCTGTCTATTCTGCAGTTGTCACTAATGGACATGTCACTATTATAATGTTGGTTGATAATGGCTGTTAATATGATAACGTTATTGGATATTGTTTGTCACTGTAATACCATTGGTTGGCTGCTGACCTAACCCTAACATTTGTCGTAGCGAGTGGTGTCACAATTCCAAGGGTAAGATTTTCTAGCCCTCTCCCTTGTGGCTTCGTCTGGAGGGGGACACATCCAGCGAAGGGCCCTTCATATGTAGGGGTAGGGCCATGGGAGAGGAATTGGGACAGATCTGACATTGTGTCACAGCTGGGTTGAGAAAGTAAACAGCACCAGTCTCCTGCTATAGAAAGTATCTTGGCGATCAATCCTGGTTCATTATGTTGTGAATGGCCATCCCACCAGATGGCTTAATATTTTGTCTCTATCTGAACCGTGCACTGGGAGCATGTTGGAGCTTGACAACCCCCGTTGAGATTGCAGTATTCTAGTTAACATGGTGCTAGAACTTTGGGGCCATAGTCTATAAAATGAATGCTCCTCATCTGGAGGGACTATATATAATACAAAGTGATTTATCCTGAATGGACATGGGGTTGCTAGTGAATGTATTCTGTCTTCTGTTAAAGCAATTGGAAGGTTTTTGGTCCTCTTATATTGACATTTTTTATTGTCTTCACATTAAGTAAAAACAATCTTAGAGTAGCTGAGTACCACCTATCCTGTTAGACATGGGGAGGGATTGTGCTGACATCATATCCTGAAGCTCACCCTGCCATATCTGCATAGTCACTCATGGCTTATACTTGAGCTAAGCAAACTTTAATCAACAAATGGCTTAGAGAGTACCTACATACTTACAGATGTAAAACTGGGGTTGGATGCAGATTCAGCCTGAGATCTCTTATTACTGCAGTCGTCCAAGGAAGACACACATTATTCAAACCAAACATATAGTGTGGGCTTATCCTCCGTACATTTAAAATCTCATATAAAAGCGACATCAATGCTGAGAGGAGATGAGTCAGAAACATCTGACTTATCCTATGAGGTGGCACTGATTGATTTCAGATCTCATAACAGGCTAAAATAAAGCCATGAATGACAAGTAGGTCAAAATACATATATGTACATAACTATGCCTATGTATAGAGTTAGGAGAGATATAAAAACCAATATGTCAATACCAAATCAATGCCAAATTTATCAAACTATGATGGTACGGTTTTTTCTACTGATCTTTAAGTTGCTGGAGATGTGAGTCCTACAGACTGAAGAGGGCAGCATACAAACCCTGTTTTCCAGTCTGATGGGAAATGCAAAGGGAAGCTAAATGAAGGCAGACACAGTAACAATCACAACACCTGGTGGCAAGTCCAGGTGCAGCAGCAGGTCTACTGCAACAGTATGCACACAGTGTCTCAGAGCATTTCTAAACCAAAAAAGCAACCACTTGCAGCTCAAAGCAAGACATCTGGATCTGTACTGAGAATGCAGGGTGCCGTTATTGTTTGTGTGTGTGTGTGTGTGTGTGTGTGTGTGTGTGTGTGTGTGTGTGTGTGTGTGTGTGTGTGTGTGTGTGTGTGTGTGTGTGTGTGTGTCTTTTCTTGTGACTGCACATTAAAAAATGTTTAACATTTTCCAGCAGCCTCTCTGGTAGCATGTAATAGGTAACATAAACAGCTCAGGTTAAGGGGGAGGCTCAGCATGTATTTTGCTCATCAACAGCTTATGAAAAAAGCAATATATGAACCAAGTACATTAATCATATGATATCAGTACAAATATTAATGATATGATAATCTAAAATAATGTCCAAATTACAGCTGTTTAAAGGTTCATTTTAGAATTTAGGAAAAGATGGTGAATATCCCTTGTAGGTTGAAGGTCTTCTTAAATTAACAACTACCAGGTAAATCTGACTGGCTACTGCTTGTATGGCAGCACTATGAAAGCCATGTGGTCGATCAGTAGATCAGACATCTTTAAGAGCTGACTCTTCATCATAACATCATCCTCAAATACTGGAGGTTGTCTATATGATGGTTTTGTTTGCAATACTTGTGACAAATAAGGAGTCCCTAACTTCTGCTCATTATTTTTCCATTTCACTGTCAAGTCAGGCAGGATTTCAAAACTACAAGCTTCAATAATGTATTATGAGGTAAATATGTATCACTTGCCCAAGCTTTATCCTGCACTGTGCAGCCAATATGTTTCAAAATCCCCTGAAAATATCAGGTTAAATACTGATTCATGTTTCGAACCATGGACGTACAGATGTAATTCCCTGAAATACTTTTGACAGGGAATCTGATGACGGCAAGTCAAAGTCTAAAATTGTAAGTAGAGCCTCAGTCAGTGTTTTATAATCTGAATTATGATATTCATCATGAAGTACATCAGATATTACTATTAGTGGAAAGAGCCGTGTATGTGACATCTGTCGCTCATGGGGAAGTTACCTTTCAGTGAAAAATGTCTGCAGCCAATATTGTCTTCTAGAAATTATGTTTAACTACAATAGCCAATACATTGTGAAGAAAACTTAATCGCAATTCAATTAAGTTTTCTATTAACCTAATGTGGATATGTTAATCAACATATTTGGCAAGCACATTGGCTGTTGTCGTACTTTTGTACAATTGCCAGATGTTTGAATCATAGTATGCTTGAGTTTTAAAGTTTTGTTTTTACTTCGTTTGTTATTTCGTTGATATGTGTGAATGCAGGTTGTTTAACAGACCACTTGCTGACCTTTACAATGTTGGCGGATAATTGAAAATGCAATCTACATTTTAATGGGAGAGAAGTAATTGAAGGTGCTGCATTACTCATAATCATAAATGTCACAAACACAGACGGACTGTAACAAAAAAGCACTAAGAGGCAAACTTAAGTGTGTGTATGTGCGTCTCTGTGTGTGTGTGTCTGTTCCTGACAAACTAAAAGAGAGAGAGAGGGAAGGCTTCAACTCTTGATCACTAGCGACTGCCAATTTGTTTTAACCTCTGCTCTTTCACAGTGTGACTTTCTTTTCCACAAGAAGCTTCTGCCTCTGCTAATTATTTGTTTTCTTGTATCTTTGAGCCATTGGAGAAAATCTGTTGTTTGTTTGTTGGCTTTTCTGGTTCGTCTCTCTGATTCAAACAGAACTTGCACCTTTAAGAGTTTCACTGCTGTCGCTCTGTTTGCATGTGAATGTGTCTTGTTCCACAGTGACATCTTTGTTCATTTTATAGCTTCAGATGAAGAAAAAAAAGACAGATGTGGGGGATTTCACGTAAATTATTCTAACTTGTGAAAAGTGCTGTGGCAGAGAAAAAGTGACTCTGTAGTAACAGTACTCATGTGCTAAGAGATTTGGAGTGATAATGCTTGAGATTAAAGCATTATGAATTTTCATGGTACAATGACTTGTAACAGGGAGAGTGGTGCCTTTTTTTATCCCCCAAATATCAAAAGGCAGCAGTTCTCTACCTGATATACGTAACTGTGAAGTTTCATGAAAAAATCCCAAATGGTTTAAAAGCTCTGCTCCTGTAGTATTGGACACGTTCTATATTGTCTCTAAAGACGACCCAGTGTGAGAAAACAAATTTCCAAACTGTGGCGATAGACCACTTATATTATGTTATAAGTGTTGTGTCAGTCTCTACATCAGACGAGACTCATTTATTATGGCTGCACTGCTCCATCAAATACAATATTCTTAATGTGTTTTGCATCATTATCAAACTTCAGCATGACACAAAAGGTTGGAACACCACTTAGCAGATCTATGGGAGACTGGACAGAGGTCACATGTTCTTACCTGCAGTCTTGGCGTGGGTTGGCCACATATCCTGGGTACGCTCCGTCAGTGATGTCACGGCACATTTTGCTGTCTCTGTCTGATGGCAGCAGCGTCCCTGCTCGAACCATCAGACCCAGACAGTGGTCAAACGTGTTCCTCTCCTCTGGACCATCCTCCGTGAAAAAACAGTGGCCTAGTGCGTCATAGCCCACCACATCCTTTACCTGTGGGCGAAAAAGACATTGAATATCCCTGATCATGGGCTGACAGTCGCACTATTGCATGGCTTCCCTCCCCATTCTAACCAGAGAAGTGAATGCAAACAACGAGTAATGTTTGTAAATGGACTGCACTTATAAAGTGCTGTTCCAGTCATATTCACCACTGATAGCGCTTTACAGTACAAATCACATTCACACAGGGCTTCTATACGCAGTACGTTTTCTATCACACATTTACACATTGTCTGCACAGTTCAGGTTCAGTATCTTTCCAAAGGACACTTTGGAATGCAGACTAGAGATGCTAGGGATCGAACAACCGACCCTGTGGTTAGTGGACGACCTTGTCTACCTGCTGCGTCACAGCAGGCAAAGAGCATGTTTTGCTGTGAAAGTATCAACTCTCCACAAGACCAGTTAGTACAGTTATCTCCACCCTCTGTTAAATGCACGATTATCATCATTATCAACATTTTAACATCTTAGCACCATTTTCCATGTCACATTAACTGACTCCTTACCAAGTGACTGTGCATCGTGACAGCTGAGTCTGACTCAACATCCTCCTTAGAGTCTCTGGGCACAGGCTCCATTGTGAATATGTGGAGGGAAACTCTGTTCTCTAAAATGGTGCCTTAATCATTCACAAGAGCATTAGCTGTAAATGCCTTTTATGCCTCCACATTTTTGGGCCCATCGAGCATGAACATTAGAGAGCTTATGTGGCTGAGCTGGCTGACTTCCTGCTGACTTCCTACGCAGACTAATGGCTTTAACTTCCATTGAAACATATGGATCAAACTGTGAGATTATAAAGAGTGATATGGGAGGATTAGTCACAAATGTATTCATGGTTTCTTTTTATCTGTTTATTTTATAATGATGGTGTTTGACAAGAAGTATTGGTCACTTAGCTTTATAATCCGTCAAACTGCGTGGACAGAATTGTTGCACTAAACATACCTCTGTTAATGTGAATTTTTTTTTACATCCATTTCATGTTTATACGGTTTATCTAACATATAGCTAAGTTGTGTTCTCTTTTCTGTGTAATCTTGTATGTCATTAGGTGAGGGTGTTTTAATAGTGGCCTGGCAAAGGATGGCTGATGGAAATGAGTTTTGGCTGTGGTCAATAACAATTTGTATCAAAGGGCAACTTACTGTATGTGTCTGAAGGGACAATGGGACGCTTTGGTACCTGTGCTCATTGGCTTTCTTACAAATTCAATTTTATATGTATAGCGCCAAATCAATATATATAATTTACATTATCTCAAGGCACTTTATATAGAAGATTAACAAAGAGTTAGACGAGGAGAATACCTATGTTTGGGGAAAATGGGGCCCAATCAGAGCCCAGCCTAGATATGGAACACCATAACACAATCCCCAATTGGTAAAACCTAAACTTGTAGTTATTACACTTGTACATATTTAACTATCGAACCTTTGATGCCTTCAAACAGAAATAACCTTTTTCCCCCCACCTACAGTCTTTTTGCACAGCCATTGGCTGTAGCTTCATCTTGCAGACATACTTGTTGAATTACTTACAATACATCAAGTAAAAATAAATGTAAGTCAAATGTCCTAACTGACCAGTAGCCCATTGGAGGCATGGATGGTTACGCAGCGAGAGAAGGAGTGGTGGATGGACAGATCTCTGACGGATGTGGGGGGGTTGTAGCCTCCCTTCTCATCCACGTCTCCATTCATATGGAAATGGACGGGGTAGTGTCCCATTGTCTGCTGGCCCATGTGCTGCAGCTCCATCCCAGATATATGAACTGCCCTGAAGCCCCGCTCCACCTGATAAAAGAAGATATAATTCAGTCACCTCTGCAGGGAGATCAGGTCACCACATCACTCCAAGAACAGATACAACTGTAATCACTAGGCACAGCAAAGAAAAGCAAATGGGGATTCTGAAATGCAAAGACAAAACATATAATCTGAACAGTGGGGCTTTTTTTTTTTAAAGAAAAATATCAAAACAAAAGAATAAAGGGGGATTATAGTGACAGAACAAGGGTAAAAGGAGGACATGAAATGTGGAGGGTGAAGAATGAGCAAGAAATGTGTGGATGGAGGAATGGAGGAAAGAAATTGTTGGGCAGAAAAGTGAAAGGATGGATAGAAGAAATGAGAAGAGAATTTTTCAAAGGCATGATGGGGAGGGAGTTGCAAAGATAGAATAGAGAGTTTACAGATGAAGGAAGAAAGGAAAGAGGGAAGATATGGGAAGCTATAGTGAGAGGGGGAAGAAGCATGGAGGGAAAAAAGAATTGTCTAGAAATGAAAGGGGAGGGTGGGAGGAAGAACAGAAGGAGGTTGCAGTTATTTGGTGAAACAAATTCAGGACAGTGGAATGGCATGGATGGACAAATAAGATAAGATAAGGAAGGAAGCAGAAAGATAAAGTGGTGTGGAGGAGAAATGAAGGAAAGAGGCTGGGTTGAAAAATGTACACTAAGGAGAGGGCATGGGGAAGAAGGTAGAAGCGTACGTGGGAAAGAGAAATGATGTAACAAACAAAAAGAGATGGAGAGAATAGAGGAAAAGAAGAGGGGATGAGAGAAAGGAGAGATGAAAGGATGTTGTACAGGCAGTTAACATGACAGAGTCACTGAATGAAGAAGAGGGAATGATGGAGATTGATCAGGGAATAGAAGACATTAGAGAGCAGAGTGACTCACTGATGAAAAGCTGCTTTGTTCCACTGTTGCACCATATCGTGACAAAACCTCCTAACTGCCACTGTTGGTGATTTTTATTGGAACTTCAGTTGATCAAATAAAAATGGCTTTGATAATATGCACACACAAAAAAACTGTTGTTTATGAAACAATTTCAGAAATACAAGCTGTACTTCTCAGCGGATGAGCTGATGATGTTCATGGAGATACAAGGTTTTACGGTAAGAAAAATCAGTGAAAGCAGAATTGTCAGGGGTGGGAGTGGTTGTGAGGCTTCTCTGAAATCTCACCGGGGCTGTCCTTGCTGCGACTGTGTTGCTTGTACGTGCTGTTCACACACCCATGCATGAGAATTATGTGACATGAGCTGTTATGGAAATTTATAATAGGATATGATAGCTTGCCATGGGGAGAGAGAGACATGAACAATACAACCACAGCTCTCTCTCTCTCTCTGTCTGTCCTTTCCTTTCTCTCAGTGTCTCTCTCCACCCTCTCTTCTTTACTCTTGTTGACAGGCTGATCCATACAGCATCAACACATTTTCTCATTTTAACCCTATCTCTGCAGTTAGACCTTCACTCTGCAGTGGATACACATATGAACTAAATAAAATTGATCTTCTCATTATACTCTGGAGTGTGATCTGTAGTGTTGGACTGCTCCTTTAACTAATATGCACCAGTTACATCATGAGAAACTGAACTTCTTCCTGGCTCTTTCAGATTTCCTCTCACGCAATCATTTATTTTTCCCATCACACCCTCATCTTTTGGTCGTGGTCGGTGTCTGACCTCAGAGTAGCAGTGCTTCTTTGTCATTAGTGTGATGCTCTGAGGGGTGGAGCAGGCTTCAGGAGGAGGCCGTTCTCCACATTTCAGCTGCAGCTGCCCATCTGATGTCTGTGTTTAAGTGTATTAGCTGGTGAGTCAGTTCAGCCAATGAACAGTCTGACACACATCTTAGCTGTCTCCTTAAATTCCAGCTCTGAACCAATCAAAAGCAACCTAACTACTTCGTAACCAACCACAGAACAATTGTGTTTGCTTTATTTTCTAGTCATTGTTTGTTCTCATTTAATATTATGCACTTTGAATTTAAGGCAAATGTATTCATGATGAGAAGTCTTTGAATTGTAAAGTGCTGGGTAATTCAAACACCTGGTAAAGATTTGGTTAGGACTACATCCGCTGATTTGTCCACTTGATTTGCCTCTAAGGAAAAGGTTTGAGTTCCTTAATTAACCCATTATTCACTGTATTTTGACTTTCTTCTTCATATTTCAGAGAAGCTAAAGTAGAAAATAAATTATTAATTAATAATCAAATTAAATATATTTTATAGGCATGAAGCTGCATAGGTTTGCTTTAACGAAATATATATTGCATCATAGATCTCGTTTAATACACAGGGGGTTACAAGAAACAAAGGACTGTAAATGGCCTAACTCCATTTATGCTGAATTCATTATATGACATCAATTTATTCTGACAAAACCTTTATGCTCTACTTTATTGAAATGTTGTTTATAATAAAAACAGAGTCCTGCTGACAGGATAATGGAAGAGGCTATAATGTGTTGTTTTGGAAGCCATGACTTTTTTTATTGGTTAGGTGTAGGATTTGTAAAATGACATTTAAAAAACTAAGATGTGATGTAGTTTTTAAGGTGAAATATCCATGCCTGTGGGTTTACTCTCTCCCATAGTGCAGGTTTGTATCACTGGTGACTCTAGATTCCCTCTAGGTGTGAATGTGAGTGTGAATGTGTGTCTCTATGTGTTCGCCCTGTGATTCCCTGGCAACCTTTCCAGGGTGTGCCCTGCCTCTCGCAGTGTGAGCTGTAATGAAATGGATATGTGCATGGTCCGATTTTACCAGGAGGGAAGTATGGAATGATTTTTTGCAACAATATTTCCACAGAAGGACTTTGGTATTGGACAGTTTAGCAGGAATCCAGAGTTCAGTCAATGACAACATCCAGTGTCAATGTGATAAAAATGTGTGCTTTCCACAATAAATGCAATCATCCACCACCCCAATCTCCCCTCTGCTACCTTCCACCTCACTACCCAAAAGACACATTACTTCCTGCAGTGGCACTAAGCTTTGGCACTGGAGCTGAATTGTGAGGTGCTGAATCATCCAGTACTGATTTTTTTGTGATAACACCCAAACATTCACCCCAAACTTTCAGAGGACTCAAGTTGACTCAAATGTCAAACTCTACAGAAAGAGGACCTTGAGATAAGTTGAGTATAGTAATATTATATCGCAACTGCTGTTTACATGGTTACTTTTCATGATCCCTGGTGTAAAAACTGGTTCCTCAGTGAATCACCTGGTTGTCTGTTGTGAATAAAAAGGTTAGGGAAAGAGTGTACCTTCAAATGACCACCAAAGGTGTCGAAGTCGAAGAATTTGCAAGCCTCATTGCCGTAGCAGCCAGGTTCCATCTCCCCACGGACCAGGATGTTACGACTCAGCAGGCCAACTTCTGCCCTCACATCCACACCGTCCACCTCCTCACCCATGTGGATGAACTGAGCCTTACCTGCGCGCACACACACACACGCGCACACACACACACACACACACACACACACACACACACACACACACACACACACACACACACACACACACACACACACACACACACACACACACACACACGCACACACACACACACACAAGATTACAACAAACACAATATAGGGGCATCTGTTGAAAACTGCTGCTCGGATCAACACTCATCAAGCTGAGCACAGTTTCAACAGATGTCAATTCACACCAGAGAATAGTTTTGTGTATGTGTGTGTGTGTGTGTGTGTGTGTGTGTGTGTGTGTGTGTGACTGAGCAGATGTTTCAGATTAATGCACCACTTGAGAGCTGACCATTAGTTAGAGTACACCCCAGAGCAGTAGACCAGTCAGAAAATCGGTAGTTCTCCACCTCACCTTCCACCCCATCCAATTTTAACTTGCTACATGTTCACACTAACCTGGCGTCCAGGCCAATGCAAGCCATCTGTTAAAAAGATGTAAGAGGCTGTGATGCTGGTAGCATGTTGCTTCAGATACAGAAGAAATGATGGAATGCAATCCATATGTCATGTTCAGAGATCAAAGATTCAGTGTGAATGCATTTGCATAGTGATTTTTTATGACCTTCCCTAATGTGAACTTGCTGCTCATGTTGTTTGCCATCAAAGAGTTGGACTTGCCTCCATCCTCCTGCTGCTACAGGAAGCTCAGAACAAAAGGTACAGTACACTACACTGTCCCTTTTACCCTAATTTTAACACAAGATGAGCATTTGGTATTTTTCTGATCTGTCTTTCTATTATAATCATCTATTATAATAATAGGATGAACACAGTTTTCTAACTTCACTCTGCACCACACACTGTATATAAAGCTCAGTTGGAGGCCTGTTTAATATTCCTTGGCATTAGTGACCCCTAATGCTCAGATGGCTATGTCACACACTTTTTGATTTGGGCTTAATGAGCTGCCACAATACAATCGGACACAAGCTACAAATGACAGCTACAGCTACAACACATGACAGCTATAAGAAGTAATGACTGTCAGATTGATTTAGACCGAACAGGTAGAAATGTTTTCGATGTGGTTGGAGGACATGTTGTATGACTTTGTAATAATACTGAGAAATCTCGATAGCTTACAATTTGAACGTCAACCTCCCTCCCACCCCCCACCCCTCACACACTGAGCCTTTATCTAGAGTAAAAGCTACAGCATCATGCTTGTTGCATGTAGTGTATCTCCTGAAGAAGAGGAGAACAAAGAGGAGCCCATAAAAGGCAACAAAACAACACAGTAAGTGGAAGAATGCTGCAGAAACGATAACGGCTCAGTTCCTCGTGTCCTCCACTCCTACACATTCACATTCTGAGCAACACAAATGTGCTGATTAGGAAAAAACAAAGAGATGCCAGGAAAAGAAATGGAACCAATGAAATGTTCAAGTGTGAAATCTGAGCGACAGAAGCTCAGACACCCATATGCTTAACCTCTTTTCTCCTCCTACTCCTTCAACCAGCACAGCCAGGAGACTTTCATTCCAGCTCAACGCTTCAACAGCTTGGGTTCACATACATTCATCTTTTATAGCTCAGTTTACTACAGTTTTAGATTTACTTAGATTAACTTTCTTCATAAACTGATGAGCAGCTCTTCATGTGCTGTTATAGATGCTGCCAGGTAAGATACAACCGGCTGCCTCTGGTACTGACAGAACTAACCCAGACCCGGATAAATATTTTCATATACAGATATTGATTTGAAAGGATTAGGGCTGACAACAAATATTTGTGATTGATGATCATAGTGTCGACATCATCACTTTCACAGAGCAAATAATTCAACAACAGCCATGTAGCTTATAGATGGAATCATTTTCAAACATTAAGTAGTGTTCATACTGCTAATGTAATATCTCACTAAATCTGGCCATAAATGAATCCAGTTCAAACGTGGACCATTCTACAACTAGTGATATGTAACCCTTCACAAAGCCAGCATACAATTCAAGATAGAAAGCAGGAAACCAGAAGAGTGGTTGCTCATGGTGGAAATGCTTGTCAAATCCTCCCATATGGTTTTAATGTGGATATATTTAAGGGCCATGTAATGTATCCACTGCAGAAGTTGTGATAGCTGTTAATGTGGTTTGTAAGTTTTGACAGACGTCTGTGGGCTGGTGAAAGATGTTAAAACTGAGCTGGAGAGACAGAGCCTGACTTTGTGAGTTTAGTTAAATGTCAGGATAGAAATAGAATAACGCTAAATACTTCACCACTGCTCCAGGCCATTGATCCACTCCACAGCATTTATTTTCTACACCCATCATCATATAATGCCATTTAGAAGTGTCAAAAGTTCAGCATGTAAAACCCAGGCACTACTTATTGGACTCAAACTGATAAATAGCCACAGGCTGTCTGTCTGTGTCTCAACAACACACCCTCACTATTTGTGCATTACCTCAGGGGCTGGGGAATAGACTGTATTATCACAAAAATGGTGCAGCAAAGTGGCACAAGGGCAGGAATTAATGAAAAGGATAACAGTCAGGAGTATGACAGGTCTGAGGAGCAGCCCCAGGCTCTCAAAAATAGGATTTCCACTTTGGATGGCCAAAGACCCAGTGACGTCAAAGAGCTGAGAGAAAACAGAGAGGAAAGGGGGAGGTATAGGGGAAGTTTAATGGACTGATCTTCTGATGCAGCTGGGCAGGAGACAAATGCCAGCAGCTCAGGCAGAGATTTGAAGATAAATAGATGGACTCCTGAATCCAAAGCGGAAGAAATGCTAACTTTAATTCTTTTGGTGCATGAATCTGTGACAGGATGCGACAGCTACGCGAGGACACGTCACATCACGTTAATGCTGAATTTTAGCTTCTGCAGGCACAAAGTCTTTTCCAAGTGACAAAGAGTTTTTTTTATTCGTACACAAGAACAGAGACGCTTACAAGGCTGACCTGAAGAGCCCTGCTCAGTGTGTGTGTGAGACACAGAAGAATAAGTGCCTTTTATGTATGTCTTCATACTAGCTTGATACTTTCAATAGACTGACCTTTTCTAGGTCATCTCAACCTGCCCTCTATTACACACACACACACACACACACACACACACACACACACACACACACACACACACCACCTTAAAAATGGAAAAAGCCCTTGTGGGTGAGGGGGTAGAGCAAGTGTCCTTGGCAAAGATACTGAACCCAGAATGGCCCCCTAATAGACAAATGTGCTGCACACAGATGCACTGTATGAATGTGTGTGTGTGAATGTATTGTAAAGCGCTTTGAGAGGTCATCGAGACTAGAAAAGCGCTAAATCAATACAGATAATTTACCATTTCTTATTACTACATTATTACATGAGTTGTAATGACTACTCAGACCTTGTGTAATGTAATGCAAAGTGCAACAATACATTTTCTGTCAAACCAACAATGGGGACAATGACAAATGCATCCGTCTGAAACAAGCAAAGATATCATGGTGATGTTGATGTGATAAGATAGGGCCTAAATGTCAAAATATGTCAACATAAAACATTTGGAAGGTTGAGAAAAAAATTAGGAAACAAATAAGATTGAAATAAGATAAGAAAACCCTCAGTTGTTTTGATTGGAGCTCTAACTCAAAATGCTTGAGTTTACTGTGTTCTACCTGCTTCCATGTTGGTATGTGTAACTAAGCAGTTTTGAAGGTCACCTTGCCTTTCTGTGCCACTGATGTATTTCCATTGCTTGGTGTATGTGCTTGGCCACTTTTCATTATAGTCCAACTACTCTCACCTTTTGCTTTTATCCTTGTGGAAACACTTTGTAACTAAGTGGTTTGTGTTGTATGTGCTGTGAAGGTAAGGCTGACTCTACATGACTTTCCATTTCAATTCAGGAAAAAATCCTTCAAATAAAATGAAAGATGTGTTTTTGTGAAACTGTCTTTGCTACACCCTCAGTGAGTGGCCTAACATGTGCATGCCAACTCACAGCAGGTGTTCTGAGGCTGAGCTGTGAACTGTGGTGAGAGCTTAATGGTGGAAGCATGTGTGCATGGCCAACCGCCTGGATGACATTTCCATCTTCACCATGGTCTTAAAAATATTTATTTCACAACTGGATGTAATATGAACATTTGCAGGATTATATTTTCTCATCAAAATATTGAATGTATTTATGTGCCATACTCTCCCATTTCCCTCATTGTCTCTGTTTCTTGCTTTGTAATCTAATCCATTCAGATAGATAAAGAGTTAGTGCCTTTCTCTCCTCACTGAGCTACTTGAGACAATGAGCAAATTGAATGCAGCTTGGCAACATACCGACAAATACTCAAATGTTTGAGTCATTGATTAACTTGGAAATAAATTGATTAGAGATGCATTGCTTTGATTTGCGTAATCTGTTGTATTTTAAGTTAAATTTAATAATAAATTCATGGATGAAAAGCACACAGGGCATTTGTCCTCCTTACAGAAGAAACTGAGTTGTGCCTGAGGCATCCCACAGGAGCTGGAATAGAGTAGAACACACCTCAGTTCTCTCTGACACACCTATTTTAAGCTAAGAACATCCCCTCTTTATTTTAAGCTCCAAAACAACCTGCTGTCTGTCTATTCAGATGAGTGGAGCCCCCAGTCTCTGTACTCACTTACACTCTCCCCTCTGCTTCTTCCACATCATAAGCAATTCCTGTTATAGAGGAGGCTTGACACTGCAGCTACAGTGACTTACTATCTGTGGTATCTCTGGCATGCTAACTTCAGTAGAAGGATAGAAGCAATAGAAATAGGGACACAACAAGAGGCATTACTGTTGTTTTCCACTGATGGAGACAGGCTCTGAGAGAGTAGAAGAAGGAGGGATGGAGCGTGATGCAGTAATTACAATATTTCTTCTAGCCTGGAAAGTAAACAGCTGCATATAGGATCTTTAAAAGAAAATCCAGAATTAACGAGTGGACATAAACACGACAACTGCACACTCAAAGACGTGCACTCTACAGCAAAATTAAGTTACCATCCAATCCCGCTCTCTGACATAGAAATTCTGAGCAGGGCCAAGTTGATTTAGATTTTGTATCAAGATGGGACGGGAAAACAATCCAGGTGACTCTAGGGTTTGTTGTTGAGTAGGACTGTAACGATGTGCTGAACCCATGGTCCAGTTTGGACCTCGTTTTTTTATTTTTTTGTTTTGAGGGGGGCCTGTAGTTTGTGGGTTTTATTAAAACACCAACATTTGGAACAGTAAGAACTCTAAAGTACATGTTCACAAAGAGGTTGTGTGTGCGTGTCTCTCCACACACACACTTTTGTAAAGGTAAAACAGACAAAACCCTCCGACCTCCACACTCTGAAGATACTAGTCACTTTTGTGTGTTGGTTGAGGTTAGGCGGGGCTGTGCTTGTGATTGGATTGGAGTGTGAATGGATACGTACACACACCAGGCTACCCCTGCTGCTGTGGAAGCGTGTGGGGTTAAGCAGGGAGACATGTCGCAGTTCCGTCTTCGCGTTTGGCGAACCGGAACCGTGGATGTCTGGACTGCGGATTCAGTTTTGGTTCGAGAATTGTTACATCCCCATTGTTGAGACAGTGATTTTAGAGGCTTAAGTAACAAAGCTGGTCGCTGTTTCTATAGCAACATCTGCATTTATCTATGAGAAAGGGAATCAGCTCACATTTGATTAATGTAAAGTTTTTGTATTATTATTGTTGCAAGTTACTAAGACACTTTATGTTGTTTTTTTCATTTAATTTGCAACTTATCTGTACTTGGAGCACAGTGACATGCTCACTGATTGAATACACCTGCCTCGAACATTAACCTCCCTGGTGTCGAATATGACTGAATATAATAGAAATATATTTTTATTATTGTCCATAAATGTAAGAAAATAATAATGCAATTTCCCAAACCCCATGGGTTGTCTTCGACAGATATAAATTCAAATGGTGTAACCAGTGAATGGTTGGCATGTTTTTATTACAATTAAGCAGTTATCAAATTTTAATCATAACCCAGAAGGAGCAAAACCTTTCATATGATGGCTGCATTGTAACACACTGCAGGTCACTGCTTCTCTCACCTTGGACCTTGACCTGGTTGGGTGTGCAAGTCGGGCAGGGCAACAGGGTGAACTCTTCAGACTGGTGCATGGAGTAGTCAGTACTGGCCACCACCACTCGATCGCCTAAGCCCCAGCCCTCTGGTTGTTCAGCGAGCTCCAGGATGCTGCTGTTGGACAACATGTCGATGGATATGGAGGCCTGTGGACGAACTACAGAGGAAGGTGATAAGAGTTAGACCACACAAAATGTCCGACACAGTCACGCCAGTAAAATATCTGGAAAGTCCATGTATAGCATTGTGAGCATATTTAAGTCTAATTTCCAGTGCAATAACCAGCCACAGTCCAGAACTACATTCCCAAATGTACGAGTTCGTGATCAAGTTCCAACATTGGTCAGCTAGCGATGTTTCCCGAATGGCCATTGCTCTTTCAAAATTAATTGGCACTTTTGAACCCTTTCAGGAGCTTTTTCTTAAGCACCTACAGGGGCAAGCCACAGTTACTTTCTAATTTCTAGTTTGGTTTGTTACCCAGACAGAGGCTGTGGTCTTTGTGACAGACACAAGCTGTTTTCACATGAGCACTTCAACCCCGAACTTTACTGGACAGTACCCGGAGGAGCTGTGTGTGTGTGAATTAGTTAAACTGGACATTAAATGGACTTATAAAGCGCTAAAACCTGCTGATAATAGTCAAAAAAAAATTGTTGATTGATGCATTACGGTTCCAATGTTTCCAACTACATCCACAATTTAGCATGTTGACCATATACTTGTCCAGCCATTTACCAGGTTATGAACCAGTCTTATCATATTTAAGCCTTTTCACTCAATAACCTTTACAGTGTGTCATGTGTGAATGTAGAAGCGTCACTCCAACTGGCTCAGCTAGTTTGTAGGTTTTGCTCTATTTTGAAAGAGAACACTGTTCTCTCATATTCCCACACTTTAAAGTGGGAAAATGATAATCATGTTTCCTGCAAGAACAATATATCAGCTCCATTCATGGACACTTGTAGTGGGTACTTTTCTAAATCAATTTTTTTTTTTCACAGCATGTCTGATTGAGAAGCATTTGAATTTACTTAGATTTAGAGCCGCTTTACATTGTGATTCTCTCACTTTTAGATTAAGAATGCAAATACAATTCCCTCAGTCTAACTATCGTTGTAGGTGGCCTAGATGTTTTACCCATCCATCTCTCTCAGCCCCACCTGGTGAATCCCCAGGTGTTCCCAGGCCAGATTGGAGGTATAGAATTGTGTATTGTTGGGTACTATAGATCTTCAGCATCAAGGACAATGAAGAGTCTTACAAAAGAAGGTGTGACCCCAATTGAGTCAGTCTGGGATCACATGAAGAGACAGAAGACACAGAGACAGCTTTAGTTCACATAACAACTGTGGCAGATTTTCCAAGATTCCTGTGAAAACGGACCTACAAAGTACCTTAAGAAACTACAATCTGCACGTGTACCTGGAGAGATGGTCACACTGAAAATTGATTTGAAAGTTCTTTTCTGTTGACAGTACCTTGTGTTTTAGTCAGCTGAGAAATAAAAAAAAATGTATGGCAGTATTTTTGAAAGCATCTCTCCAGTGTGTTCAGGGTTTGTCCTTGGAACGACAAAGAGCTGGTCTACAGTTGTTCCTACTGAATCTGAGGGTCAATAATCAGCTGATGTCTCACATCAAGTGTAAGCTTTTCCTGGTGACTGAGCAGGGAGACATAGTTATATTTTTTATCAACCCTTGTGTGATCCAGGATAATATAGCAATTTCAAACATGAACACAGACAAACCAATGTGGTGGGGAGAGACCACCAAACACTGTGGTCTACCAGTCCAAACACTGTGGTCTACCAGTCCAAACCCTGTGGTCTACCAGTCCAAACACTTTGGTCTACCAGTCCAAACCCTGTGGTCTACCAGTCCAAACCCTGTGGTCTACCAGTCCAAACCCTGTGGTCTACCAGTCCAAACAGTGTTGGCTACCAGGCTGTTAAGAAGATATACTGTATCTTCATTCCACCTCAAGCCACCTCCCCCTCCAAGACAAACACGTACAAGGACAGATTACCAGTACAGTAACCTCTCTCATACTTCCAACTGCTCATCAAAGCAGAAGATCTCAAATCAGAATCAAAAACATGTTTGTTGGATTTTTAAATCCCAAGGAAGTTGCCTCACTGTTGTGGTGCATAACAACCAAAACAATGTAAGAGAAAATACAATACGCCAAAGGGTGTTCCACGTTTTATAATAATACTTTTATTTCATCTTTATTCTGCAATGTACATTTGTATGCAGATGTTATTGTATTATTTGGCTGACTCTGCTCTCGTAGCAATGGAAAACCTGCAACATTCTTTTAATGTTCTCCTCATTGTGTCTTACTCATATTGAATGCACACACAACTAAGTCTATGTATTTGTCTGCAGGTTTCCAATATTTTGAATAATTTGAAAAGATGACATATTCACATTCAATATCATATAGACATAATAATAAATGCTGATAAAAACATTATTTGTGTAGAAATAGAGCTAACTTTCCTATGTTGTGTAGGGGAAGGATTGTTGAAGCTGTTTTTCTTTCTGCTGCGGATTATGAAGATGTGATTTATAGTCAGGCCTCTGCCTCCACTTTTAAACCCTTGGATGCTGTTTATCATTCTGCCCTTAGGTTTATTACTGGTTATGCTTTCGAACCTATCCTTGCATCCTGTGTGAAAAGCTGGTTGGTCTAAAAGACGTGATAGGCATATGAATTTGTTATCTACAAAGCCCTGATAGGGAAACTGCCGTCTTATATCACTTCTATGCTAGACTAATGTTCTGGACCATATCAATCTGTCTGTAACTGGGCTTGGGAAATCAGCTTTTAGGTTCTCCAACCACCTGGAAGTCTTTACAGCGCACTGTAAAAATATGTCAATTGGTCAATTTAAATCCATGATCACAAACACTTTAACTTCTCTTCTTCTCGTCTTTCTTTACATAATTTTTTAAAGCAAGTATTTATATAATTTTTTTAATCAAATGCTTTCTTTTACCTTGTGTCTTTTGTTTTTTTCCTAACTGTTACCCAGCATTATTGTGAATAAGGGCCAGCTAGCCCTCAATGATTATTTTCAAGTTTAAATAAAGGCAAATAATTAAATAAATACCTTTGGCAAAACAAACTAAGGCAAACATCTGTGGTGCCATCCTGGATCTTTTTGTCTTCTCTGCTTTTGTCTTCCCTGCTTTTGTCTTCCCTCGGTCTAAAGGCCTTACTGACTTCCCAAATCTCTATTAAGCCACACAAACAACTTAATGAAAATGTGTGTTTGCACAACTTGTGGTTCAACATTTTTAACTCATACAGTGTCGTGTCTGTTTTCATTTGTCATTCATTTGTGAACTGGAATCAATTTTGTCCTAAAATTACATCTCGTCTGGTTAAGAAGATTTCCCTTGAATATGCGCGAGGGTTTAGATGCGCTATGACAGATTTTGTGTGCGTGTGTGGTAATGTAGATCATGCCAACATTCCCTTGTGCTCTCATAACACACAGACACGCACGCATGCAGACACATAGCGACAAGCCCAGACATTGGTCCATGGTATCTCTGTATTGTTGGTGCAGAGTCTGTGAACTCTGAGCTGGCTATTTGATAGTGTTTTCCTGCACCATGATGCGGGCCCCATGCATTCCAGCCACAGCTCCCTGCCCACACACAACACACTCTCTGGAGCACAGCCAGCATGTTTGTGTACAGTATATACCAGCACTGATCAGCTTAGGCTCTCTATCCATAATATACTTCTGAGATCCATTAATCCTCGTTGAACAGAAACAAAGTTTACCTAGAGCATCAAAGACAGAATATTTCAAGCACATACTTATACAAAATAAATACTTACAAACACACAAAGTGATAAACGTACCCAGTTTCCCACAGAGGAAGCGGACCCTGTAGTTGCGACAGAGGCCATGAGCCTGGTCCTTGTTGAGGCAGACAAAGCCGTAGTCCTTGTCATTCTTGTGGATCACATCTCCTGTCTGGTTGGATCGTATACCATCATGGGTTTCAGCCTGGACACGGGAGCAAAGAATGAAAAACATGATGGGCGCCAAAACCTAACTGTCAAATTCCATGACACACCAATGATAAAGATAAAAGAAACATTCTTGCAAATAAGCTTGTCTATGGCTGTTTGCAGGCACATAAAATGAAGGCACTTTCTACCAGACATCTGCTATTTTTCAAGTTTCTGCCTTATTTTGCTGGCAAATAACAGGAATTTAATGACGTCCACTAGCACTATGGGTTAGGGCTCAGTTCTTTTACTGAACAGTGTGGTTTTCCCCAGTTAAATGTGCTCTGTGGCCAATACTTGTGCTGTGCCACGTTATACATAGTTTAGCCTAAATGCTACTACTCAATGACAATAATCACTAAAATTCCATGTGCAGTACAGTGTCAGCTAGTGAGCCCAATGTTGTCTGTCAACATCTGGCTCAAAGTGGAAATGCAGGGATGAGAGTCCTACATCCAGTTCTATAGCCTTTTTCCACAGGTTCAATTTCAACTTCAAAATTGTCGTTCTATTTGGGAACTGGTTTGAACACTGCTGCATTGAAGTGCTTCTGTGAAATCCAGAGGTTTTCCCTTTCAGAAAATGGTTGGTGACATAAACAAAGTGGAGAGGCCCACACAGTTCTCCTTGTTTTGTTTACATTACATTACATGTCATTTGGCAGACGCTTTTATCCAAAGAGACTTTTATTAAATCAATCAATCAATCACATTTTATTTGTATAGCCCATATTCACAAATCACTATTTGTCTCATAGGGCTTTAACAAGGTGTGACATCCTCTGCCCTTAACCCTCAACACGAGTAAGGATTCAATTAGTGCATTCAACGTCTAAGAGGGGCCATTTTAGGGGTTCAGTATCTTGCCCAAGGACACTTCGGCATGCAGATGGGGAAGACTGATGGTGGAACCGCCGACCTTCAGGTTAGAGGACAATCGCTCTACCCCTCAGCCACAGCCGTCCCGCGTTTAATGATGCTAATGTTTAAAAATGCACACCATTTATGACATTCAAACATATCTACAAAAACTATAACTATGACCTCTTGACCCCCAGTGACCATCAGTGTCACATTACAGAACAACATTACAAAGTCAAAGCAACAACAGGAAAGTGCAGACACTCGATCTCAGGCACTGAGACTTCATATTTCCATAGGATGCTGAGATAATCCAAAACAAATCCGAACCACATTACATAATTTATTGGAATGAGACAAAAAGCAAAAACACTAAAAATAGAGATCCCACAGAGGCAAATTAGACAGTAAAAACTGCAAACTGAGGAAAACCATGACTTTGTCCAGACTCTGTGGAAAAATGATGACACACACAGAGCTGGCAAGCTATGAGGGACATACCAGTTCTTCTTATATGTTTATGAAAACAGAATGACATTTCCAGAGACTTACTACGTTGTAAAAGGCAGATAATAAAAAGATATATACAAATAAGATTAGTACATTTCTGGAAATCATTTCTTCATGCAAACTATCCATTTGGAATTATTTATTTTATCGTATGGCAAAAAAAGAACAGCCCAGTAAGATAACAAGAGCACATAAAGGACAAATTGTGCGATGTTAAAAAAAGAAGAGGATACTGAGGTAGAAAATTGCAAAGTATCCATTAAAAAAGAGCAGTTGGAGCCTTATTTTTTATGGTAATGGGTGTTGGAGGCTGAGCGGGCAGACCTGGTGCTACTGCATATCATTCATGGAAGGTTAACAGCTGCAGCTTTATGGTGCCAGGCTGAACCGCATTCACTGACTGCAGCCGTGTCATGTCCCTGCAGCGCAGTAATGACAGACTGGCTTCGTGTTGATGATCACTTGACTGCACGGACAGACCAACTACAATAAAACTGGACACAGGAGCATCTGGAGCTGACATCCATGTGGGGTCTTCTGTTTGAAACTCCATTAATACAACATTATTGTTCCTGGCTACGTGTAGCTGAGATGATTCTAAAGGATTTCATCACACCCTATTGCTGAATTTATTCATGGTAGTCATTTTTTTTCTGCAAAAGGCATTGACTATACTTAGTCTTATTACCTCTCTGTGTATTGGCAGGTCACTGCCATTCTCGTGTTGCATTCAGACTTCCTTCACACGCACAAGGGACTCACAGCAAATAATGCAGCATGTAATCCAACGTAACTTTATCTCAGCGATACTTCAATGTTGGCCTTTTACTCTCTTCACACTGTATCAAAACTGCACGAAGGTACTGATGACGCAGTTAGAATATTATTCTATTATCTTATTTACCATTCAACTTGCAAACACAGGAGATCAGTGTTGAATATCACAACGGCTAATGTAAGAAGAGGATCAGTAACCAAGAGCTGTTAATTGGATGGCTGGAGGCAGCTGACTGTACACCTCCAGCTTCTCAGCTGGCTAACCTTCTCCCTTTCCTGCTCTATGGAAAACTACTTGTATCTTGTGCAGCGTGGGATTTAGATCATGGCTGTAATCATTATTGCCTGACTACTGCATTAAAACAACATGAGTTTATTTGGCTGACTTTTACACATAGGCAAGCAGAGCCAGTATCAACACTTGACAGCGGTTGTTTATGGTTGACCAGAATATCTAATTTTATTAGCCATGACGTACAGTTGCATTCAGACAAGGATGTCTCACAGCAATGAAAGTAAGGACACTTGGTCTGGGTGTGCTCATACCAGCTCACAGCTATACTGCAGACTTCTAACTCTCTGCACCAGTCACCAGCCTCAGCAGCACCATCCCAATTCTCTCTCTCTTTTGCACGCTCGTTATATGCACCAACTTCAAAAAACAACAATATTCTGGCTCAAACTAGTCTTGGTCAACAGGACATTATCACTCCCATGGAAATGTCAGAAGTGATGAGCAGCATCAGATGGAAGTCATTTCAACTTCCAGAGACAATAGATCACAAGTGGATGGTAAATTATCAAATCCTTAATGCTGATCTGAGATCAGATCAGATGTAAGGAAAGATATCGCTTCAACCTCTGTACTGTCTACCTGACGTCTTAGAATAAGAAGAGGAATAAATCAGGTTTTGCGCATAAAGTGAAACTGTGAAAGCTACATCCAACCTATATATATTCCAGCTACGAACTAGTCTTTATCAGAAGCACTTTAAGCTACAGATAATCTTCACTGTAGTTGAAAATAGGAAGTCACACTACAAGCATTTAAGCAATTCACATCAAGAAACATCTACTGTAATAAAAAATATATAATTTAATAACTGCCTATATTATTTTGTGTATTGTTTATTATTAAAAACTGTTGTCAATCCTTCCTCCTGATACTTTTTAGAAGAAATTGTTTTCGACTGGAAACATTACAAGTCACTACTACCCTTTGTACTGTACATCCAGTAGTGAGATTAGACTGACCTGAGTTTAGCCTAGTTAATCATAAAGACTGAAAAAGGGAAGGAACAGTAGTTGAGCCCTGATGACTCAAGTAGTCTACAGATAGTACCTTGTGACCTGTACTTTATTAGTGGGAAAGCTGATGTCACGGCCACATTGAGAACAACAGTTGAGATACTGAGTGAGTCACTCTTGCTTTTGAAAAGAACATTCTTCTCTTTGCTGTTTTTACATCTTTTGGAGAAACATGTAAATGAAATATCTTTGGAATTTATTGAAGCCACATTTTTTCCACTTAAGAGGGATAGCATGAGCCACATGCCTCCAGTCTGTGCTTCTAGTCCTTGTTGTGAGGTAGGAAAATACTGGACTGTATCTCTTGACTTGTCTTTACTTAACTCACAACTCTCTTTTTACCTGAATAGATTGAATTATTGTCAATTATTACTCATTTAAGTCAACACCTCCTTATGTTTGCCAACATCACGCAATGTTAACTTTGCTATCCATTTCAAGACACAATATTTGTTTAACAATAAGCTAATGAAAGCTAAATCATATTCACTACATTTACTTGATTCTTGTTCATCTTGTTATTGTAGAAGTGTGGTTCCTGGTTATCCAGTTCATCAGGTGGCAGTGTCATGAAAAACTAGGCGCCTATAAATGCGACCCTGAAACTGCAGCCTCCTCTACAGCAGTAACACGTTAACTGCTGAATCCACTATGATACATATGATGCATACAATATCACAACAAATAGAACTAGATGATTCTATCAGTGGCCTGCTTGTAGTTTAATACCTTTTATTCCCAGACATCATCCTATAAATACCTTTCAACAAAGGTTGCAATACGACTTCTTTCAATTCAATTTATGTTTTAATATTAATCAGGTCTTGACTGGCAACTTATGCATATGCATATCAATTGACCCTGTTTTTTACTTTATTCACTAACACATGACAACGTGAGAACTGCATGAATCAAAGCTCAGCCTTGGAAAGGGAAGAGATCCGGCACAAGATGGCGGGACAGATAGAAAAACAAAGAGAAAAGTTGATGGAGATGAGAGAGAGGCAATAAGTTATGGAGACACTGAAAAGGAGGCAGAAAGAGCGAGTACATAAGAAACACAGCGAAAAAGACTCAGACACATCACATGAGAAGAGACACATGGAGGAGACCAGGCTGGAGCATAAGAGGTCATAGGTCAGAGAGCTGATGTCAGTCAGTCACTTTTCTACATGAATCTGATGCAGCCAAGTATAAAAGTAACTTATGCCTTCTCAAGAAAAGGTTTGTTCCAACTCAACAACAATGGCCCTTAAACAAAATTGGGTGAGACTCTGGAGCATTAATGCGTCACAGGTATTTTATGCTACTGTCCACAAGGTATTAAAGCTGCTTTCATCCAATTCCTCCAAATTATTTAAAATGTGAATCATGCAAAAGCAATCGCTTTCTAACACGCTGCTTGGCACAACATTCATGTGTTTCTGCTGATAACCTATCAGGGTGGTTCATGTTGCTTCAGAAACATATGATAGCTTAGGGACATTATTTTTCTTTAAACACAACCTTTCAATCTTCAGTTCACCACAACAATGCGGCAGTAACTTTGAATGAGTGGACGAATAAATGCTGCAGACTTGGTTACTTTTGTGTCAAATGACATCGACACCATGTGGGAGATGGCCGAGTGACACATCTCAATGAAATGGTCTGTACATTATGGAGAACAGCAGATTTGCACGTGTCAACATGCAAACCCAGCTTGCTGTGATCCACGGGCGAAGGAGGACAACAGCTGACATTTAGGCTAAACACACGGTGCAAATGACACCGTTTCGAGTCGAATTTGAATGTCGGGACTTATGGAGACTTGGAAGGCACCACAGGAGCAGGATGGAGGCATGTTGTGTTTTTTCTGGGGTTTTTTTACGTTTGAAGAAGTGGTCACCAGTTACTTCAATTGTATTGGATTGGCTGCAATGCTGTTTAACCCTGAACTGCAAAAGTGTTTTGTGGACTTAAACACTTCACCCACCCCTCCATTTGCATGGTGGTGACTAGATAATGAGTGAATTTTCATTTCTCTGTGAACTATACCTTTAAATACAGTCTGGGTGAGTTTTAAAGTGAGTGACTGAGCAGCCGATGGGTTTAATTAATGGGGCTTGTGGGACTAATATTAATGGGTTGGAACAGGCCCGCATTTGATTAAGAGATAATATATATATATAAAGATAATCTCGTACGGAGCTTTAAAGGTGCGGGGGCAGGTACATGTTTGCAGAATTTGAACTCTGCAGGACTCCCCTGTGTGAGCGTGCAAACACACACACACACACACACTCATGCAAGTAAGAAGTCAGGGGAGCATTACCTGTATATCCATCGGACTGCCACACACTCGGTCTGGATACGCCTCGTGCAGGTCAGACAGTTTCTCCCAGTCTCCAGATCCCCTCTCATCATCCCTGTCAAACCATTCCGTCCACTCTGCCTCTGCGGGACGAACACACACACACACACACACACACACACACACACACACACACACACACACAAAGTACATCCCAGTTCAGTGGTCAGACACCCAAGTGGTAGATATTAAACTAATCTACGTCACACTTTGGCTTGTAGTCCATTTAGGCTGTCAGAGAGCATTTGTAGCAAAGTAATTGAAGGGCCTCTCCTCTCATTATGTTCTCTGTCTGGCTTCCCCAGCAGGGGATATGCATTTGACTGTGAGCCCGAATTACTATCTGGAGCTCGACACATATATCACAGATATGTGATGAGAAGCACCTAATTGGACTCAGCTTTGGGATGGAGGGGTTCACTAAAAGCAGCGTACCAGGCAGCTGAGCAAGAGGCAGACATATTGATAAGAAGGTGATGTGGTGATGATATCTGAGGCTGATCGATTGCTGCTCGAGAAGAATTTAAAGAGCGAAGTGAAATCATGGAACAAGTGTAGAGTTGTTTGTCTGTGCATGAACCTGTGTGTGTGTGTGTGTGTGTGTGTGTGTGTGTGTGTGTGTGTGTGTGTGTAGGTGTGTCTTTATGTGTGTGTATTTGCTGCTGTGGAACCTTTAACAGCTGCCAGGAGCTGCTGGCTTTCTTTTTGTGTCCTTGTCAGTGAGGGCTGAACCAGAGTCAGCTGAGGCTGCATGTTGATACAGGTTTACTATTTTTAGTCATACAAACCACTGATCAGGGAAAATATAGGTTTAATGATTTTAGCTGTGTAGCTCAGCTGAGACAGGTGGTGGAGTGTTGTTCATAGACCCAATACATTACTCACCCTCATATGGAACGTGGTGCTAGATGGGCACTGTAAAACTGTAAAGCTTTAATGGGAGATTTTCATATTTTGACATAATCAAATTTAGATTTGGTTTTAAAAACATTTTACAGCCTGGGCAACATTTAACTATTTTAATTCAACCAAGTGACTTTAACACACATGTCCACCTGTTGTCACAGGGGTTAGGGTTCCATTTGTGGATGAAGACCATGAAATGTGTTTGAAAGGTCTAGAATAAACTTGAGCACATATTTTGGAAGTGAAAACGGAGGAGAACCCAAAAATATTTCCTCAACTGTCTGTTACTGACAGAACTGTATAAGCAGAGAGCTGTGCAGTAGTTTAATGATATGTCAGTGTTAAATAATAAACACAAGTGCTTGCAGTACAAAGTGTTTGCATTCATGATCTGCCTGATTTACAAACACAGCAGCTCATTACACAGTAACACAGATCCTGGTCTGATCCTAAGACTGACTATCAAGTTGCACACCGCAAGTGATAGGAAATTCAGAGGCTGTTTTTGCTGTTGTATTTCACTGAGATCACTAATCTCTGAAATAAAATGCTAATGAGGTGATGAATTCCAAAAGCAATTTACAATGGCTGTAGTTCAACAGTTAAACAGTCAAAGCTCTATCTTATTAAATAAACAGAGAGAGAGAGAGAGAGAGAGAGAGAGAGAGAGAGAGAGCAGGTGGAGGTGGAGGTAGATATGGTATTGATCTGGATGTTAATAAGACTCCATTTTGATCTGAAATGTGTCTTGCATCCAGATTGTATCTTGACATTATTTACCCAGATTACATTTACATCTGCTATTAATATGTGTCTCCAGCGTCCAAACCGAGATCTGATCTCTGTGTCCAGCTCACGCCACATTCTCCTCTCTATTGGGAGGGTCCAAAAAAAAAAAGTTTGAAGAAGAAAAATAGAAGAAAAGGGTAGCCATCCCTAAAGCTGCTTTATTGTGTTCACTTGCTTTTTGACTGGTCTCCCCTTCACTCTATCCGAAGGTCTCTTGTGTCTCACAAGGACCAAGGATAAGACTGCTTCCTGATTACTGGCTAATGGCTGCTAGCTGCCTAGCTGCTGCTCCCTTGCTGGTTCGGAACAGTCGTGTATGTTTATTATTTCCACCAACATAACTGTTGTTTGTAGATTGAGAATGCAACTGCATTTACACTGCTGTTCAATTCTGTCATCAACTCTGGAGCTGGTTGGGCTGATTGGATCTATCCATCCCTTTTTTTATGAGAAGCACTGTGTTACGTTTTGTTTGCACGAAAACTGCTAAATAAAGTCTGATCGACTGATTGATTGATTGATTGATTGTCTGTTACATGTTTCCTCCTATTACTTGCCTCTGGCCCTCCAATAAATTCCATGCACTGAGAGATGAGACGCACTTTGGAAACGCTCGCCCAAACAACATGCAAAACTGTTGCTCCTCCCTGGTGTGTGTTTGATACATTTGTTTCCATGTGAATGTTTCAAAGCCTCAGTATATTTGTCCCTGGGAATAATCCAAACGCCACCAACATGTGGCTCAACAAACCCCAGTCTGTACGAGAGATAAGTGACAGTACCTTGCACCCACTGGCTGCAGGTGGTGATGGTGAAATGTTCCCCATAACTGGACCGAAAGACACGTGAGCTCCGGGCCTCTGAGGAGGCCTTGGTCCCTAACAACACACAGACAGACACACACACGCAGTGAGAGAGAGAGAGAGAGATTATGTAAATGTTAGACATTTACCATGACAATGGTATCGTACAAGGATTTCTGCACTGGCACCTCTTTGATCATGCCGCATTAAAATGTTATGTAGGGACACGGTGTCAGAAGATCATTTATAATATACATGCCTTTTTTCTACAATCATCCCTACCTTGATAGACAGCGTGATCCTCCACTACTGAAGAAGTGTCACCTTTAGTCACTATAAAAGTCCAGGGATGTCTGCAGAGGAAAAGCAGAGGAGATGTGAGGTAGAGAAAAGAGAGTACAGGTCAGCTAATGGACAGAAAGAAGAGAAGGAATGGACAAGGAGTAGACCGATACAGAATAAAGTAAAGATGAAATGAAACCAGAGAAGGAACAATAAAAGGAAATATAGACAGAAGCAGCTGAAGAGCAGGTGGGAATTACATATAAAACACACACACACTCACACACACAGATGGTGGCATTTTTCTGATGAGTTTGAAGTGAAGAGTGAGTGCTTAATAAAATGATTTATCCCAGCATGCATCACTCTGGTAATGGCATATTGGTTGCTAGGGAGGAACAGGAGAACTACTGTGTAATTGGACAGAGGTTCAACATCAGCATGAGGGCGACGAAGACTTTCAATATGCAGTTAATTGTGCATGAAAATGAAGACAAAAACCAATGAAATAAAAATATCTATCTCAATTGAATGATGTATGTTGGCTGGATCCTGAGTTTAGATGTTCCACTTTCACTTTGTGTGTTAGTTATGTTTACAATCAAGCAAATAATTGTTAGAAACATTTGTCAAAAACAGTGGAAGCCTTCGTGATTGTTACTTATTTTCTCATCCACAGTCCAGGTTTTGCATATGTGAAAAGCGCTGCTCATATTTACCCAGACCCTGAGGTGATGTTGTACAATCAACCTTTTAGTCAAGGAGCTGGCCAAATCCCAAAGACATGCGGTTTACAGTGACATAAATCATCTCCCCTCAGTTGAGAAGAATCATTTGACATTTTTACTTGATAAATGACTCTAACAATTAACCAAACATGAAAAAAGGCATGGGAAGAAATTGACAGGTATAGTGTGCCAGTACATTACTCCCAAAGTAAGTATGCACAACACCAGGGCAGTGGCACGAGAACCTGAGTGGGATGAAGCTATTATTGCAATAACATGCCAGCAAAATGACTGTATTTGTGCTCCAGTGAGGCACATATATAATGTTAAGGTGCTGACACGAAGACAATGACTTCTAGTATCTACAACATCTGCAAACATGTATTCATGTTTTCTTTTCTACATTCCTACAGTGTTTGTTCTATACTGAGATTTGATTTACACATTTCAAACCGACTCATTAAATCAATCAATCCGAAGATAAGACTCAAGGTTGCGTATTCACCCTTGTTGAGGAATTGTTGACCATCCTCACACATTACTGTATATGCCACTATATATTATGTATATTTTATATTACATTATATCTGAACAGGAGAATAGTGCCTGTCTAATTCCACAGATACTCCCTTCTCTCTAAGCAGTACCCAAGGTCAGGTTATAGATAAAGGGCCAACCAACAGTACAATGTAGTGTCTACGCTTATGGACTTTCATATCTAACTCAGATGCGCCAGAGAGAGAGACACCAACTTCAACTCTCACCAAGTTTAACTCTTTTGCATATTTCACCAGTGGCAAGACGTAAGGACACTGTGATTTAGGAATGCATATTTAGACTTAACTATCTATAGGATGTGATAGTAGCTACTTTATGTGGCTAATGTTATGGAAGTTTTCTGGAAGCTGGTGAAAGGAGAACTCAGGCAGCAGCTGATGTCTTAGGCAGAAGGTTTTAATGTAGACTTGATGCATCAAGGAGACCAGAAGGTGGAACAATATGCAAACGCTAACAGAGTAACATGAGCAATTGTCACCCCCAAGTCTGAAGATGTCTCCCACAGCATCCCAGTATATCTCCCTCTTCTTGCATCACCCGTTCCAACAGCACATCCATGAATGGCTAGAATTGCTGTCACTCTCTATGTTACATGGAGGTGTTCGTATCCTATTGGATAGTTAAGCCTAAAGTATGCATAACTAAATCACATTGTGTCCTTAAGTCTGGCCACTGGTGAAATACGCAGAAGAGTTAAAGTTGGTGAGAGTTGAAGTCGGTGTCTCTCTGTCTGGAGCATCTGAGTTAGATATGAAAGTCCCTCAACATAGACACTACAATGTACTGTTGGTTGGTCCTTTATCTATAACCTGACCTTGTGTACTGCTTAGAGAGAGAAGAGAGTATCTGTGGAATTCAGACAGTTGTTAATTTGAAGAAATAGGCAAACGGATGTCTACTGGTTCAAAGCATTACATCCATGGGTCCATGCATGATCTCTCTGAGGAATCCTCGCTTGAACTTGCACCTAAAGCGTCAGAGCATGTTGGACAGAACGCCACCGATTTGGTTCTTTATACTTTGCACATTGGATTGTCTCATGCTTGTGTCAGAAGATTCCCCTTATAACGATGGTAATGTTAATATGGCCACTTTATATTTTCAATTTAGTTTAACAGTCATGAATGCCCAGGATTAAAGAGTTATTACAATCAGTAAATACTTTTAATGTTATGGGTTAAGTTGTTTCTTTGAGTAAGCTGCAACCACAGGCCAAGCAAAGATTTCAAACAGGCTTGTTTACAATGTGCACTGCACTAGGCCTAATTATTACAACCATGCTAAACATGAATGCAAACAATGCATTATTGAAAATCAAGAAATTGCCATTGTCAATGTTTAATTTGGAAGAAATTGAATTCCCCATGTTTCCTTAACCTCAAGGATACACACACTTGGTAAGGAACACTGAATGTAAACGTCACTTGTGTTTGTTTGTGAGAAAGCTCCACAGTGAGGAGCTGAGTGGGCCTGGGAATTAGTAGTTACTGGATACATCCAGCACAGGCCAGAGCAGCACCAGAAAACATTCTATCTGAGCAGTCCCAGAGGCCCCAGAGGAGAGACCGACACTGATCAGTAACACTTGGGATCTGCAGCTGATTTATTAGGATCTGTTTGTACAGTGAGTCAGCCAGTTCTTACTGTCTTCACTATTCAAACAGGAATGTGCGTAGAATTAGAAAGTAAAGGCAGAGAATCCAAAAGCCAAACTATTTTAATGCCAACATAGTTTGGTTGGTTAGAATCAACTCGAAACCACATCTGTAAACATCCATCAAATTATTTCAATATGATTTATGTTGAGCCTTAAAAAAGAAACGCTGCACCAGAGGTGTGTTGTTGTATTTCTCCAGTGGCAGCAACAGTAAACATATGCAAATTACATAACGGAGAATGTACTGCAGAGTCTACACTGTCTCATAAATCCAAGCTTATTAAAATGTCTCTGGGATCGTTGCAAATTCCTTAGTCTCTCTCTGCTGATGACACCAATGTTGGTCTGTTTGGCAACAGTTTGAGGAGGGAAGGCGACAGGAGTCGTTAGGCTGGAATTCCTCTGTCACCTCACCATCTTTCCCTTCCACTTATTCTGTCCTCCACAGCATCCACAACCATGGAGCATAGTGCAAACTGATATTCATATCGTTCATGAATCCCTGTCAGTGTTTACTGTGGTCTCCTCTGCAGCATTAAGTTTCCGAACGCCGTCTGGCTAGGAGGCAAACCACAGGACAGGGCCTGCGCTGCCAAGACTCACCAGCATCTTCTCTCAGCCCACAACAAGGCCTCTGATGCTGCAGTTAACTCGCACAGCGCAGAACACAGTCACACGAGTGTGTGGTTTACTGTGCAAAGCTGCCTATCCAACAAACAAAAGAGCAGTCGAGTCTTGTTTGAGGAATTTGTCAATGTCTAAGTGTACAAAGTGTAGACATTCTTATCTACCCGGTTACTCCTTATGTCAGACACTGACACATCTCCAGGGTTTCTCTTATCATGGCATGATTCCGTTTCCATTTCCCATGCATTCCTGACATACTAATCTCTCTCTCTCTCTCTCTCTCTCTCTCTCTCTCTCTCTCTCCCTCCCTCCCCCATCTCTCTCTCTCTCTCTCTCTCTCTCTCCCTCCCCCTCTCTCTTTCTCCCTCCCTCCCCCTCTCTCTCCCTCCCCCTCTCTCTCTCTCTCTCCCTCCCCCTCTCTCTCTCTCTCTCTCTCTCCCTCCCCCTCTCTCTCTCTCTCTCTCTCTCTCTCTCCCTCCCCCTCTCTCTCCCTCCCCCTCTCTCTCTTTCCCTCCCTCCCCCTCTCTCTCCCTCCCCCTCTCTCTCTCTCTCTCTCTCTCCCTCCCCCTCTCTCTCTCTCTCTCTCTCTCTCTCTCTCCCTCCCCCTCTCTCTCTCTCTCTCTCTCTCTCTCTCACACACACACACACACACACACACACAACACAAACAGTCCAAGCTTTTTCCCTTAAACAATTTCTGCACAGTGAGATATGGCAGAACTAAAGCACACACAAATGGATTAGCTACTGTAGCATAAAATAGTCCAAGTGTGGGAGTTTGTGTGCACATTTTCTGCGTATATGCACACCAACACACACACACACACACACACACACACACACACACACACACACACACACACATGCATGTTTTTTTAGTGTAAGGGCTTAGCTTAATTTCTGTTAGGTGGAGCAAAGTCAACACAGTTGGTGACTTGATGCTAATAACTGAGCATCAGCTACTTGTCACAGCTCACAACCCTGTCTCCTAAATAGTGCTTTTATATACAGCTAAATCACCACAACAAATAAGTTCTGAAGGAAACCTCACGCAGCACAAATTATGATTTCTGCTGATATAATGAAGAAATGTTGCCAAAACATCTGATCTTGAAATACAATATTATTTGCAATGATGAACACATTATAAACTTTTCTATTGTTATATTTAGGCACTCACAGGGTGAATTTGATTGAGGATCATGTCTTAGTTTGATGTAGAAAAAGACCATGTTCTGTGTGTGTGTTCTGCCATGAAGTGTTTTTATCTATATTTAGAATTGAGGTCACAGTTAGTGGTGGTACTGTGCTGGATAACATTATATTCAGAGGTGTTTCTTCATAAGCCATATGTAGATTAGGGAACACAAAATATCATCTCTGAGTGTAAAGTATTCAAATTAAACACTACCTTTACTTATGACCACACAGATAATAATAATAATAATAACATCATTGAATTTACACATTATGATCTTTGCAAATGTAGAATTTATGGCAGAGATTTTGAATTGCACCAGTACGTTCATAAGTACCTTATAAAGTGGCCACTGAGTGTATATATATTTTTTACAAGTGATACACAGGAGATAGTTTACTGAAAATCTTCAAGAACCAAGAGTTGCCCAAAAAGCTGCAGGGATTAATTAGAAAAAGACAGCCATTGACTGAAGTTGTAACATTTTCTCATTAATTCACAGCAATCAATAAAAAGAGGGCTCCAGACAATACAATGCTGGGAGCATCTTTCCTCACACATTGTGAACTGAATACCTGAGTTTGAATTGGAAGAACTCAGCAGAGATGTGGAGCTCAGAGTAGTAATCAGCGGGGTGTAGAGAACCGTTATAGTCATTATTGATTCATCAAATTAAATTGCTATTTTTAAAGTTATATATATATATATAGATTGTATTTATATATATATATATATTATATCTAGAAAATCTAGATACAATTTTCTATAGCTTAAAGTGATGCAATTTTATGATTAAAAAAACATATATTATGAGCTCACCGAAATCCCAGAGTGCTGATATGCTGACTGCCCAGTTTGGAGAGGCTCTTCTTGGCAGATTCCTCCAAGTTGTTGGAGCCCTCGTCATTGACCACCACGGCCAGTATGAGACCCACTCCCACACCGTCCACATACTTCGCAAGGCGACGACTCTCATCCTTACTGCGGTATGTGTCAAACCTGCAGGAATGAAGGGATGTGAAGAAGAACAAGGCAAAGACACAAAACTATTACGGCATCTTCAGTTCAACCTTTTACTCAGCCGGACCAGAGAAGACGCTCTCAAACCCACTCTGTTGTACTACAACTACTGTGTGTGCAGCATCCACCGACATGTGCTGAGTTTAATATTATTAAGGTTAGAAATGATTGTACTGTATTTACAGAAATGGCTCATGCACATACACACGTGCACAATGCACTGAAAAAGGAAAACAAATCAATAGAAAGATCTGTTATGTAAATAATATGGTCCCCACTCTCTTTTGAAAAAATATAACTATTGTAAATACACAACAGATCACACAACATATAGAATATGTATATATTGTTGAGTGTCTTGACATGGCTTCTTGTCTGTGCAGTTGTTTCTCTGTCTACAAGGACAAAGCTAAATTGCTGCATTGCGTTTCTGTGCCCCTGCTGCTTCAGCTGTCAATCAAACTCATATCCCAGCCGTTCGTTCAGAGACTCTTCCCGCTCCTTTCTTTTACTGATAAAAACGCATTTAAAGGAGAGGAAATGACTTCTGTGATGTGACTAATGTACATTAAGTGCAGCGTATTATCCGGTGCTATAGGAGCTTTGATAAAACCAGATGTACCTCAATGAAACTTAAATAAAGCACAAGAGCAAAAAGGGAGATGAAAGATAATTTTAACAATCAATGTCATCAAAGAATAACACCATCCCTATCCTTTTCTAATTATTGTATAATTCTTCTCTAATTCTTCTCTCGCGGTTGACTCTGTCTGCATATTAACTGTGTTGTAACAGCCTTTTATTAAGTGCATTTTATGGTTGTCACCTTCTAATGACATTCTATTTGACAAGACTGGACACAGTCCAGTGCCCTGCCTCCACCTCCTCTAAGAATGACCCATTCATCTATTTACCACAAAAAAGCTGTATATCAATGAATGAATCTATTTGAAATAAAAATGTAATGGATATTTAAACACGAAAGGATATTAAGGATGGTTTCAATTTCTAAATTTAATATCCCCACACGAAACAATGCCAGAGCCATTACAGGCATATTTGTCTCCATCATTACAACCCTGTGGTTTGACAGCTTATGAGGTGACGCCACCACATCTTCTCTGCTCTAATTAGTGTCTCATGAATGTTCAGGAGCTGAGACGCTGCCCCTGCTTCGAGGGGACCCTCACCTGTCGTCGTGTAGCACGTCTCCGGTCTTGGGATCGATGACATGGATAATGATGCCTCGGTTGCCCCAGCTTCTCTGAAACAGGTAGTTGTTTTGGTTGCTCTCTCCGGGGTGGAGGGTTTTGTTGAGGAACGTCCATGACAGTTTCTTTTTTCCATGGATCTCTAGTGTCCCCCCCGTGCCCACACCAATGTACTTCCTCCCAAAGTAGCTGTGTTCCTGATCATTGTCATCCAATCTGAGAACAGTGTAGAAAAATTAAAAATGCTTTAATAGGGTATATGTCTTTCTGCAAGTGGCATGCAACAAGAATAATTCGTCAGGGATGTTTGTGAATGTGTAAATTGTGAAAGTTTGTTCAACATGTAGACATGTTTAAATTGCATGTGGGATTTGTATTTTGGATGATTTGAAAAATCTTATGAAACATTGTCCTCATTTGCTGGTTGCAGATTTTTGGCCACAGTATTGGGCAAACTGATGAACTGATAATCTGCTGAGTGGTATGTGCCAAAGATTTCAATATTGTTGAAATAAATTAAAAGTCAGTGGATCAGCAAAGTCACTTCATTCTCTGGGGACCATGAAAGTCTGTACAGAAATTAATGAGGAACCGATGATGTCATCCCTAGAATGTTTCTTATATGACATAAATGGATTAGTTTAACAAAAAAAAAAAGTTCATTCATTTTATAAAAGGTCTATTTCATTGCAGTTTTTACTCAATCAAAATAAACAGTGGATTTGTTTGGGTCTTTTTTCTTAGGCAGCATGATTCAAACTAAACTAGAGTGTGTGTGTTCAAAATGATGAAGGAATGTGGGACAATGGATCTGTATAACACAAGAATAAGGTAGACTTTACTAATCCTGATCCAGGTTTCAATCACTGCAGTGTCAGTATTTATCATAATTTAGACATTTCAGTCACATAGTAGCTCATGAAAGTAGTTTCAGGATGAATGTGGAGAATATAAACTCACTGGGTGCAGAGTGGCTGCACAGAGACTTCTAAGGTGGGTCAACAAAATTAAAAAACAACAAAATAGCAAACATTGTGTCATGGGACTGCAGCGCAACAAAATAACTTGAATTATCCGAACAGAGAAAGGTTTCTTCCACTGAAGCACAGCGTTGATGGTATCACTGAGCTCTCTGCTGCTGAGCAACTCTCCAGTCAGTGAGCGAGGAAGCCAATCTGGCCCATCTTTGATTTTACAAGATTTGTACTGACTGTAGATGAAGGAACCTGCTATGGGGGTTTGATTATTGTGATTGCCCAATGAACACAGCACAATCACAATCTGTTGATGAGAGAGGTCAGACTGGTTGGAGCTGACAGAGAGATTACAGTAACTCAGATAAGCCTCTTTACAACTGTGGTGACCAGAGAAGCCCCTCAGAATAAACAACATGTTGAACCTGGAGGTGGATGGTTCTACAGCAGCAGAGACCACATCAGGCTCCTCTCCTGTCAGCCAACAACAGAAGAGTGAGGCTGCAGTGACACAGACTCACCAACACTGGACAGTTGAAGACTAAACAACGTAGCCTGGTCTGAAGAGTCTGGATTTCTGCTGAGGCTGCAGATGGTAGAGTCACCACCTGGAGTCAACAGCATGAATCCATAGAGACAACCTGCCCTGTGTCCACAGTCCAACCTGTTGGTGGTGGTGTGATGTAATGAATGTTTTTTTGACACACTTTGGGTTTTAATACAAATCAATCATGATTTAAGTGTCACAGTTTACCATCTTCTAATGGACACTTCCAGCAGGTTAATGCTCCATGTCACAAAGTAAAAGTCTCAAACTGGTTTCATGAACATGACAGTGAGTTCAGTGAACTTCAGTGACCTCCTCTGTCACCAGATGTGAACCCAGAGTGTGCAACTGACAAATCTACAGAAACGATGAAATGCAGTCATATCAACGTGGAGCAGAGTATTAGAGGAAGGTCCAAAGGTCTGGGAGCTAAATGGAGGAAGTACCCACTATAAGTATACTGTTGTGCTCACAGGGTGTATGCTTATTGACCAGTGTTACTGTGCTTAAGTATCATTCTGCTTTCAAGCTGGGTTTCATACTGTACCTTCCAAATAGGGAGATGGTGAGATTGCCTCTATAAGGACAGTCTGGGCTGCCAATGTGTAGCTCCCCCTTGCTCCCAATCAGAATGTGTTTTGTTCGAAGCAATATGGGCCGGTTGGTGTCAGCAATCACCAACTTTCCTACAGGAGAAAGAGAGAGGAGGGTTGGAGTGTGTGTGTGTGTGTGTGTGGGGTGGAGTGATGAAGCCTCCTGGCAGGTCCTTCATGCCCCAGTGCCCTCAGACACCTTCTGTCTTTCTACCATTTATGGCCTTGTGCTCAGACTGAACACACACACACACACAAACACACACACTGTAGCTGGCCAACCACGTCTGTTACCAGACCTGCAATCCAATGATTCCAGTTCAGTAGTGAAGTGGTGAATAGCTGTTCAACATTGAACATCATCTCCTGTATGTTCCTCTGTTCTCTGAAGGGCTGGGGCCCTGCTTTCAGCACATTCCTTTTTTCTTGCTTTTGCCTCTTGCACGGTACATTCAGAAAGAATGTACTTATTGAAATTTCTTCCACTTCAGATTATTAAGAGATAATCAAGGCTGAGAGGCTTCCGTCAAGAAAGTGGCCATTTAGATCAAATGGCTGAGCAGTTAAATGTGGCAGAAAAGGGTTCGCCCTTTGAAGGGACTATCAAAGAATCTGAGTGATGAGGAGTCTGCTGGGAGGATTAATGCTGTACTGTACTGTAATGATATAGAATAGGAAATAGCTGTAAACATGGATGAACAGTACATCTTTACATTGCATGTTTTTTACATCATTACATTAAACAACAATACTAAGCAAGACTCCCTTAAATGGCCTAGTGGTAGCTAGAGGCCCCTAACTTGGTCTATTAATTACAAAAATGAAAACCTAACCCGTTAAAAAGGATGAGGGTTAGAAGAGAGAAGAGAAAGCCAATCAAATTTGAAGAATCTGTTTTGAACCCACCTTGCAACTATCACCCGCCCATACACTCTGCTTCACACAGAAACATGTCATGTTACAGAAGATAAAGAAACTGTGACATTAAATGAAAATCAACACAAGGTGGATTCTTCCATCTTACCACCGTTGAGAATCTCAATGGAGTGGACCGTAGCTGAAGTAGTGAGGAGGACCTTCCTGCCGTAGCCAATTGTCACCCTGTGGTCTACACTGTGTCCTGGCATCCATGGCTGCAGTCCTGGCTCTTTATCTGGACACACTGCAGGGGACAGGATATAGACAAACATTTCACTTCCATCCACGTTTTTCTAACTAAATACGTTAACTCAAGTACGGTACTTCAGGCCAATTTCATTTGCATTTTGATTTGAGGCTGATTTCATTTGATTTGGATATGACACCAATCAGTACGTTTTACAACTATAGTTACAGGTGGCTTTTGGGATTAAGTTTCGACATAAAGAAACACATGAAATATTATACCAAGAAATAAATATAACATAGTTGTTGGAGAGCGATCAGGGAGGCAGTGGAATGAAACCAGGAGGCAGGACTTTTACCCCACCTTTGAGTGTGGTCATTTAGAACAGGCGAAAACACTTTTGGATACTTTTAGAGCAAATTACATTTCTCATAACATCCTGTAGCTGCTGTAGCATTTATCAGGCTGTATCAACACCTAGATGGAATCTTTTACAGCTGGGAAATTGCTTTTTACCGTATAAATCTGAAATCTAAAAGTGCTGGGCATACATACTTTTTATTGTTTAGTTATTTCCCTTTGGAATAAAACACCGTAAATGAGCAGCAGGGTAAAAAACGGGTTTGAATCAGCCCCTCAAAGTACATCAATCTTTTCATGGCAAAACTCCTAGTGGCACGGGATGCACCCAGATATTCATATCTAAAAACAGTACACATAGATCTACCTATCTCCTTTAATTGATGGCAAACAATTGGTAAAAGAAAATTCTCGAGTCTGTTGAAATGCACTCCGGGAAACATATTTAAATCCTGAGAAAAAAATGAGACTAAAAATTGGGGAACAATTATATAAAACAATGCAATTGTAAGTTCATCAAATCCATCAAACATGACAGTCGCGTAATTAGCAGTGTTTCGACTACAGGTTTGTCAATATGTTCAGATTTTTTTTCATTACTTAAATTTCTTCCTAATCTGTAACCTTCTCAGCTCCTAAACTATCTAAATTGGGATAAAATAGCACACAAGGTTATTGGATTGCTCACTCAAGAGTAAGAGGGACTGATGAACCCATTTAGTTTGTGTCTGTTATTATCAGGATAGCACTGTGAGACATTGTGTGTGATTCTGCCCAATAAAGTTTCAATCCATTGCTTTCTGTTGTGTGTGTGTGTGTGTTGTGGTTACATCATCTCCCTGCCACCTAATGGATCCATCAGTGGAATTGACTGGCCGAGGACCTGAATTGTCAAGTAGATTTCCCAGAGGGCAAACACAGATTGATAGATTGACAGATTGATAACGTGCAATCAGCTGCTTTTCTGATGTCTGTGAGTGACTGCTGTTTGGCTGTGGAGGACTCAGAGTGTGTGCAGAGGTGTAGGCAGCCTTGCAATGACTCTAAGACACAAACCACTACCTTCTCAATCACAGAAATAAGTCAGCCACCCTCGCATGTTGAGTCACCAGCTTTACACTGGCTCTCTGTCACTAGATACAGTTGTTGTTTTGGGACAGTAGTTGCATCTTAATGTGGAAACTGAGACTGGTTTCATTCCTAATTTCTTCAATCTTAACTAAAAGTAAACTTTGCAACTTTACAATGTGGAAATAGCTCATCACAATAGGCTTCATTACATCCGGGTTGCCAGGTCTGCGGTTTTTGTTTAGTTTTAAAGTGTTGCTGCAGGTTGAAAGATTCTTTTTGCAGAGGGAATGGTAGTAGGGAGACAGTGACTCATGTCTCAAGTTGCTTATCTAGAAACAGTATTTAGTTGTCAATCATATTGTCAAAATCATGTTTTCTAGAATTAATATGGGGTATATATATATATGTCCAATATGTTTCTCCACATCATACATTTTATCCATGGTTTATATTTGTGGTTTATCTTGTCACTGAGTCATTATCTCTCGTTTCGTGTGAAATAAATGGATTATTCTGGTGTTTCAGCTGAAATAAGCTATTGAATTAACTAGAGTAAATTACATTAAGTAAATATGCATCTGTTACAGGCATGGTGGAGGAGGAAAAAACTAAGAGAAGAGAAAAAAAGATCCTAACAGCTGTTTGAGCATCAGGAAATTAGTCACCATGTTCACAGAGCGATATTTTATTTATGCTAATATACTCTAATCATACAAGTTCATTTTAGTACCTCTATTAATCATAATAATAACAATAATAACTTGAATTTATATAGTGCCCTTTAAGAGAACCTCTATTAAAGAACTGTTAGGGTAAACTGCTTATAATGGTGTAAGACTAAATATTTATGCTTTTAATGTGGCATTGTAGGTTTAACAATGCCGGCCAATTAAATGATTTAGAAAAAAGCAATGTATGTATTTAGCATTTGGTTATTGGGCTGTTTTTTGGGGGCTTCTTTTGTTGGTTGGTTTTGTCATGCAGACCTGGCAACCCTGCCCTGAGGGTTGAATATTTATCGCATGATAAAGGCCAATTCATGGTTCTGCATCAAAGCTACGACGTAGGTATGCATGTAGCCTACGCACAGGGCCGATCATTCATATGCGGTAGAGTTTTTATGCTGGTGTTGAGTGTCTTCTGGTTTCTGGTTTCTGGTCCGCATATTTACAAATTCTCTGGTGTCTCTGTTGACTTCAGAACAGTGTTACAAGCGGTTCGTGTTGGAATTGGAGCTGATAGATGTTGAGGAGCAATTACTTGCAGCAACAAAGAAAATGAAGACATCGTCCGTGTTCGTTCCTACAACTCAATAAAAAAATGCCGGCTAGTCTGTCTGACCAGGCTGACCAATCAAAGCTCTTGTCTCCCTTGACGTATAGTTACCTTTCTGGGGAGGTGCACGTCTGGGTATGGCGTAGGGCTCTATGTATGGAACACGTCAACGTGTAGGCTATGCCGTTGGACTTAACAGAGAGACAATGACCTGTCTCTCTTCAATGATAGTCTGGGGCATATTACGTATAGACAATGTTAGCATTAATAGCAGTTAACAGTTATCAATACTTATTTGCCAATTTAAGTTTAACATTAATCTTGAGCACATGTAATGTTTCTGCTGCTGTCCACTGATTCCTCATTGACCTTTGTCCTCTCCTCCGGGGGGGGGGTACTGTGATGTTCCCCACAGTTGTCATATGTGATGGGGGACATATTTAGGGGGTACCAGCAGCGATATCAGTGTTTTGAATGGTTTGTGGCTTGTGACTTGAGGGATCTGGATCTGGAGCTGTAAAACTCAGGCCATGTGAGGAGTTCCCACTGGGATGCTCCTGATGGCTCCACACTGTTTAAGCAGTGTTTGTTCTGTACTTAACTCTCATTGAGTACACCCATATATGATCACATAACTGAAGTTCCATTTTAAGACCATTTTTAAGGATTATGTTTCCTTCTGTCATCTGATCTCAGAAGCTCAGCCAGACTGACCATCAGGTTCTTGCGACCCCGGTTTCTGTTTGAGTGATCAGCCAACACTATGAGAAATCGTGCTGGTTCAACACGTCTTCCTTTAAAACTTTTGGTGAACGCTTTGGCTCTTAGTTGTTTTGCTTCCTCAGATCTGTGCCTCAACACAATCCTCTCTCGGAGGCCTGTGGGCAGCTCCTTCAAACTCACTGTCAGCTATGAGTGTCATGGCAGCAGCATCCAAATACTTAAGTCAGAGTGAACAGTTTTTCTTAAATCAAAATTAACTCAGTTCTCATTAGGGGGTTATTGAATGTAGACTAAGGAGGACAAATAATGAGCATAAGACCGCAACATAACCCAATGTGGAAAAAAGCAACAGGGTCTTAGTACTTGAAACCAATGTATGCTATTTACATGTACGTTTCTGCATGTTGATTTGTTGCCGCAAAATCTAGGCTTGCCTCACCTTGCTTCTCCTTCCTCTCTGCCTTGTTATGTTTTTGTTTTAATAAACTGCATTTGAACCTTATACGAGGACTGACTCATGTGCAAGTTTCCACTACCAAGCACAGAAGGATACATGCGCAAAAATGGAAAAGCTGTACGATAAAACCAAAAGCAAACACCCACATAGAGCATGCAGTAAAAAGCCTCATCAGCAGCCGTTCACACACATTTCTGAGTGAGCGTCTGAAGTCAGTGTGGCTGCCAGTTACTGGAGTTTCTGACAGCTGTGAGTAAAAACTGCTGAACCTGCTGCTTTGCTTTGCTTTGGTTTAAATTCTTTTGTAATCCAATAACACAATGACCTGAGCCTGAACTCCATCAGATAACCACCAAGCCAGGTGAGTCAGGGAGACTTATACCTCAACAATAAACCAGGGGAAATCAAGATTTTAAAGAATTATATCTATTCTTTTAACAAGTCCAATTGCACACGAGAACAGGATAATAACTGAGAGAGAGTGTTTGTGTAATTATCTTGAGAAACTGTTCTTTCACTGGTATGTCTGCAAAAAGGGATAAAAGACTTAACCAGCATAAAGAAAAGTGGAAATACTAAAAAGAATCAATAGTGGCTCCAGTTAAATATATATATAATATAAATACAATTAAATATCAACAAAATAACTGTATAACTAATAAGATCTGAATCCGAATCCTGAAAAATGTAAATCGTTTTTCGGACAGCACTCTGATTTATTTTGTAATTAAAAATATTTAAATTAATTATTTCATCAGAGTTCATGCGAAGATTAAAAAGGATTTTGATTGGTCATGAAGTTACAAATCAAGACTCCAAACAAAGCATTGACTATGAGGGGAAGATGGAAGGCGAGGAAAAGGTCCCATCGCAAACAGATGCTCACAGTCTAAACACCCTACTGCCACATTTTTTTGTTCAAGAACTGTGCCTGTAGTTTTATCCATCTGCGAAAAGGTCAAATTTGGATTATTGTTCTGACCTCTAACAGAAATGCTCTCAATGCTGTCATTCAGGGAGCACCAGAGATCGCTGATGTTTGTTGGTAACACGCTGTCTACAAATTGCACACATGATGCCTGCACTACTCTTTGTCATTACTCAGACATGCAAACAGCCACTTGCCACACATCATCATTGTCAGCACTTGTATTCAATTCTCCCTGATTTCTTCTCCGTACCTCATCAAACATCTCCTGTTTTGTTTAGTTTTTTTCAATTTCAGTCAGGTTCTTATCGTCTATAACCATAAATATTAGTGTTGCTCATTTCACTGGTTAATTGCCACTGGTTATTAACCCTGTCATATAAAAGAAGAACAAATCAAAAATAATATGTCAGTGTATTATTCATAGGCTTTTTTATAAGAGAAAAAAAGACAGAAAGAAAAAAGGAAAGCGCACCGACATGTTTCCTTTAGTTTACATCAAATGTATTTTCAAGTACATTGGTGAAGTTGTGAAATGGAGAGGAAATGAGCCGATGACATAAACAAATCCATTTGAACAAATCTTATCATTTGCTAATGCGATGAACCCTGCTATATGTTTCACACATTTTGCACATTTTCATTTACATATTTCCTACTTAATGTGTATGAGGATTTTCTCTTTATTTACTATAGAACATCCTCATTTGCCTCTCTGTTCTCTCTTTGATGTATTCTCTTGCTGTTCGCCTTTCAACAGCCTCGTTTCCACACAGGAATCATTCAAATTTCAGTTCATGAAACTGCAAAGAAAATCAATCATCCCAGTAGCTTTAGAGGTGGCCATATTAACATCATGACTCTAAGACTCTATTGTCTGTTGGGGAGCTGGCCCATCACTTGTAGACGTCAACAACTATTGGATTATTATCTTTATTATTGGAACATTTTCGGCATCCCCCTAGACCTCTCTTGGTCTATGCATTAATGGTTGTCCCTGATAGTCATACCAACAGTTTTTATGTTACTTCAAAATGATAAATGATGTTGATCAATATGCATCACTTTGTGTGTAGAAAGACCCAGAAGACCACAGATGGTCAGAAAACACTCAAATACCCTATATTCTACTAACAACTACAAAGTTCAACAACAAATGAAATAACCCAATAAGTTCTTCAGATTTTATAAGCAGGACAATGCCCTATCACACAATGTAATTCAATTTACTTGAGGAGTTAATAGTTTCTGTCTGCTGGCCAGAGAGAAACAAAATGCCCATTAGTTTAGACGAAAAACGTCATCCATCCTTTATCATTATGTCATTGCATTCCACTGTGTCTGAGCTTCTCATTGAGGTACATCCCCATTACTGAGCCTTAATACAAAGAGAAGCCAGTCTGCCTCAGATTGACATGATCTGGTGATTTTGAATACACAGATTGGCTTACAGCTCGGAAAGCCTCTGTTTGCAGTCACAATAAAGCTGCAATAAAAAAAAACAAGGAGATAGATATGGAGAAATGGAAAATGTTTGCAGTGGATGGTTTGTAGTGCCTTATACTCTACACACAGACAAATACAAGCCTGCAGTGTGAGGGTTTCTTTTGTGTCCACATGGATGTACACACGGGTGGAAGAATTCCACCTTGATTAAAAAAATAATGATAATAAAATTAATAAATAAAAAAACTTTAGTTCAAACAAAAAATGTTGTAGCATTTATATGGCACTTACATATAGCACTTTGTAGTTTGGCTTTCTGGAAGAAAATTGTACTTTCTTGATTCATGTTGTTCTGGGTTTGTACCCTCATGGTTGAATGCACTTATTGTAAGTCGCTTTGGATAAAAGCGTCAGCTAAATGAAATGTAATAATGTAATAATGTAATAAAATAAGTCAAATTGATTAAATGCACCACCATCCAATGTTCCAAATTAAACACACCTGCTATGTTGGATGACCAACAGGTACACTCTGGTGTCTGGCTGTATGCTAAAGAAACGCTCAAAGTACTGATGCTGTATCTGTCACCTGGGACTTCTATGTTCACTTCCCCCTCAGTGAGCGAGCACTTTCTGCTGTTTGCGATTATCCCTGTTGTAACTGCAAAGCTCATCTGTGTTTGAAACTTCGGCTCAGTGAGACAGAGACAAGTGAACTGGTTTTATTTTACATTGGATTTAGAGCAACATTGTTGAGGCAGATCAACAATGTGCCTCTTTTGAAAGAACAATGTTAGTTTGAATTTTGGAGTTTCAATTATTTCCCCCTGGTGTCATTGCTGGAATAAGTCCAAAATACATTGATCTTTATTTCAGTGTGTGTGAGTGTGTGTGTGTGTGTGTGTGTGTGTGTGGTTGTGTGTGTGTGTGCGTGCGTGCGTGCTTATATGATTGAAAATCCCCAAATGACCCAGTCCTGCTGGTCCTTTCAGTGAAGGCATCTCTCTCTCTCTCTCTCTCTCTCTGTCTCTCTCTCTCTCTGTCTCTCTCGATCCTGAGCTTACCTCACCCTGGAAAACGAATTTGATGTGGAGATTAGTATTCTTCACCACCTGTTTAGTTGTAAATCCCTATGCCAATAAAGGTTTTCCTTTGACTTTGCAGGTGAACACTGTGAACCAATCCCTGCCAACTGCCTACTGTAGATTATAACAACATTATAATGGGACAAGATGTTGCAGCTTAATGTATTCATTTACTGTAAATGTGATGTTAAGTAGTTGCTTTTATTCATTCACTTTTTCAAATAGTCTCTCCTGTAAATAACATTGTTTTTCATGATTTTCATGATTTATATTTGATACTCCTCTCTCTCTCTCTCTCTCTCTCTCTCTCTTCATAGTTCAACATTAATGCAAGAACCCTGTCCCCTCTAAATCACCTCTTATACTACCAATATGCTACAAGGGAAACATTTTGCTGTCTGGATTATGTTCAGTGACGACATTGTTTCCAGTGAAGAAGGAGCTAGAGTCCTGCATGTGGTGAGGTCAAGGAAATACCAGGGTTTGGATTAAATGTTAATAAAATAAATGCATCCTGTCTGTGCTTGTGGTCACTGTTGATTTTTCTTAACCTTAACCAAGTGCTTTGGCTTACCTGAACATATTTATAAGAATGAATCCTCATTTCCAAGCAAAAAAGCATTGACTTTGTTTAAAAAATTCATTGTTGCAACTTATTTTTGGTGCAGAATACAGATAAATAAATGTTTTGATTTTCATTGGTAAACTTAACACAAATCTGTTTCTGAAAACAGATTACATCGGGATAAGTAGGAAAATGTGTTTTTCTTTTCACCAAAATATGTTTAATTCAAGTTCCACTCACTAGATTTTTCTAGAGTTTTCAGTTGCATGTCATAGTATTTCATATGATGAGATCCTGAGATGTGGTGAAAAGCCGTAATATCCCTTTATTTGTATTCCACATGTTTCCAGCAGAATATATACACACAAGCTTACCTTCTGTAGTAGAGGTACTCTCAATCAGTGTAAGCACTGCAGGGCTATAGTTTCACATCAAAATGATGCATTCGGGGTGTTTAGTGGACTAATCCATCACAGCTCTAGACAGCTGCTGTTGTTTAAATATGAAGCAGATGCCACAGGCGCTACGTTTGGGTGCACTTCACTGCAGCTTTTTGACTGAAATAATTTGAAGTGATGAATAAAACACTGATCAACCAGCCAGGATGTATGTTCTGCTCTTCTTAGTAAATCCTATTAAAGACCAAAACCAACAACAACTGTAAGCTACCACTGTCTGTGCACCCTGTCTGATAAAGCTATTTCTAACATGTTTTGTACTGCCTGTCTAAGAAGGCATCTGATGATATTTTGTGTTTTTCCCAATATTATGTTGCAATGTAGGCCATTTGAAAAGTATTTTATCAGTCGGATCATGCACTACAGACTGGGTAAGGAAATCAGAAACTGGTCAGAGTCTCTGTTCATACTTGATATGAACACTTTATATGTACTGTATATAAACACTCAAGGTCTTTGACTCACTCACAATGTGTCTCTTCGTGCTTCCGCAATGTATCTTGGCTGTGTCCACATGTGTGCCTAGAGATGTCCATTTGTGCTTGGATCACAAAGGATGTTAATCTGAACAGGGCCAGAGAAGCAGACTCACCTTGTTTACATGGTCTCCTCCTTGCCACTTCATTCAGTGTCTCCACATGACACATTTTGGCCAAACTCTCTTAAGAACTTAAATTGTTTCCACTTATTTGTTTCCCACTAGTAATTCTTAGTTCCTTAGGCCTAAGATCACCTGCCACACTCATTTCCTCCATTTGCCATTGCCTGCCCTGGCTCTTCTCTCTGCACCTCGGCTCCATCGTGAAGCAACGTTTCACAGTTTGCAAGGTTACAATACACTGCCATGTTTAAGCTTTTAGTCAGTTTCTGTGCGTGAGTTCTGCATTAGTGTCCACAATGATCCATTGAGCTCAACAATTCTGTAGACACAGGCCCTTTTCACAAAGCCAGTATGATGTGAGAATGCTTTGCTGTTTTGTTTAAAGGGTGCCATTACTGAAGGGGGACATTGTTGCTCTGTTTTCAAGCCAAATTGACATCTGAATAAAATGGAGAGCTGGATGACAACTTTTACATGTCACACTGCTGATTCTGGCATGCTGTCTAAAATCACACACTGAGGCAGCAATATGCTGCCTTTGTTTGGTTCAGTGTGGCACAACATGTCTGTTTAGAAGGGGGTGAAGAGCAACATATGTTCCTTTATTTAGTTTCTGTCCACCCAATGAGCATTAGTTCAATATTCCAATACTCTCCCTTCAGCTCTGGTTTGGTCTCTGCTGGAGTAAATATTTACATATGTTCAGCAGCTAATCTAACTTTATTTATAATTCCACTGCACGGTGCAGGACAGGTGTACAGCCATCGTTTTTAGCCACAACTCAAAGTGATGTTGATTACATACACTCTTACATTTTATATTATACATACATGTAATATGTTTTCACTGTGATACAGAAAGACATGGCTCATGAGCCATCGTGCAATTGAATTACTCTGAAACAATATATCTTCATGAGTGTAGTTCTGTAACAGGTAGAGGCCACTGAGCATGCTCAGAGTAAACCTTCACTGCTTACATGCCGAGAGGATGACTGAATGGTGAATGATTATATGAATATTAATATATTATTATTATATTTTTTTCTTCTTTCTTTATTTGAAGGTCAACATTTTAACAAAATAGATTTTTTTCAAGCAAAGACATTATTTTACCATCTCTGTCATTTTATGTAATCTTCTCCTTTTCTGTTCTACACTCTGAGTAATGTGAACCGGTTTTATATGACACTGATTCATTGGATGGTAGGATTTGAATAGAAAACATCGTTAACTCACCTGCTTGGATGTTGGGGAGCAGCAGAGCTGCCAGAAATATGGCACATGTCTTCATCTCTCTCAGCTGCTGCTTACCAACTTCACTCTTGAGGCCTTCAAAGGTTGCTTCAGACCTCCCAGTGGGCTTCAGAGGGGGCTGCAGAGTGGTAAGTGCCAAGTTCACTGTGGGAGACCACCAAAGTCACCTAGAACATCAAATTGAAATGCAGAGGACTCAGCAAGACATGTACAAATGGGCGATTGTCAAAGACTCCCTAGTTCACAAGCGTGGCAGGAGGTCTGTCACATCTCTGTGCAGCCATATCACGCAGTGCAGGAGTCTTTCAGAACTCGTGCTTTAGCTTTGAGTTTTAGCTTTATTACATGTAAAACTTCAGATTATCTTACTGTATGCAGGGGAGACACCCATCAAATCATTCCACAACACACAGGTTTTCAAAACACAAAAGAGATGAAACCCAAATTCCCTGCAGTTGATAGCAGAACTTCAGTTATCAGCAGGATGTGTTTGAGTCACTGTCTTTCTATGGACACACATGCAGACGTGGAACCTTGCAGCCGTGATACTTACATTGACAATGAGTCCTGCTTGGATTCTACCTCACACTACTGCTGCACTCAAAGTTCACTTTGTTCAACTTTGACCCTGTGTGACCTTTGGCCATATAATTTAATAGCAGTCTATATATATGGTTAAAACCCAAATTTTGCTTTTAGAAATAATAAACACAAAGATTAAACCACATCCTTATCAAGATGACCATATAATGGCAGAATAGGGCCAGTTCTTTCTGTTCCGCAGGTTACAATTCTAATACAAATCCATAATGTTTTCTGACAAGTGTAATGACAATTTTATCAAATAATGAAACACATTATTAAAAATTACATTTCTCTCCCTGTCATTTTTAAATTCAAAACTGTTTTGATTGATGTAAGATCACAGATAACAGATATACCAGGAGTGTTGAACTGACACAATGCTCCTGAGTCTGTTGGGACTTTTTGCCTCAACCCAGACTCAACACTAGTGGACTTGACTGTAGCCCTACTGTCAAGCATGAGACTGAGGCTTCCCCAAAGCTGCTAAAAATAAACACAATAGAGAAGGCAAGACATGTAGTGTGCTGTTTTGCTTTTGTATTCACACATTTAGTACATTTACTGGAGAAGAAGCTACACTGTGGAAGTTATGGGAAAGATAAAAAGCTCAAATTATTCACATTCAACTTTGTAACCTCATACAACACAGTCATATTGTTGTGAATCTTCCAAAGAGATGAGGAATATTAACACACAATGTCAGCCTAATCTGGAGGACTAATATCAGCGTGCGTGGCATCACTGTATGCTCACACTCTGTGCAGCTGTGTGGAGTCGACCTTCAGTCCAGCAGGAGTCAGTTCAAACAGGTAGAAAAGAGTGCCTTGTGGCTGGCCCTAGCCCTGACACCAACCCTAAACCCTAACTCTAACTCTGGGCTGCTCTTGGAAGGTCTCACTGCACAACTGCCAACTTGGCTGGAGGTTCTTCCTTGCCTGCATGAAAAAGTCTGCCAAACATGCTGGGACACTCTCCGTTTTTAGTTACTTGTTTAATGATTTAACAATATTTACTGCAGATTAACTTGTTGCTTTGTGGAGATTCCCTTTCTTTTGCATGACCAGAAAATTGGCTGAATTGCTGTAGAAGACGTGACAACCCGATGCTGCCTTTAATTAAATTATCTCGCGTTGACATGCAGAGAGCTCAGTGAGACGCTGGGAGCATAAAGGAGTGCTATAATAGTTAATCATCATTTATTGTACATTCTAATTAACTTTCTGTTTGACTATGGGTAACAGAGTTAGTCTCTGTGTTCAGTCAGTTGTAGCAGTCAGCTGATTTACCTACACTCAGAAACACAGTTTACACTCATGCTGACTTAATGAGCCAGACAGAGACTTAAATTTCATTCAGATAGTTTGCTGGACTTCATGCTGCTCATGCTGCTTGTCCTTCTGTTATTTTTGCCAACATGTTTCACCTGCAGTCCAGACATCTGCTCATTATGAATACAAGTGTGTGCATATGTTAATCTGGCTGTGTGCACATTCACAGGTCACAGCTGTGTAGTAATCACTGGGAAACATTTCACCCAGGTAATCTCCTCTGCAGATTGGAATCATATGATTATCTTGTCTAGCAGCAGATAAATCCCTGAGCTGCAGCGGAAACCAAAGAAAATGAAAGATTCCATTTCTTCCTGCTGGCAAAGAGCCCACTTTAACAATTACGAAAGTTGCAAGTGTCACAGTTACTTTAAATACTTTAACAGTGAAAGTACTATTGTCAGAATCACAGTGTTTATATAACCGTGTCTATAATCTCTATCTTTAAAGATGAGTCCTGGGGGTGTGGAGGTTTAGAGATGTATAGGACTGGCAAGAGTCTCTTGAAAACAAGGAATAGTTTTTATCTTTATGCTGATTTCATTCTTAGAAACAGTAGAAAGATGATTGCTGTGACTAGAGGATTCACAGAGCACTACTATTGACACATTCATGGGCAGACTGTAAACATTCAAGACTAACTCATTTAAAAAAAAACAGATGGTTGTTAGATTTTATTTATGAAAAATAAATAAAAAAATTCCAAATCTATGAGAAAGACATAAATAGAGCCCAGCTCTTCAGTTACTACTAAATAACACACTGATATACTGTGCACAGACTAAGAGTCATCAGTACATTCTTGTGGATCACTGTTTATTCCATTGAAAACATGGCTGCAGCTGGAACATCTAAACCAGTCTCTGCAGTTTCCTAATGGTTGAAAGAAGTGATGATGATGCAGTAAGAAACACGCTTCAGGCTGATCCTGAAAGGATAAGAACACATTCCAGGTATCATAGTCAAACACGATGCCATTTCAAATCCACTGTAGATACTCCCACTGTAACATTATGAGGTTATTTTTGTTTTTTACTGTGTTCAGGGATTTGCTTATGTAAAGCTGCACTCTCCAGAGTAATTTTGTACATTGATGAAGCCATTTATGTGGAACACTTTGAAGCTTCACTGCAGTGATTGTTAGATGCATTTATTTCTGTGGTTGTGAGATTTTGTAAACACCTTGAGGAACTGGAGTGACCCACACATCAGGTGGTGTGGGAGTAAATGTGGGAGTGATTACTGTTCAAGGTATCATTGCTTACTCTCCCATTGATGCATTATGAGTGTGATTATCTCATGTGGGGGTGTCACATGTTTCCTTCACAGGGCCAAAAGGCTCCTGACTTGGCAGGGAAAACAGGCCTAATGAATGAGTTTCTAACTCACAGTCTACAAGGCAGCCTCAGAGGAATACACAACATTTTGATCACTGTCGCCCTTTGAATCTTAAATCTTGAAGAAACGTATAAACAGTGAAAAAGACAGAAAAAAAAAGAAACAAGATATTTGAAGAATCAAAGACATTAAGAAAATGTACTTTTAAGTGCCACTAGTCTTTCAGAATCAAACAGCATCTTTCTGTAGCAGCAAAGGAACACTGGTGTTCAACAAGAGAACCAAAGTGGACAGAAACCCTCCTAAGGAAAGAGGACCTGTAAGGGTTAATGAGCCAAACAGGGAATAAAGGAAGAAAACAAGTAAACTACACCATGGAAAAAGACAAAACAAGTTTGTTTCAGATTATCTGGGTCAACTTCTACCATAAAACACCCACTCCCATCTGAGATTGGCAGCTGAAGGCTTCGGTGTGTTTCATACAAAGTGCTTTTTGAATTGCTCAATGTTGTCTGAGGACGCATCTGAAACAACAATCTTATAACTCCAGCCATACTTTTTGTATCAATGTGGTCAGCTCTCTATAGTTACAACATATAAAAAGCATTTTACAACTAGGGACGCAGATATGTGTGACTCACAAGCAAAACTGGTTGTATATTTTCCTTGACCCATTATGATCTGACATTAAAATGGCCGCTGGGAGAAAAAGTCACAGTTTATCGGATATACCAGGTTAGCTAGGTCAGCAAATTGACCTGGATGAAGATTTCAGTTAGTCATGGTGGTCAATATGGGCAGCACCTTTCTGCATTTACTTTTAAATGATTGGTCTGGAATTGTTAAAGTAAAAATCATCTGTTTATGCAGAGAGCTGTAGGATGCTCCTGCAGCTTGCATTCTGTCCTGGAGAAGCTCTACAATGGTGGCATGTGCAGAGTTAGTATACGTGTACCAGTAGACTCACATTAGCCACACGTACTAAACACACCAAGTTGGAATATACCCAAGTTTGAAGTAGTGCTGCTCCTTCACATCAAAAGAGTTGTGATGAGGAAGTTTAGTTAAGAGGGTTTGGACAGGATGACTCCTGAATGCCTCCCAGTGGAAGTATTAGGATAACATCCAACTTAGAAGGGACCATGGGACAGACCCAGAACACTGATGGGGGGCCATATCCCATCAAGCCTAGACTACTTGATGCATGGATGGGCTGTGCACTAATGACTGAAAAGACCACTTCCTCAGTGTGCTACAGTATCTCTACAGTAATTCATCTCAAACCTGATCTTTATGACGTATGTGTTTCAGTGTAACAGTTGCCCTATCATAGTCGAGCCTTTACTAAGAGGTATTCTCAAAGAATGAGGTTCCTCTTTGGAAAAGTGTATATGTCTGTATACTATACATTTTATAAATGTTGTACATTCTACAAGTGAAACCTCTTTGACATCAAGCAGTTACAGATGAACCAGACAAGTTGGACTGGAGTAACACTCACATGAACCAATATGAGCAAAAATGACATAGTCTCCACCTGTGGTACCATCTTAATCACTACAAAAGTTTTGCTGGTGTGTATTTAAACAAAGTCAGTGATGTTCCCTGCATCTGAATAATATGTTTCCCCTCCATGAGAGGATTACATACAAGGGTGGATTTTTGACAATTCAACACTAAAAGGTTCCATTTGGACCTCATGCCAAGCGGTTTTCATTTTGGAAGGATGTTTTTGACTTCAGCTAAGGTTTTTCTTATTTGTCAATGACCAAATACCTCTCTCACCACATTGTAGGAATTGCCTGACCTTATCACGAGGTGAAGGCTGTTAGTTTGTTTTGCTGTCATGTGAGAAAATGTTATGATGATTCAGAGAGACAAAGACAGACAGTCCATTGCATTCTCCGATGACACTGAAGAGTTTGCACAAACTCATGCTCAAAAGGAATGTGAAGTACTTCATCTTCCAATCAGATGCATTCTGACTGTCACACTATAGATCACACACATGTGAGCAAAGGCAGGAGCCACTTAAGTGAAGCATTCATGTATGATTAATAACAGAAGCTTGTGCAGTCTTGGTTTTCATAAAGTTCAAATGGATATTTCTGAGCTGTAATGCTGAACCAGTGGCCATCGAGCCACGCAACACTTCACTGTTTATCATATCTCAGTAAGCCCGTCAACATGATTCGAAGCAGCCAGCTGGCAAGTTAGAGAGTCTACAAGACAGCCAGCCAGGAAAAAGGATGTGTTTATGTGAACTCCATAGAGTGTGTGTGTGTGTGTGTGTGTGTGTGTGTGTGTGTGTGTGTGTGTGTGTGTGTGTGTGTGTGTGTGTGTGTGTGTCTGTGTGTGTGTGTTTGAGAGAGAGTGTTGTGTCTGGTGGTCTCACTATTAAAGGCTATGTCATTGCTACTGTGTATGAATTTTGAACTGAATCATTTCCTCTATTTTGCTTCTCCATCAGGCCTCTCTGACTTATTGCCAGAGCTGTAAACAAAGTTAGGTCGAGACCGGTTTGACCAGCTGGACAGCAAAATAAGTCTGTAACAAATCTTGATTAATTGAGATAGTTTTCACTCTTAATTTATTAGTTTATCTATATTTTTGTCAAGCTGATGATATTAGTTGATATCTGAGAACACAATCGACATTATTCAACATTATTCATTCAACATTTAAAAAGGTATTTTGAGCAACCCAAAGATCCACTGATTCCAGATTGTCAAATGTGAAGGTTTGTGTAATCTTTTAATCTGCTTTCAGACATGCACTTAACTCTGGATAATCTCCTGAAATTATTCAGATCCATATGTGAACATTAATGTCTTGCTGCAGACATTCCCTGGAGCTTATACTGCCAGCCCCTAGTAAAAACTCTGATTAATGTCCATGTGAGAATACAGCAGAAAATTATACTGAATATTCACCGAGAGCAAGCAGCGTATTGACGACTGAAAAATAAAATAAAATAGAATGTTGAAAAAGAGGGGCCGTACACTGACGAAGATGTCAACTTGGAAAGAACGAGATTCAAGAGCTTTTGGTGATAAGGGGAAACCCTGGTGAATTTATACAGTATGTCCAAGCTCCTGCACACTGCAACCTGAATGTTACGTACAGAGCCTTCAGTAGAATAGTTTAAAACTCTGAGAACAAGAAACAGGAAACAAACTCAGTGTCAGCATTAACTTTTGTGTTTTCATGTGTACTAAAGCTGCACAGAGTGATAACAGAAGAGAATAGTTTATCAAAGGTGCTGTTATCTGGCCATCCATTACAACTTACCACTGAACAAATGATGCTGGCAATAATACATGGCTTTACTCCTTTGCCAAGCAAAAGGAGGAAGAAAATCTGGACGTTTTTGGTCTTACCCAGTCTTACTTTGTTTCAGTGTGGATTGTAAAATATGATCATATTTCAAAACAGTGCAATTCTTCAGTATGCTATTGAGTAGAAACAGTAGCATTATGAGATCCATTGTACATTCATGTGAGGGGCAACTCACAGAGATGAAACTGTACGGTAGCTTATGCACTTCCAGGCTCTACTGGTTATTGGACACTTTACAACTGTGAAATTTATAAACACAAGCTGGCACTGCTCTGACAACGCTCTCTCTCTCTCTCACAAATACACACACACACACACACACACACACTTCCTAAAAAGGAACTTCTGAGAGAAACTACTCTGCCTGCCACATATACAGTGACACAGCAACACACATTTGCCAGCAAGTTAACAGAGGGTGGAGAACACACTAAAATATGTTTTTATGACTTCCACAGTAACAAAAACTTGCAATTAATCTCTTGCAGAAACAAGCTTTAACTCCAGGAATAGTGTGTAATAATATACCTCTGGGGAAATGTTGGGTGGAGCTCTGTCAGCTGCAATAGCAGCAGCTCTCTTTGAGGTCTGGCCATATGGAGGTGTAGAAAATCTGCTGACTACACACACACGCACACACACACACACACACACACACACTTGAACTTTCCAAGTACATTTTTGTCTGAATAAATGTTTTGATCCCTGTCTCGTCTACAGGAAGACAATCCAATCACAGCGTGAGTGAAACGCCATGGCTGGAGATTTGAATAATCCTATTCTTCATTCCACTGAAAGGGGAAAGTCAGATATCCCAGATGATGGGATGTAGATGTCATCACTGTGTTGTTTCAATAGTCTGCTTCTTTCATCTGTTTGCCAGCGAGCTTCACCAGATGTGTAGAGCATGTACTGAGGTTCACTCTATCCCTCACAGATCCTAACCTCTTTACAGACCCCCACACATCCATTAGGGGTCACTACTCTCACTAGTGCCTGCTCCATTGGTGGAGGCTGTTGTTGTGTGTAGTTGTGTGTAGTTGTGTGTACTCACTACTGAGGTGTGGGGGGGAAAAGTAATGTCACCTCCTCCTCCAGTTTTCATTGAATCTGCTCTTTTGCTCTTAGTTGAAAAGATGTAAAATAAAATGTATAATTAGATTTTCAGCATGGTTGTCAAACTCTTTTGTTTTACTACCATTATTGTGTAAAGCAGGAAAACCAATTTTGTCCTATTTATGTGTTAATTGCTATAAGAAAACATTGCAACACTTTATCACAGTTCCCCAGTCCATGAATTAATGTGCACATTGTTATTTTAATCTTTTTTGTTTTTATGGACAGGATTTGTAAAACACTTTAAGGGACAGTTCACCGAAAATGAAAATTTACTCATTATCTACTCACCACTATGTCGATGGAGGGGTGGGTGAAGTGTTTGAGTCCACAAAAGACTTTAGGAGTCTCAGGGGTAAACAGTGTTTCTGCCAAATCCAATACAATTGAAGTCAATGGTGACCTAGACTTCAGACATAATAAAACAACAGAAATAACCTAACAAGCCCCCATACTGCTCGTGTGGTGTCATCCAAGTGTCCGCAAGCTAAGAAAGTTCAAATTCGACTCAAAACGAGATAATTTACACTGTGTTTTAAGCCTAAAAGTCCACCTGAAGTTGCTAAGCTAGCGGACATAGCCACACGATAGTGTGTCCGAGGGTCCGTGAACGTGACTCAGAGGAGGCTATCAGAGGACATGATAATGAGTGAATTTACATTTTTCTGTGAACTATCCCTTTAAGTACAATGGGCGTAGGGGTTTGACTTATACACTCAGGGCCCAATGGCAGTGAGCTTATGAAATGCATTTCTTAATCATGTCATTTCTGATACTGAAGTATATTTTATTTTCTAAATTTGCCTATTACACTGTGGTACCAGTATACCAGGCGTCCTATTCTATATTATGTTATGAATATAAATACTGCATTCATTTTCTAACTTACACTGCACAATGACTACAATTTACAAACGTCTTTGCTTCCCTAATCAGTACCTTATTGGCTTGCTGTGGGTGTTGTTTGAGCCTTAAGCAAAATTGTATCTCATTTTTTGTTCATATTTTTGTTATTATTTAGGAATTTGTTTAAGTAATTTCATCTGTTTTATTTTGTCTTGATGCCGAAAATGAACTGCACTCACGTTTTTTACAAATTCAATTACTGGGACAATGTGCTGCTGACTGCTCACAGTAGTTGACAGGGTAGGGTGGGTCACTGGGGTTGGAGCCAAATTCTGTTGAGGGCCCCCAAAAAAGCTTTGGCCAACACACACGCCAGTTTTGATAACAGACCGGCCTAAACACACATACTCACAGACAGGAAGGGTTTGGTTCAGGTATGCGTGTGTGTGTGTGTGTGTGTGTGTGTGTGTGTGTGTGTGTGTGTGTGTGTGTGTGTGTGTGTGTGTGTGTGTGAGGGAGGGGGTCAGCAGTCTGGATTAGGTTGCAGGAAAATAATATTTGGTCACATTCTGAACATGCTGTCCTCAATCTGATCCAGGTACACCTAACAAGGTTAGCATGAGCATGAAAACATTCTGTGAGACACAAGAAAGTGCACACACACACACACACACACACACACACACACACACACACACACACACACACACACACACACACACACACACACACACACACACACACACACACTGTAACATGGAGGAAACGTCACTGGAGGAACTGCCTGTCATGCTTGCTGCACATGCTATGATATGTACACGTGTATGTAGTAAACACATGGGGTCTTGCCTTGGGCAAAAAGAAAACACAAGGCCACATTTCATGCGTTTAACATGGTTGGCATGTTTTAGCAAACATAATGCAATATTTCATGCAAAGCTCAGTTGAATAATAATATTGGAAACACACTGCATAATTCAGCATGTGTGAAAATGTATGAAAATGACAAGTTCAAACTAATGAGATGTGGTTTACATCTAATTAAAAACCACAGGTGCTAAGGTCAATGAATGGGATGCCGACGTTGCTTTACGTTTTCTAAAGCTCCCAGTAACTGTCGGACTGAGTTAAGTAAAGTAAAGAGAGTTTTCATGGCATCAACTCTACTTGTTTATTCACATTTAGGACTAAGAGAAAAAAAATTAAGAGGGATGTTTGATTCTGAATAAAAACAGATGAATAATTAACTGCAATCAGGAGAGACTTTGATTCAATGGTTTAAAGGGGACATAGCATGCAAATTCCACTTTGTTAGTGCTTCTACAGGTTAATGTGGGTATCTGGCATGTCTACCAACCCAAAAACTCTGGGGAAAAAACACTCGCGCGTTTTGTTATGGTTCCTCTAAGTCAGAAACGTCATGCTTGAGTGACTCGATTGAGCTTCCTGGGTTTTGTGTCGTAACAAGGTACTGGAAGTCTCCCTACATGGCCTTGGCCCACCCCCCACCTCACCCCCGTCCCCCACACTCGTTACGGCGGGTTTACACCGGAGGCAGCGAGGCTGCGAGGCAGCGCAGCGCCGTTCCCAAGCACGCAGCCGCCTGGCTGTTCACACGGGACGAGCATTTCTCCGCGATTCACTCACATGTGGCATTTGTCTGGATCGTTGGGACTGGGAGGCTGCAGCAGCTGCTCGGGCGCGACCGCTCGCTCTCCCGTGCGTGAGCTGGAATTTGTGTCAACGCCACACAGCCAGCAGTGTGGAAGACTTCCGCAGTGTTCAGCACTACTAACACTGCGGAAGTCTTCCACACTGCCAGCTGTGTGGAAGACTTCCGCAGTGTTCAGCACTACTGTACGCCGGGTTAACACCGGACGCGGAAGTGCCGCTGCGAGGCAGCGCAGCGCCGTTCTCAAGCGCGCAGCCGCCTGGCTGTTCACACGGGACGTGCATTTCTCCGCGCTGGTCAGCCCCATAGACTGTATATATAAGGTCAGCCCGCGATTCTGCTTTCTCCGCTTGTTGTTGTACCCGTTGAATGTCGGGGTTCGGGGGTAAATGATGGTCTTCATAGGGCCCCCACCCCTCTCTTTCTCTCTCTGTCTGTCTGCTTGTGTGCTTGTAGTGGATGGGCAGAGGGGGACATTTAATTATGTGATTGGGAAAATTAAAACTCCAGGACAACAGAAGGGGAATACAAAGTATGGGATGCATATTTGATAATTTATATCATATAAAATATGTAATTTATATCATTTAAAATCATGAGGGGGGAGGGGGAGGGGGAGCTGGCTCATTAGCATTTAAAGGAACAGGCACTCAAAACAGGTCACTCTGTGGAGGGCTGTTTTATACAGGGTAAAAAGGGTGCTGTTTTATATGATCCTTGTGGTATTTTGACCAAAGTATGTTACAGACATTTCATTAAGACCCCAAGGAACCATATCAACTTGTGGTAAAATGGGCATGCTATGTCCCCTTTAACATTTATTAACATGCCCACAGAGAATGTGATGTGAATGTTACAAGTCTTTTGGCGTTTTAGACCCCTTTGTGATGTCATCAGGACTAGAAGGGGGTGGAGCTGAACGTAGGATAGGAATCCCCCCCGGGGTCTAGACATTGGTGGCGGTTGAGGATCCAGATAAGGTGATGATGATTCTGCTGAAAACTGGAGGACATTGGGGTGGAGGTGGGAAACAGTCATCACTGAAAGACGTACCGCCTCCTGCTTCTCTCAACCTTATGAAGACACCTGACTTCCTCCTTTGCGGCCGTCAGACAATAGCCTTAAATACAACGGCAACATGAAGACTTTGTCACAAGAATATTATATTACATAAACAATTGATAGTCTTGGTTTTTGGTTTCTCTAGAGAACAATCTCGTTTTCTTATATGCTTCGCTGTTCCTCCATCTACACGTAATATCATTATCTGATATGACTAAATTAAACTTATTTTTTACATGTAGTTTGTCTCAAAATGGAGATGGTTTCATTAGAATTTAGTATAATTTTCTAATTTTGTACATTTTAGAAGACATCGGTGAGCTCAGTTTTGACACCTACAGGCTACAGTGGAAGATCAGAGGCACTAAGGTGATCTGAGACTGAATGACAGGCCAACATGCTCCCCCTTCAGCTTTCTGTCTGTCGCTAATCCCTCTGTCGCTGCGATGAAATGATGAAACCTCTCAAGAGTTACAGTAAATAGGAGGATGGAGGATGGGGAGAAATGACCTCATTAACGCTGGCGTTATAGCATCATCAACAGCATGAAGTGTGAGCCTTGGTGCGCCCTGCAGTCACACTGTGCCATCCCTGCACAGCCCAGAGATTTCACCAGCTAAAAATGTAAGTGTGATGAAATTGAAACACACAGGAGAAATGATGAAATCTATTTGACATTAGCGGTGGTTGACAGGGGCGGGGGGGCAAGGTACTGGGGTTTGGGGTAGGTTTTCTTTCCCTGACTGTTAGAAAGGGCCTTCAGGGTGTCAGTGTTGCTGTCAAAATGCTGAGTCGGGAGAGGAAAAATGCAAGAAGATGAAAAACCGCACAGGGAATCAAAAGAAGCGTCTCAGAGAATAGGGGAGATTATACCGTTGAAGTGGTGAAGCATTCAACACGGAAGATAAAACATCAAATATATTAATGTGGCTAAAATGAGTACAGAGCCATGTCCTTTTTAATCTATAAAAAGGCTGCAACCAAATGTTTTTCATTTGTGTCGGAGTGTGGACTGGAGCTTGAGCAACACAATGCCTCTGTCTTTCATTTTAGTAATTTCATTGTGGCCTATCCCAGTCTAGTCCTCGTCAAAGACAACTAACGTGAACGTAATCACACTCAGTCAGGAGGGGACTGTCAAACCATGGAGGACTTAGAGAAAACACAGGTTTTTGTTCCAGGCAAAGCTGAGTACAATAAGGAAGACACCTTCAAATAGAGAACAGGAGCTGCTCACTGACATTAGCCATGTCTCAGTGCAAGAAGTAGTGTCCTACAGAGAGGAAGCTTGTGGAGTTTGCTTTCTGTCGCAGACCTACAGTTAAAGTTCACATTTTTTTCTATAACCTGAACCAGGTCCAGACAATATCCTCACCACTGTTTATGTGCCTTACTTCAAACATTTCATACACGTCATAAGAAGATATTGTAAGTGAAACTTGAGTAAACAGTGAATGAATTAAGATCCATTCAACAGTAAAGGTCATGTCTGGTTTCAGGGTTAAGGTTAGGACATCTTCGTCTGAAAACACTGACGCAATCTGACACTCGCTCGCTTTCCATGTCACATTCAGTTTGGAATCAGTGTGAATTTGTTTTGTTATCTAAGAAACACACAAGTGCATCTCGGACATTCTTCCTGTTATTGTGTGATGACCTGGAGGTTTGCATGGTGGATGGTGCTAATCGGCTGTGTAAAGTAGTAGGTAAATGTGCACGTCATGTTTACCTGTGCATGAAAAAAATATTTTAATTAACGCTCTCTTTGATTTAAAGGCTACTGGAGTTAATGACCTGAGTGTTAAAGTGTGGTGCGAGCCATTGACCACTATGTTTTCATTTAGATAACAGGGTATGCCTCATCTATGCCTCATCCATGCTATTGTGCTTTGTTAGTAGTTATGTGGGTACAGATTTAAACTCTAGGTGGTGTAGACTACGCTTCACTTTGGAGTAAGTTAAAGTCTTTGGAATGTAGGCAATTACACAAACACTGTCAAATACTAAGAAATGTTCACATTTGAAAAACAATAATCCATCATTTAGATAAATTAAATGTATTTGCTACATCACCTACTTTTACAAAATAGTATAAAGTTAAATATTAAAGACTGATCGCAACAGGACACATCCTCAATAGCACTCTGAGTCTAAGAAAACCATCCAAAGGATGACCAGGAAAATCTCTGTGTTTCACAGAAAATGTAAATCTGGCTAATGTAGCTAATAGATGGTCATGGTGGCATTAATAACTATGTTCCACCCTCACACAGAAAAACACTCAAGTGAAACCAAAATGGTGAAAGCCGTGAAGTGGCTTGTGGTTAACGTCACAAATACTTAGAGAAAGGTAAAGGAAAGGAAGGTATATGGCAAAAATCCACCCCAGATATTCCAAATCTGTCACATTGCAAGTCAAAGCTAACAGTGAAGACAGACAGGACCTATCTTATTGAGAATTGGCTCCAGTTCCTGCAGCCTCAGAGAAGCTCTGCGCCATCGCAGTTGTGATTAACAAGGTTCCCACTGATGTGCTACATAAATATATAAGCAACTTGTTTTAATTACTTCTTCCAATTAAGAGTTTTCTCCTGGCGAGGCGCAGCAGCCATGCTGAGAGAACGAGAGGAGGATGAGTGCGAGACGGTCGTAGAGCTGACAATCTCGGGGGTTCAAAGAGAGAGACCTGCTGTGCCAAGACAGGCAGTCATACAGATACACCACCGCTGTGCTGCTTCACTCTTAACTAGGACAGAGCCCCCAACAGCAAAACACAGCATCTAGGCTACAGCCTCACTTTGAAGAGCTATGAACTATGACACATTCACACATGCACACATAATAACAAGTCCCAAATTTAAAGATGCCATTACATGAAACCAAGACACTATTTTGGGTCTGCGTGCTTTTTAACTAATAGACATTCAGTGTATTTGCATTCTGCATGTCCTACAAAAGAGGCAGCTTCTCCCATATGCCATGCGTGTCACTGCGCCCCAGGCTCATTGTTTCCTAAGCCATAAAAACAGCACACAACTAAATAAGTCAAAACCAATAAATCAGGACTGTTTCAGCCACATATTGTATATTGAGTCAAGCACATCCTCAGCGACATGCAGCAGTGCAGTGCTGATACTGGAATCAGGGGGGGACAAATGTCAATGTAACTCAGCACGTGCACACAGGACAGGTTGCTGTTGTTCAAACTGCTGCTGAGTGTCCTACTCTGTCCTCTGCAAGACAAACTTTCATTTCACTGACCGAGCAACCCATGGCATCTGCTGCAGCTGCATGCGCATTTTAACCCTGACACAGCACAAGTGTTTCCCAGCTCCTGGTCTGCCTGTCTGTCTCTCTGCTTGTCTGTCTCTCTGCCTGTCTGTCTGTCAGCCTGTCTGTCAGCCTGCCCGAGGGTTGTCACACATTGAGGTGACACTAGAACACTTATTATTAGCACTGGTTTCTATGGGGCAGCAGGTTTAGCTTCTTGATCCCTGCTGTCCTGACAATTAGGTCTAAACTAGAGAAAAGCAAGACAAACCTTAAAAAAGGAAATGGATTTGCATGTGGTGGCGACAGACAGCTGCTCTCTCCTTATCCTTACTGACTGACTCTTCTCTAGTTTTGTGTTCTGCTGGTGTCCTTGTCACTACTGGTAGAATGAGACGGTACCTGCAGCCCAATCAGGTTGCACAGGTAGTCCAGCTCCTCCAGGATGACACATCCATATGTGCGGTCGCAAGAAGGTTTGCAGTGTCTCCCAGCACAGTCTCAAGAGCATGGAGGAGATACCAGGAGTCCAGCTGTTACACATGGAGAGCTGGACAGTAGAAGTGCATCAACCCAGCAGCAGGACCGGTATCTGCCCCTTTGTGTGAGGAGGAACAGGAGGAGCACGGACAGAGCCGTACAAAATGACCTCCAGCAGGCTACTGGTGTGAATGTTTCTGACCAATCTGTCAGAAACAGACTCCATGAGGGTGGCAAGGGTAAGTACTTTCCTGTAACAGCTGGGAGATCTAGTTTTTTATTCAATGTTACTGAAACAGAAGACAGTGCTGCATTTGATGGAGATTGTTTTCACTGTGGGTTAACCTACAGTTGGTGCTTTAGTGAGTGTTTACAGCACAAGGATGGTTTATGTGGAATAGAGTCAAAATAAATAAGTGTGTTCATGGTGTTAAAGGAGTAAGACCACAACACAACATAACAATGGAGCACTGTGGGAACAAATAATAATGTTTTTCAGGTTTTGGATACACAGACAATGCTTAATGGTAGCATCAATTCATTGTTGCTTCAGGTCTTTTCATAGAATTTATTGATAGTGAGAAAAAGAAAATCATAACAAAACATTTAACAAACTGACCATCTATTTATTTAATTCCCTCCAGGAGCTGCATGAACAGCAAGAGCACGCCTTACATGCTTGATGTGGAGCACAACTAAACATCTAACAAATCTCCAGTTCCTGATAAATGACTCCTGACACAGCAGTGAGGTGCTCTGATAACTTTCCTGGAAACATCTCGGCTGTTTTTTAATAAGATCGCCTCTCCTCAATGTGCCCTGTTTCTATGGCGTCTGTGCCAAGTGGTCCAACATTTAAAAGTCAGATGAGAGGAAGGTTTAAAAAGAAAAAAAAAGAAAGGAAAAAAGGAAAAAAAATACACACACATACACACACTAACTCACACAGTCAGCAGTGCCAACGAACACTATATTAGCAAGTCCAATGTGCGAGGGGGAAATGGCTGGTCTGTTGAGCTGGCTTGTCACGAGCAGAAGATGGAACATTTTCCTCTCCTCTATTAATCTGACTAAATCTCCTCTGCTTGACAGGTTTGTTGATCTTTAAACTTGTAATGTGGCTGCCCCGGCACATCATATATCCATAATGTATAACATATCCCGAAGTCTTATACACAACCACAGCTGAGTTGCTATCAAAGCCACTGGGACACATCAGTGCTTCTTGACAGGACGGCATATGAATCCATGAAGCCAAACGCATTTGCACATGCAACGATTTCTGTGCCTTGATACAGCTTCCATACTAATCACTTAGGAATCCATAGATTTGACTGTAAACTGCACAAATTGTTCTGTGTATAACTACATTTTCTTTAGCTGTCTTGTTGTGTACATAACTACCACTCTGAAGTCTTTTCATTGTCCATGTAGGGATTGATCCTTAATAATCATTTCATCTCATTTATACCTCAGAGAAGATGGTGTTTGCTGATGTTCACTCGCCTTAAACACATTGTGATGGTTGGACTTTAATCTGATGAGCTTCAGTTGGTTGTTAAGAACATCAGAGCACTGCTGGATGTCATTTAACAGAGCCCACCTGTTCCTTAAGCTACACAATGCTGAGTTACAGGAAGACGGTATTTCTGAATAAATATGTGCACTCAAGAAATAAGCTTCTCTGAGCCTTCTACTTGGTGTAACTATTATATTATAAGGTCTGCCAATAGTGTGCTCCATCAAACTGTCAATCCTTATGAAACCATTCAAAGCAATCGCATGCTAACGTGTCCAAACACTACCTGTTGGCTGATGGGAAGCTGAGAGCAAGACCAGTGACAAGTGTGTTATTACACTAACCAGACAAATGTGTCTTAGCATGGACACAGGAAACTGTAAGGCGCCCCCAGGGCCAAAGGTTTCCTGTTTGGCCCCTGCTGATCCCAACACCACCGTCCCCAACCTGCTACTGTTTACTGTGAATGTGCTCTGTTGCCTTGAAGTGCAGTGCAAACATCAATCAATCAAATTCAATTCAATTAGTATAGCCCTTATTCACAAATCACAATTTGTCTCATAGGGCTTAACAAGGTGCAACCTCCTCTCAAACCATACAGTGTGTGGCAACATAGTTATATGCTCAAGACACAGAGACCACCCAGTCCATTACTGTAATATTACTACTCTGCCTCAGGGTTTCTGTCTGTTAGTTTGTGGTGCTTTGATTAAACACAACCACATTCAGGAATTTGTACCACTTGTGAACTACAATATGAAATTTGACCAGAAATCATACCATGTGGCTTTTTAACTGCATATCACATCTTTGTCAATAGATGAACGCTGGTGTCACTAAGATCACTCATCACATAACCTAAGAAGGTCATTCAACAGTCTCCTTGTTCTTTCTCAGTCTGTCACAATGCCTGTGAACACGTATAACAGAACACGTCAACTTGTTATAACACAGTTGTATGTTCAAGGGTTCATGATTGTGATAAGTTTGGTTTTATTTAGTTATTTAAAAAAAACAGGTCAGACTTTCGTTCTTAATCACCAGCTGGAATGGTTACATCTGTATCTGTTCGTAGATTTTGATGCAGGGCCTTCTCTAAGATAAGAAGTAGTAAATAGGATTTTAGAAATACTTAGGTTAAGTTTCATTCCTTGTTTTGGTTTGTACATTTAGTTCAGTTTTCACTCATATTTTCTGTCAACTTTTACTACTTATCATGTAAATTATGTTTAAAGCCACTACCCCATTGCCTAGAGTCCATCTTTCATCATTAATGAACTCTCTGGGTCGTATGTGTCGGTTTTTCTGTCAATCAAAAACCAAGCTAGCTGAATGGTGTTTAAAGTAGCTCCCTCCACCTTCACCACAGGATTTGTCTTCAGCTTCCCAGAGGGCAACACTGTAATTGCTGTAATTTATACAACCTGTAAATTGATTTCATTCATACGGCCAGTGCCAAAGATGCATGAATTATTAATATAAATTCCTGTGCTTGGCTCACTCTGTGTGCCCTCTACAGGGGACTACCCCTCTCAGTCTAAGTTACTGATGCAGAACACTCTGATTCTGTGTGCTGTTTAAGATTGCTGCATCATTCATATGAAGGCACAGACAGGGAGCTCAAACATGAGTTCTGAGATGAAAGTAGATAGAAACTTAATAAGGCAAGACTCAAGCTTATGTTCAGTTCACAGCTGTAACGATGATATGCGGAGGGAGGAGAGTGCAGCAGAGATCCACTCTTACTGCAACAACCCCAAGTTCAACCGTTAAGGGGGCACGTGAGAGCAAACTGGACAACTGTATAGAGGTGGTCCTTTTCCCATCATGGATTCATTAACAAAAAAATCATTTTTTAAAAAAGCGACGAGAGTATAGTGTGCACCCAAATAATGCATGTGCTACTGAGATCAAAGCTGCACCTGCACACTAGAGTGGTGCCATCAACACACTTTCATTAGTGCAGCTTCATCATTTCAGAATCATGTCTACATCAGGTTAACTCATTTGAACAAGTAGACTTGACCAAAGTCAATAAAGAATTATACTCTGAGAAATATTACTTCAGATTCTACAGACATGCAAGCCTCTCTGAGAGCTTGTCACAGTGGTACTTTGAGCCGAGGACTAATATCACCAAACTAACATGCAAATCTTTAGCAGCTAATGTTTTATCGCTGTTGCACTCACCAAAGAAACTAAACACACAAACACACACACACACCTAATTATCGAATTTGCAGAGGAATTAGAAAAACCTTGTGAAACTAAATTGTTCTTTTCCCCCTTTTGCAGGGTAGAAAATTAACTGAAGAAAATTAACAAGATCCTAAGATTTTCTGAAGGACCTGCAGCGCTTTTAAAACTTTGCTTAATTCATGTCTGAGACTGAAATGTAAACACAGAGGCAAAACCACTGGTCGCATGAAAAACATAGACTGGGGATAGACTGTATGTCGTGTGTATCCATGTATGAGCCACTTTACAGCAATGACTGATGCTATACCGTCTGTGTGTCAATGTGTGTGCGTCTTAGATACGCAAACATATGAAAACACAGTGCAGATTGTAGGTTACTGCAGGAGAAGCTACCTGTCTTTCACAGGGGCAGCAAATCTGAACAATCAAGACAGGAATGACTGGTGCGAGGAGGATCTTCAGAAACAGACGTCAATCCTTTCAGCATCACACTAAATCACTGCACTCACTTCTTAGAAAGGTACGACCGTTATTTTACATTACCCATTCCTCTCTCTCTCATTGTGTGTGTGTGTGTGTGCATCAGCTGTGTGATGACAGAGTTTTACGGTCATTCTTGTTTATTTAGAACACAAACAGTATAAACAATATTTACAGTATGTGCACACACGCATCAGTGACATACTGGAGACTAAATCCTCTGCCACGTGTTAGTGAATGGGAAACAACTCAACACAGCTCTGAACCAGATGTTTAGTTTGAACTCATCAAACATCTTGGAAACCATGGCTGTGTATTACTGACAGTCGCTATACATTATCACTAATGTTTTATAGTAACACACAATACACAATGAGAAACTTTATATATGACTTCCTAGTTTTGCACTGGCTCACAGTAAATCGTGTAGATCTACGGCCAACCAGTAGCAGCATTCGCGGCAATGACAGACAGAATCTTTTATGGTTTTTAATAAAGACAGAGCCCACAGCAGACTTCAGAATAAGACAAACAGCCGCAGTGGTTCTCTTTCCCTGCTCAAAGCTACACCTTGAAAAACACATTCAAGCTCCTGACTCTGAAGTCAGACCACAACTGTGGGGCTTTGATTTTCATATTTTAATTAACAACCAGGTCAGTGAACAGTACCTTCTCTACCTCATATTAGATTCAATGAGGGATTTAAAAACACTTTGGTTTTGATATACAGATTCAGCACTTGATTCAGGATAGGTCAAATTCACTCAACTCTAACTTCTGAACTGACCCTCAGATCCATTTAAAACTGTTCCACCTGCCCCAAGCTACCTCAAGCAGTTAATAGGAGCTGTAAACTTAGGTGAACATTAAAAGCTGTGAGGCCAGTGTGAGTGTTACACCTCTCTGACCTGGTCAGACAACTGACAGGTCCAAAAAAAAACATAGGTCATGTCATCTAAATGAGACCCAGAAACATTTACAGTTGTTTGACGATGTTTGACGCTTGAATTGCTTCATCGCTGAACTAAATGAGGTAAAACTAAACTTGAGGCATTATAAGAAAAAAAATGAACAACTCTAAGTTGTTAAATACTAGAATTTCAGGTGTCTATAAATTGCAAAACATCTACTGAACAAAGAGAAGAAAAAAACGAAACTGCCATCTGACGTTGTAATGATACATGCACTTACTTGTCATCACTGCTGTTATTTACAGGCTATTGGCAGAGTGACTCTTTTTTGGACTGGCATGTCATATAATTTTATTTTCAGCAATAAATTAAGCATCTCAGCTTTAAAGATTTTACAGTTTTTGTCACTCACTCCTCTTGGGGTTGGGCTACTAGATGGGCCCTGCAAAATGTCCTATTTCTTGGCTGTTAGGCTCAATTCCATCCAAGAAATGTGAGCAATGGGTTTTGAATTTCTGAATTACCACCACCATAGTATAGTTATTAAACTATCTAGTCTAAGAAAGTCTAATTTCACCTGCTCTATTAGTTAATACTGTGCTCAAATGGTACATATTCCTGAATAGGAAGTTATGTGTTATGAAATCAGCATAAATTAATTAATACCAGGTATTTCTTCAGCATGGGAGCACTGATCGGATTCTGAGTCTCTGGTCTTGGGTTGTGGGGCGGGGGTTGGGACTTCGCAAACATATACAGACATGGTGATCACAATTAAAGTTGTTAGACAATATAAGAAAGATCTGTTTTATTAACGAAGTGTGGACTCTTATCTGTGATGAGAAATCGGAGATATCACTATAATTAAAAAGTACAGTAAGTCAATCTGTGTAAAGCAGTATATGTGTGAGTATAATGTTTGTGTTCTAAACTGGGAGGAGTCTGTCATTTTTGACATACAATGTGACAAATGTTTACTCAAGTGCACATTTTTTTAGTTTGTGGTAAGTTACATATTTGTTTTTAAAGAAATATTTTGTAACATCAGTTCTACCTGAAGTTTCATTTTAGGTTTGTTGGTTTTTTTTCCCTGGGAGGGAAGCTTAAAGGAACAGCCCAGAATTCTTGAAAGACCCCTTGTTTTCAGTCTTTCCCAGACTCAGATGAGAAGATCAATATCATTTTCATCTTTGAGCATCCTGTACAGAGAGAGGCCCAGGATGTGTTTATCTCAGCCTAGCACAAAGACTGATAACAACATCTAACAGCAGAACCCTAAACCTTTTTTGAAGGCCCTCCAGTCTACCATGCAAAAGCAATGACTTGTATGTCTTATATAACTCTACACATGTTCCTTGATTTTTTATGGTTACTACAGCCAGGGGACCGTTTCTCCACAGAAGATATAGAACAAAAGACAGGATGAGGGGGTTTGTAACGTTTCCAATACTGTCACGCCAATAATCTGCCTCCAGGACTTGACAAAGTCTCTCATTGTCATTCTGGTGCTGTTGGTTTGGCACGTTTGGTATTGCATTACATTGAAGACACTAGGGGTCTAAAGCTGTTTCAAAAACAGTGTGAGAGACTGACACCCCCCTGGGAGGACAGGGGAGGAAACATGAGAAGGCAGTTTTCGAACCCTGCTGAGCACACGTGCCAGAGTATAAACTTACACTTACATACACACACATGTTCTAATACTTAGTGCCACATGCTCTCTCAAAAACATTTTTTAAACAGATCTAATATTAGCAGTCCTCTAATATTTCCTATAGTCACAAACAAGTAATAATATTAGGCATTTGTGAATATGTGAAGATAAAAAAAAGATACTGGATTAAGACAAGGCAAGGTTGTATGTGTATGTAAGTGTCACAACTGGGGGTCTAGCTGCAGCTCACTCAATCTGTCAGACATTCTTCTCTGAACCCTGGGAGAGAAGCAAAAGAGCAAAGGATGGTAAAGAGAAGACACCGTCAGGCTGAAACCAGATAGACGTTTTTTTCTGTAGGGTTCATCACTTTTAAATGTTCCCTTAATCACAGACAATGAAGCTATCACAGCGGAATGGGAGAGGCACTGAGAGAGACAGCGGAGATTTCTCACCTCTCTCGTTTGAAGCATTAGTAGTTCTCCTTTCACATCTCCATCATCCTGTGAACCTTCATTAAGTGAATCAGTCAGTGAAATGAAAGAGAAAGAGCCTGCAGCCAGTGGCGGTGCGCTGAACTGAGTGAATGGCGAGACATGGCAGTTTAAATGCCACCTATTCCTTCACGCATATCCACTTGGGACACATTAAAGGCAGCTGGCTTAAAGAGTGGCCTGATATAACAGCTTGTTACAGGGAGATACTTTGAAGCGGTGGAACTGTTTCTTTTTGCTATCCACTATCTTCCAAAAACAAGAAAAGAAAGAGGGATATTTAAAAAGAGGTCTGACTTTGACTGTTTCCTCTGAATACAACTGTGTGTGATGTAGATCCACTCACACACTCATTATAGTAGACATCTTCCAAAATAAACCTATGGTAAACCTAGCTGGGCTTGACGTGCATTAATGAATTTTTAATAGAGGCCCGATCTGAAGGGGTCCAAACACAGCCAACTCAAATAGACCCAAGAATAATTGGACTTGATGCAGAACACAGTTGATCTCAACAGCCCCGAACAGAGAGAACACATCAACTCCGGCTACAACATGATTAGCTATTAATTAACAAGCTCCTGCAGTTGAAAAGAGCAGCATTTTTTTAGACTAATAATAATGTAAAATTAAGGGATGAAGCCATCGAAAAATAATTCATGTGCTTCAAAAACCAATTTATAGAATAATTAAAACTCTTCTTTTCACCTCTTGCACCTACAACAAAATAGCTTTCCCTTGTCACAATTATGAATAGACATAATCATTTTCAAACCAATTTAATATCAATCAATTTGGGACCTACGTTTTACATAGAGGTTGCTGATTGCCTAGAACTTTTTCACCTCTCTCACTTCTGTGGTCGCAATGCACAGGAGAGCCTTTCTCCTGGGCTAACGTTGTTGCTATAGCTGCTAACTCAGCAGTTGACATGGAGCTTCACTTGGGTCTTCAGGGGCTGTAGCATTCATTTGTGACACTGTAGCTACAGAGTGTTTGTTGCTTTAGTACCAGAGCGCACCTGTACACATACAGTGTTGCATTTTGAAGGATATGTAACCACTCTGTTCTTGCCATGTTTAAACATAGAAGTCACTGACCACAAAATTGAATGATAAAACTGACTTTATAAATAGTTCATTCATATTAAAACTTTTACACAGAGGTCAACCAAAGGTGTAGCTGCATACTAGACCTAGATGTATTAGGTAGTAATCAGCATGGTTTTAACCAACATTGGTGATGAAGTTTTTTTTATTTTGAATGATATAATTTACCTTTGATTGAGCAGATGAGTCCATTCATTCTGAGGAGAAGCTGCAGTGCAGGTGAAGCTCATCTCATGTGCTATGTGACATTGTGAGGTAGCACAAACTGTTTATGTGTAACAGGCTTTGTGCTGTTTCTTTGTAAATGCTTCACTAATAAAGAAACAATCAGAAGAGCGAATGATGGATGAAAAGATGTGATGCCTCATTTTCATATTTTTTAGTTATTTTTAACTCAGTAGAAAACAATCATAATTCTCTGTGTTCTCTGTTAATGTGGAATGTTTTCTTGTGTGTTATTCAGTTTACATTGTGAATCAATCAATCAATATCAGAATGACATCTTTGACCATTGCATTGGTTTTGATTGGCTCATTTGCACGGCATACACTTTAGTTATGATTGTATCTTGAAACAATTTACATATTCGAATTGAACCCAAATAAATGCGGGCTGTAAATGTTCTATTTCGTCACTTAATTAACAATAAAATGGCAGAGCATCATTCTGATGTGCTCCGACAGCACTACACCTATTCTTTTACTGCTCACTTTGCTCTGCTTTGATCACAAGCTCACTGACTGCCCTTGGCTTCCACTCTATTGTAAACTCGCTACACAAACACATACTATGGACCAAGCTATTTCGAACCTATATGAGATGATGGATAACAAGCTCCATTTAATTGAGACCCACTTGTGTATTAGATATATTAACACACAGAGCAAAGCAGGAAAACAACAGACCAGGTCAGAGTAAAATTGGGACCTGGTGTGGTGTGGTCTCAATTCCTCAAAATCGACTAGACCTTTAGGGAAATGTCACAAAAGCATATTGACACTCAAAAATATACTCTAAACTGTCAGAGTTTCACTAACTCAACACCTGATTCATTTCTATGTACATTTTTCTGATGTGGAGGCATTTTATCAAATCCTAAGTGTCCAAAGAAGTCTTTAGTGTCAAGGTTCTGTTGCTTGGAAGAAACAGTGTGTGAATCTAAATTGTCATCAGCTTTGTCCATTTCAGAAATGAAATGTCATCAAGTAGCTGTGGTCAGTTAGGATTTTGGGTTCCATGAAATATTAGCAGATCACATTCACCCATGCACATCTATACATATCTTGCAACACACACATTGCAGGTACCTCTTTGGGTGCAATTTAGGGATTAGTATTTTGCCCAAGTACACTTTGACATGCCTTCTCAGGAATTGAACCACCGACCTTCCAATGAGTGAATGAGGGAATCACCCTTAAAAGTGTGCAGGTATCAGTTTCTGAAGGCTGGTCTAAAATGGTCTGCTGCCACAGAGAAAATAAATTCATGACATGTGAAAACAAGTTCTTAGCATCTTTACTGCAGCCATAAACCAGGGAGAAAATCTGTCAAACAACCAAGAATTATGTCTGTCACAGATGATGAGCTCAAAGAGGCTGAAGTGTGACAAATACTAACAGAGAAAATATATTACTCAGAGAAAATATTACAATTCACTGCTGAGCAGCGACTTTTAGGCAAGCAGAGCTGCAGAATACCTCAACCCACTGCCCGAACAAAGCACCGATGGAGTATCCAACAGCATTGGAGATAGATAGATTCTCCGTCATTCAGGTCATGATAAGTCCAGGAGTTGCTGTATGTAGGCAACTGAACTCTCTTGTGATTCTTGAATATGCTTCACTTCTCATCCAAGAGGTTCTTCAGTTCTGCCTGACTGGAGGGAGGTTGAAGGTATTTAACCTCCTGTTACTGACCTTGAGAGTCATGTTAAACATGTAGGTCGTTAACCCCCCCAGCCAACTCTTGGGTCATTGGGGGTCCCATGAGTCAAGGTTTGGATGACTGTGGATACCTGTAAGTTGCAGACTCACCCTGCTTTACTATGAGTCATTCAGGTCACAGAATGTGAGGTATGGCTGGGGAGAGAACTTAGGGCAGCATTGTAAGTGGCTGAGAGTTTGTGCCAAAGACCACCTTCTCTGTTGAGTCGTGGTTTGACAAAACTGGCATCTTTCACTCCTCAATACAATGCATACATAACCAAGTGTCCTTTGTCCATGAGGTGTATGAGATGTATGTAGACTGCTGAGTCCTGGCTCTGCTGTGGTCGTGCAGATGGTCGCTCACACTGAGTCTGGTTCTACAAGAGGTTTCTCCTCGTTAACAGGGAGTGATTTCACTGTGTGTGGGTTTCCTATAGTTGTTTTCAGGCATGAACTCCGGAGGATGTCCGCAGCTTTGGGTCCAGATTTTCTCTGGAATTTGCCTTTCACACATGAACAACACTGTGGCAGATTCTCCACTCAGACGTGTTCCCAACAACACCGCTTTTTAATCCAGAGGTATTTGTTTTCTTTTTCAACACACCCACTCGCTCGCTGTGAATCCCGTGAAAGATCACCTGCTTTATAATCACATCGGGTCCCTTTGGACATTCTGCTGATTTTTGATCAGGAGGCGGGCCAGAAAAAATTTGCAGAGAGTCCGGAGGCTCTCACTCTGACATTTGCGTTCAGGTTGAGGTTCTCTGGACCTCATTGCATGTTCTAAAGCATCTCTCATTTGCTATTGACAACAGAGCAAAAGAGGCTATCTTTGTCAACCTGGAAAGGCATCTCTCAACATTATTCAACACAGGAGGTGGTCTAAGGCACTGACTATCAGCCACCCAAAATACTGTCCTAAGACCTTAACATGGTTAGGTGGCTGTATTTATATAGTGCTTTGCTAGTGTTACGGTCCATTTATAGCTCTTTGCTCTCTCTCTTTGCTCTCTCTCTCTCTCTCTCTTTCTCAACCACTATCTACATCTGCAACTTATTCACTGAACCATTCCTAAAGGAGCCGCACCACTCCCTGGTAATGCTTTCGAAGAAAAGAGTGTTGGAGTAATTTTAAAATGTGCAAGTACAGTTCACTTCCCATGTGTACAATAATGCAAGCAATATACTAAATCTCAGAAAGGTGGAAGTTGAGTCAGTGGCAGCTTGACCACACACTTGTCTGTAGCTCGCCATACTTAGACACCCGTTGGATATCTCAGGTTTGATTCTCAATGCACAAAAGTCCAATTAATTATATGTTCCCATTAGCTTGACAAACCATAGCCTTTGCCAATTGCTTACAATCACATAATTTTGGTGAGAGATTGAATCATAATATTGTGAGGTCTTAACTTATAATATGAGATAAAGTACGTTGTCATTTGGAGCTATACAAATACAATTTAATTTAATACATTTTCTTATGAAAAAGCACTGATTGGTGGATTCATAAAGCTTGTTATCCATTATTTAAAATCTTCATATTAAAAGTTATTAGTAACTTAAGCTGTCAGATAAATGTAGTGGAGTAGAAAGTATTACATTTCTCTATGACTTGTGGTGTAGAGGATGCTCAGCATTTCCCTGCTTTGAATGTCTCCATCCATCAGTCATGAGTCACATCTCAGGCACGACATCAGAGCAGTTAAACAAAGTGCGGTAAGAAAAACTGCAACATTACCCATAAAAACACTTTGTTCAAGTTGAATCAAAAACAAGGCAATCTATCGCACACAATAACAAAGTTTGCTATTCATAATGGAGACACCATAACAGAGAGTCTGGTGCACTCAGCAGAAAAAAATGCAGTCTGAACAGCAGCAGATTGTGTATCGTGTCTGTTATTAATGGGAAAATGAGAATGTGTCTCACTGTTGACAATAAACGAAATCATTTTAAGACCGTTGGGGAAATGGACTTTGCTCCAACTTCTGTAGAAGCTGCATAAATCACAAGACTGCAGAGAAAGTCACTGATCTTATACAGTTTATATTCACAAATCCATTTGTTTCACAAAATGAAACAACTGGTGTATTCTGCCACTTTGTTGACAAATGTCCCCTTTTTACTCATGAGTGTAATTATATTTAGCTTTTTTTATGTGGACCACACTAGTGTCTGAATTAATAAACATTGTCAGTTATTTTACAGAAAAATTATACACATAACGTTGCAAGTCCTGTATATGTGGAGCCTAACTCTATACTTATATTGGACTCATGCATTTAAAGTGCTTAAACAATTAATGGTTGTCTGATTTTCATCATCACTTATTTCATTTATAGTAGTGGGGCACAGTGACTCAGGGTCGTCCATTAACTAGAAGTTCGGTGGTTCGATCCTCAGCATCTTCAGTCTGCATTTCCAAATGTCCATGGTTAAGATACTGAACCCCAAAATAGCCTCCCTCAGCTGTGCCAACAGTGTATGAGTGCTGAGTTATAGAAAAAAATGCTGTGGTATAGAAGTGCTTTATTAATGTAAGTGTAACTGGGTGAATGTGGGTTGTATTGTATAGCGTTTTGTGTGGTGAACAAGACTGGAAAAGTACAGTTCATTACCATTCATCAGACAGTGTCTGTAAATATAAGGAAATGGAAGAAAAAAAACTCAAGCAAAAGTTAAATAACAAAATTATCAAATAAATGGCTGATTCAAATGCATAGGCTACATTGGCTGTTGAAAGGAAATGTAAAATACACATAATAGGTATTATTACTAGGATTAATGCCTGTGATTTGGATTTCTGCACTTTGGGTTATACAAGTTAACTGATGGAGTCAGCAGACATATCTGATGGAGAGAAAGAAAAAAGACTGAGGGGAAATTCAATAAAATGAGAAGGAATCCAATGAAGGACAATGTGGTGCCGAGAAACAAAAGAGAGTGGAGGGTTTATGTGATAATTCAGCCTGTAAATGTCACGTAAATACCAAGACACAAGAATCAAGCTAACTTTGATTGCACCGTGCCTTTATCAGCCCCTAGAGCAGACGCTGTGGTCAGAAATACACTTCACATGCTGTATGCTTCTGGTGTGAAATGTCAGTGGCGTGAGGGCAGTTGCACCTTATTAAACTTTTCCAGCTTAATCTTTCTTCCTTTGTTTCTTTCTCTCTGAGAAACAGAGTGTCGGTTCAGCTTCAGAGAGAGTCGGAGAAGAAGACAAGAGTTAATTATATTGTGCTACATTGAATGTCAGGTAAGCTACTTTAAGATTGCACAGGATGCTTGTTTTCCATAAATTACTGTTGCATTAAACAGTATATATTAACACTGACTATAATTGAGCCATACCAAGATACAAAGAATGCCTAGATAATAGAAATGACACAGAGGAAAGGGGAGGTATCAAACTTCATTTCAAAGTCAGACAATCATGTTGTGTTATTTCTTATATTGTTGCACTTAGCAGATATACTGATATGTTAGAGTTCAGAGTGTGACCATGTCCATCTATGCTTCACTGAAGGGCTTAAAATCATGGGTCATGTGGATGTGGGTCAACTGAATCAACCCTATCGCCAGAGATAATGCTGATATTTGACAATTCTGCAGGAATTAGATACATTTCTTTTCCTGTTTAAAACACTTCGATAAGGTTATAGTATAGTTAAGATGAGGCATTTAAAACACTTGGTTAAGGTTAGAGGAAGGTCATTGTGATGGTTTGAAAAGCACCTGGTGGATTGTGACAAAACCCCAAAATCGAATCACCCACATGAAATGCATATAGCTACATTTCCACCACCCAGACATACAAACTTAGGCTACATCCATACTACTATGTTTTCACTTGAAAACTCAAATGATCTCAATCCACATCAGCGTTTTGGCTCTGTAACAGGCGACTGCTCATGTGCACTGGGCATGCATGTGACATTGGAAAGAGGAATTGCTTACGCATGTGAGCAGTTGTATCAATGTAAAATGTTGAATATACCTGCACAACAGCTGTTAGCAAACACAACAGGGTCAGCGACACTTGCAATTGATTATTCATTTTGTGTAGCCATGGCTAATTTCAATTGTTTTCTTGCAGAAGGGGGCCATGTGATAGGAGCCAGACAAACTAATGAAGGCAGTGTTGAGACCAAAAAGACCCAATCAGCAAGCGGTTGTAGGTGTCTACGTCATTGTTTCCAAACATATCCATTTCTGCCTGTCCAGACTAATAAGCTTTAGTTTTCAAACTAAAAGGGGGAAAGCAGCATTTCCAAACTTCTCTTTTCTCTAGTGTGGACTGCAGACGAATCTGTAGCAGAGTTGATGCTTTTCAAACAAAATGCACTCATGTGGATGTAGCCTTACTTATGTGTATCTGTGTTTCTATTCTTTCCCTTTGACTTTGAACCATAACAGATTCATGCATCTGGTTTTTCTATAGGATGGTAATGTGCAGGAAAAATTCTCCACAAAAAGCAGAGACTAAGATTCCATAGCAATGACACCAACCCACAGGTAGGTCATCTGACACATATCACACAATCACTTGATGAGGCTGTTGAATAAGCTGTCTCCTCAGCAAGTCCATGTGTTATTTTATCAGCCGTCACAAACTTCGATCTTACCCGCAGATAGAGAGCAGCGGTGTCAGGTTCGTCCCAGTACGTGTTTTTGCATTTATGTGGAGGCAAAATCGTTCCACGCCCCAGTCTCACTGACCCACATAAAAGGCTGGGAAGGAAAACCTGCCTCCAACACGCTCCCTCATTAGGTGAGGGCTCAATACCTCACTGTGATTTATGTGCACTGTCTATGCCAGGGACAGCTACAGCATACACACATCAACACAAGTAACAACAAGTAACATACAGCCTACTGGTGTTGCATAAAACCCTCTTTGTCTGCTGTTTGCCCTGCTGCCATTTTCTAATTTGATGTCCGTGGTCTCAGCCTGGGTTTCATACAAGTGTCTGTACAGCCGCAAGGAACCACAGCAACTCAACTCTCCAGCTAAGTCCAACTGCTTTCCCTCTAAACAGACACTGAGAATCACACTGAGTATTTCCTCTGTTTGCTTTGGCTTTTGAAGTTTAAGGCTCAATGATTTTAGGTTTTCATTGAGCAAAATATACTTGAATCTTTTAAAGGAGACCGCTTCAAACCAAACCCCCCAGATTTTCTCCTTGCCTCTGACCTCATGTAGAGGATCAAAAACCCTCCACTTATACAGTTGCTAATTAACACTTGCGTAATCATCTTATATAACTGAGTCATAAAGGAAGCAAAAGCATGGTTTATTTGTGCCGTGCCAACAATTACTTGGAGTATATTAATGACCATGTTAACAGTGAATGACAAAACATTCTCATGTCAAGGTCACATAGCTGATCTTGCACTTTCAGGCTGCTCACATTTTATCACCACTTCAATGATTTCTCACCTATGAGATCTTATAAGTTCCAATGATACAAATAAAAAGGTCCAGAGCAGCAACTACATTGAGCCTGTGATGTTACCTTTGCTTCTGTTCACCTGACAAGGACCTATAATGGTTGTGTGACTTATTAGCGTTTTGCCAGTACAAGCTAAAGTATCACAACTTTATTATTGTTATAGTGCCACAAACCCCTGTTTGTGTCACAAACCCATTTCCTACCAGCTATTGGTTGGTCTTCTTTTTCTCTCGCTTGGTTTCTTAGGGTTAGGGTTAGCAAGGCTTTATTCAAAGTTAGAAGAGGATTCAGCAGGATGCTCAAGGTGACACTGACATCAACATATTATAGTAAACAAGCCAAGTTATCCCTTCAATCAAATGTGTGTGCAGCTTAAGGTCACAGAAGGGAGGTTTACAAGGTAACTCAAAGTTTGAGAAGTTAACAAAAAGCTTGTGAAGCGAAAGAAAAAATAAGTCAAGATCCGTCACATTTTCATACGGGTTGTTTTAGAAGGCTATGGCGGTTGTTTTGCAGGACTCACCAGTATAAACATACAGCTCCTATTTCTTAAAGGAGAAATAGTTAAAATATGTTTCACATTTTTCACCTAGATATTTTTGTATTTCAAACTTTTTTACCATTTTCTCAACAAATTATCCAATACACTTTTTTTTTAATAATCTACAATGACCACAGAGATGGATATACTAGCCCAACCTGGCTAGCCCAACGCTTTTTTGAGAAAAATCCTAATCCCTCCCTCTAGGTCACATAATCTTCTGCTTTCAACTCAACTCACAAAATAACATAGTGATGTTGTGTTTTGAGGAATACCCTGAATAACTGCCCCATTGTTTCCGTTAAAACAGTTGTTGCTGATGAGTTTATCCAATGACATTTTTATTAAGACGACAAGCACCACAAACATAATTTCATGAAAGAATTCAGCAAACAAAACGCTCTGTGTGGCCCGATACCATGAGGAATGTGTGAGAAAATGTGCTTTTGTGTGATTTGGGAGAACTCAACCTTGAAATATTAATGCTGTGTTAGCTATTGTTATTCATGGCTTGTCAGTTCATTTCATTGGGTGTATATCTCATTTTGGAGCAATACTCCTTTGCTAAGCAACACTTCCTCGTGCATGTTACCAACAGGGACATTCCATGCAGATTTGATGAAGTCAATAAATATTGCATCAGTGTTTCCTGGAGCTCACATCTATCTGTTCATCTATCTGTGTCTGTGGCCCCCAGTCGGGCTCAGCAAGGTTAAAGCTTTACAGCCAGGCAGTAAACCTGTGGAGACAATCCTCAGGTGTCTCAAAACTGGGATTGGCCTCTCACCCACACACGCACAAGCACACACAAGCACACACACACACACACACACACACACACACACACACACACACACACACACACACACACACACACACACAAGCACACACAAGCACACACACACACACACACACACACACACACACACACACGCACACACAACACACACACACACACACACACACACACAGTAAACCTACAGTTTGCTATCACACTCTAATTGGAACTCATGCTGGCCTCTATGCCTGTCTATTGAACTCAGTCAGTCATTTAATGTGTGTGTGTGTGTGTGTGTGTGTGTGTGTGTGTGTGTGTGTGTGTGTGTATTTTGACATTTGTAGTTGATAGGTTTGATGAAAATTGATTCATATTTTGATACAAAATACCTAAAAGAAAATAGTATTTTTGAATTCTGTAAAATACTTTCAGTGAGATATCTATGATGATGTCATGAAAAAGAGTAAGATATTGATTGAGAAAAGCTCATATACTGCTCCTGTGAAACAAACATGTTATTATGTGAAAAAAATGCTCAAGTGAGAAACTCATTTACTTTGCACATAATTTTAACTCCAATTTTCCTTGACAGCCATAATGTTGCCGGTATGGATGTGGACTAGTCCTCAAATCTTAAAATGTCTTTAAAAGTCCTAAGTATAACTTGCTGAAACCCTTAGACACCCTGCTGAAATGTCTCTTCCTATCAGCCCTACTGTAGCCAGGTGCTATGACCGTCAGTCCTGTAATACAGCAGAAAAGGTCTGCAGAGATAAGCATAAATACCTGGCTTATGCAGGTCTGTAAAGCCATCCACCACACACCTGCTGCCCTCCATATGAGCACCAGCATCCAGATGTTCCTTAACAACCGTTTCCCCTCCCAAACTGGTAATTATGCTGCCGCAGCTTCGCTCTTGGCCCAGTAAATATGCACCACTGCCGCGCACACCAACGCCCTGCCTCCCTGCCACTTGGATACAGTCAAAGTCTAAATACCTTTTACTGCATTGTTGTCATTTCACAAGTCTAATCCTCAATTCACTGACCTGTCGACACTCGCACCGCCATGCAGACACGCACAACCCCACAGCTCTCACATGAGTTTCAACGTGATCATAATAACATTATTGAGAGCTTAATCTCAGTCTTTACAAGCTGGAACATGCAGACAAATATATAGTACAAAGAGTTGAACAAACAGTACTTGGCCTGGAAATAATTGTGTCTGTGTGTATTTGGGTCTGTCAACGAGCTCTTTCAACACTTAATAATAGAGTTTAGTTATGTACAAAGAAAACAACAAGGTGTTACCTTTGGAACACTGATCTAATCCGGTCTGACAGACAAGTCTACGTCTTTTTAGAGCAAAACACATTCATTTGTTCTTCCTTTGAGGTCTTTTCTTTTTCTGTGACATGGTTTCCACACATAAGACCCACAGGTAAGTCGAATAGAGAGAGAGAGAGAGCTTATCTTACAAGACAGACTAGATGAGAGAAACAATGCTCTCTCTCTCCTGCCCTTCAAATAACCACCTCAAAATGAAAGCAGCATCGTTTTGATTAATGAACACCATCTACATCATGTACAATGATCTGCCAGAGTAGATTAGGAGCAAATTAAATGGTGATTATTGAATGAACTGCATTCATATAGCTCTTTTCCAGGTGATTACAACCACTTGTTACACTACGAACCACATTCACATTCATAGCAGCACTTCTCTGTCACTCATACATCCCATTCACACAGAGTGCAGCCATCAGGGGCAATTTGGGGTTCAGCATTTTGGCTAAGGACACTTCGACAAGTGGACTGGTGGAGCCGGGGATTGGAGAACTGACCTTGCAATCAGCGAATGACCCACTTTACCTCCTGAGCCACAGCCATCACCACCACCACAAAAAAAGGTGACATCGGATTGATTTAGTGCTCCAAACTGTGAGGCAGCTCCAAATGCTGTGTGAGAGAGAGAGACAGAGGGAGACTGCTCAGTCCTCTCCTCCCACATTAGCTCCATCTATCCCCATCTCTTCCCTGCTAAGTCCCTCTTTGACAGCAGCTGCTAATATTGACTCATTGCAAAACCTGTCCTGCTTATTAGACTTTCATGAAGATCGATCAGGGCGAGTTTTCACAGTTTTCATTTTGCATCTTCACACACTCCTATTTTTTTTCTTTTGGAGGGCAGGGGGCATGATTTACTATTCCAATTAGTTTTTGCTTTAAAATCAATGCTCTCCCATGTTAATCAATAGAAGAGAGGGATGATTTCCTTCTGTGGCATGGACAAAGACGGCAGCAACGTCAGACACAGCGATTGTGATGCACTTGCTTAAGTCCTTCTACTTCACAAGAAGAGTGAGAGGAAAAACTACAGGCCATTAACTGACTGCATCACCCCTTGGTGTGGGAGGACTGTACTCAGCAGTGTAGTAAAACTGCATCTACATTTTTTTACGTTTAAATACATAAATATGGGATAGATGAGCATATCAGCTCCATCAGTCTCACGAAAGATGGACTTTCACTCCCACCATCCAGGGATCAAACTGTAGACCTCCGAGTCACAAGTGCACCACTGCCACAAGGAGCCTCAACAAAATATTCCCTTCACTTCCATTTCTTATTAAACTTTAATGTAATAGACAGTTTGCATAGTTTGTACCAATGAAATTGTGTTTTGTTTGTAAATTACATTTTTTTATAAAAATCTGGTGATATTAAAAATTATCCTTGAATGCATGATATTCATTCCATAGTACATTGAGCAATGTAAAGGAGCAGTAAAAAACGTATGTCTGATATGTCTGGGGGGGGGGTGTTACAGCAGTTTAAAATTCTTCCTAGGTCTGTGTGTGTGTGTGTGTGTGTGTGTGTGTGTGTGTGTGTGTGTGTGCGTGTGCGTGTGTGTGCGTTGCTGTCACAAGCTACCTTTGTGGGACAAATTCAGACCTAAAACCAGTAAACAGCTTGTCCAACTGGGGGTAAAAGTTTTGTCCCCAATTGGATACATTTTGGTTGAGACATTCACAAATGTTAACATAGCAGAATACAGAATGATGTTGGGTTAAGGGTTAGTGTTGCTTAAATTATGGCTTGCATGTTGTTCAGAAATCACAGTAAGAGCTTTTGCACAGTCTGTGATGTGCACAGACATTTTGAAGGGCTGTGACTCTTTTGTGTGTGCTCGCTTACTATCTTTGAGTATTCCAGCCTGCAAACCCTATTTATGGTCGTACAAAAACTTTCCCCCAAACCACACAACAATGAAGCATTTCATCTTGGAAATGTCTGCGCATCTGCCTCAAAGTTTCACAACTGAAATCAGCCCCATGAAAAAACATTTGGTTTTTCTACAGACAAGAGCATAACGCAGCATCCTGCAAGAATAACTGTTGTAAGTGATTAAAGTCAAGATGTTATCCTTCAGTTACATACTAATGTTTTTTGCTGTTTCGCAAACTCCCTGTTCCTATTCTGATCTTATTCAAAACTCAATGCAGAACAGTACTGATGAGTAAACATCATTTATGGACATCAAAATGCTGTATGCAATATTGTAAATGAAAGTAGATTTCGAACCTTGTTGTAGGCTATTCAGCTTTCATGCACCCAAATGTGCACCTTATAAGTTATTATTTTTCAAAAAATTAGGCTTATTTCAGCTACATCTGCATGTTGGTTTAGTATCCATCACAACCCGAAAGAAGCATTTTCAAAAACATAACTAGTCTTGTCACAAAACTAAGAAGTTAACACTCATGTTAACTTATTCCATAGCAGAAGCTAAGTGGACATTAACTACACAGTACTTTTAGCTAACATCCATATTAGCTTGCTTCTTATAGTCTATCTGCACCTATGTTAGCCAGCTAGCTGGGTTAATTTGATACTACAAAATAAGGCAATGTTGTGCAAAGTGATGCAAACATTTGGTGTGTCACTTCCCAAGCTGCTAAAGACTCCTCCCACAATGTCAGCTATTCCAAGTTTGGATGCTACAGTGTCACATGACAGGGGACAAGGGACAATGCTTTTTGTCTTGTCTTTATTTTGCTATGAAATCTGTCCCTATGGATGCATGCCTATTTAAAGGAAATAGAAGCTTCGATGATTTGGTTATTTAATGTGGTATTATGGTATTAACACCTCAGCCAAAGAGTGTAAATGGGCTGTTGCTTGGGCAAATTTACCCCTGACTTGTGCATATCCTTGTATATCACAAACACAGTGATGAACATCCTATTTATCATCTTTTGTTTTCCCTTCATCACCGAGCAGCTGACATTTCGGAGATTCACTGTCTTGGCTGCCAGTGGGAACCAGCACAGCATCTTTTGGGACATATTCTGGGCTCCAGCCACCATTCACAGAGCGCACAGGGGCCACAGTAAACAAAGGCCAGTGGATGAATATATGGGCACATAGCAGCTAATCCCCTAAATGATGCACTGCTCTCAGAGCAAGAATGAACCCCAGGTGCTGTGACTCAAGCCAGTGTGGGGCTGACTCACAAGGCAATGTAGCTCTTTTGTACACACTAGAATATGTGTACAATAGGTAAATATACCGTAGTGTCTGTTAGTGATAATGCGCCTGGGGGTAAACATGTAACAACGATGTTTTCTTGACAGCCAGGAAAAGGTAACAGAAAAGCTTTTTTGTGCATTAATAGGTGTTTAACTTACAATCTACCGAAAGATGCTGCGTAGTACTTATCAATAATCTTAGATATGAACAATATACTCCGGAACATGTTTCTTTGAATGAAAGATTGCGTTGGCTACAGAAGCCAGAAGTGGGATATGCAGTGCATTAATGGGAAATGTGATTTTAGCTTTCAGAAATTCAAAGTGAGGGTTAGCCTCACTCATCGATCAACTTCCATAGAAGTGAATTGTAAAGTGCTTTGAATAAATATCAATGCAGCCATTTTAACATTTTAAATCAAACACTCCACCTACTCCTGATTATATCCTTATATCCTTACGTCAGGTTTGTCACGGCCCTTTATCCACAATTAAAGTAATTTTTCAATTCAGTTTAATTCAATTTTATTTGCACAAGAATAAATCACAACATACATTGTGAGTATGAATATGGTCATAAGCACAAGCTTTAGAGTCCTAAATGAAGGATGCCAGGTCTGCAAGTCTGGTCGGTCCAGCTGCCAAGAAAGAACAACCTTGGTGGGGTTTACAGTGTGAGCCTTGTTTTTCACCTCAGTGCCAGATTCATTATGCTGACACTGACTTGTGCCACACGGCCACATGGACACACACACACACAATCAATGGATAAAGGAAAATAATCTGCGGGCGCAAATCTGTGTAATGGTGTTGAGAAAATGCAATAAGAAAGAAGGTCCTAAGGGAGTTAATGGAAATTGAACAACAACGTTAGCTCAACAAAAAGGTCATTGCTTGAATTGACTCTAGCACTTGAAACCTGGGGTGTGCTTCTCTGGCAAATCAAAGTATAATGTGTGATTTTGTCAAAAATACTCCACCACACTGTTGATGTTTTCCACAAATGTCAGCCCAGGCAGTGATGCAGATACTCCAATCAGCCACAACCAGTTATTGGTTCATAAAAACAACACATAGTAACACCTGCATTTCACTCACAGATGCAGCAGGTCACGAATGATAACTATCTTCCAGAATAAATCATTATATATTTTAATTTTTTTTCTCCCACATGAACCATGAAATATAATGTATTAGCCAAAACTCACTGTTTATAGCAATACAAGAGGTATAGAGGTAGAGGTATATTGTAATATAAGGCTGAATGTTCTCAAGTCCACAAGCTGTCATCACACCAAATTCAATGTTTAGTCCTAAATTGGTGTGGGGTTATCTTACACAACTGAAGATATGTCCCTCACATCCGCTGGTGGCCATTAACATCTGATTACATCAACTGGTGGTAGGCAATACAAGGGATATTCTCCATCTTGTCCTATGTTCTAAAATGGGAAAGCATTTAGTTTAAAAAGGCATAGAGGTAATGATGTCTGATCTACTGAGCGACCACATGGTTTTCATAGTGCTGCCATACAAGCCACTAGCCAGTCAGATTTACCTTTAGCCTCAGCGTACCCTCAAGTTCGTCCTGTATCGTTGATTACAAGGTCAAAACACTTGATGACACTAAGGTGCACAACTGAAGATATGTCCCTAACATCCGCTGGTGGCCACTAACACCTGCTAACATCTACTGGTAGTTGGTAACCTCAATTTTGCAGAAGACCTTCAAACGTACAAGGGGTATTCAACATCTGTAAGGGAAGTAAGGGAGATTATGCAGGTTAGTCCCATTGATGTTGGAGACTTCTTTTATTGCATAACTATACTAAGACAAGGGTAACATAAGCTAACAAAAATAAGTAATGAAGGGATTTACAATAATCCCCAAACAGATCAATTGATATCCCATTTGCAATTGGCTGACGCAAAAATCCAATATGGCGTTACCCATTCCTGTCTGTGCATCATGGACAGGAAGCAGGGGTATGTCCGCATATCTGAGATATTATGTGAGTGTGTGCATGGGCTTGTTCTTACATCCCTATGGGGAGAAAACCCTGATGCACACTAACTCATGGGGACTCGTTGTCATTGTTTAGCTTCCCACAGGTAGAGACCATGTTTTTTGAGGGTTAAGACTTTGGTTAAGCTTGTGCATGCAGCCATGAAGATAGAAGAGGCAATGGTATACATTATGTCAATGAGTGCCCCCACAGCACGACCTGCGACCTCTGTGTTGGCACACCCTCTGCGTCAATGGACGGACATTCAAATGAATGAGAGGGTTCAGGTTAGACAGCCTTTTTGAGGTGAGTTCTGGAAGGACTGGTTTAATACTGGGGTAAAAGAAAAATCTCTGACGTGTGCTCCAGATGGGATTCAAATCAGTGAGTGTAGCAAGTATTCAAATCAGCCAACCTCCCCTTCGTATCTGAATGGAGCTTTAGGCTTAATATAGTACATTCAAATAATAAAGATCTTGCTATACACAGCTGTAAGTGTAGCCAAAGCACAGATTAGTGCATAGCTAATCTGTTATATTTAATTATTGTTCTGTGGTGGATGGAATTCATTTTCATGTTCTCATTCATGGAATCACATCAGGTTATTAAAGGAGCCACCACCGTATAAAAATTAATGTAAATGAAAGGCTGTCAAGTGAGAGACAGATGATAGATAGTCCTATGGAAGCATAGCAGAGACGAGAGGGAGAGGCGGGAAAAGGACGACGACATGGAAGGACAGCTCAGCCAGTCATCTTATCCTATGCTGACGGGAACTGCCATGATTTAAGACATTCATTTTCAATCACAGACACAAAGGCTGTGAGAAGGCAACTCCCCGGAGCGGCCCTGGGATCCCACGCCAAATCCATCAGAGTTGACTGAAAGAGCCGAGGATGGAGTCCTCATTGAAAAACAATCTTGTGCTTGGCAAAAAAAAAAAGAGAGAGAAATCTATCACTTGGAATAAAGATCGTAACCAGACTGGCTTTTAAATACGATAACCATCAGAGGAGAAAATGAAGGTGAGAGAAGAGAAGAGAAAAGTGGATTCCTGAGTGTAACACACACTTCAGTGCTGGCTGACAATGTTTAATTTCCACACACAGATGCAGTAAAGCTGATGGCATGCATTATCCAGGGATTAAAAAGTGTTCTCACTCATATTAAAAATGCTTCCTCTACATTTCTCTGCACAAATGTACACAAAGTACCAATGAGTTTTTTCATGTGTGTGTTTGAGATTTGCATTGTGCAGTTTGTGAAGTAAATAAAGAAAATGGATGAAGTCACTGGTTTGAGTTACGGAAAGCTGCAGTCACTCCAAGTCATGTAACAAACATAAATACTCACAGAGGCAGTCAAGTGAGCTGACAGTAATGACCCATAGAGTTAAATCCAAAAGGATCAAGGATATTTACTCAGGTACTGGAGAACTTTTGCTTTTTACTTTTTACTTACATTTTATTGTGCTACTACCTTTCTCTGTGTATATATAAAATACTTTATTTTGTTCAAACAGTATAAATTAAAGTACCCAGCTGTGAATGCTGCAGGTAAAAATCTCCAGGCATGATTCACAGTATAAAAATACTATAATTATAATATGACATGAAATGAATCCAAAAGTGGAATTTCTGTCTTAAGTAGAGTAATTGATTTAAGAGTAAATTAACAACAACATTAACTCCTGTGCAGGTAAATATATTTTCAAGCCAATGTTTTCACCTGCCTCCAGTATTTACATTCAACACACAGTGATGAGAATAACGTTAAACTTCTCATTTTACACTTACACAGAAAATATGTTTCCCAAAATGTAGAATGGTTCTTTGGAGACTTTTCTTTTAGACTGTTTGAATGTAAGAATGTTATTATATTGTGCTCCTGGTACTTTTACCTCAGTAAAGGCTCTGAATAAATATTTTACACTGTTTACCGACATTTGACCTTTGGCCTTCACTGTCCTCAGATCACTGTGTCCTTTCCATTTGGATCACAGACCAAAGCCAGTTCTTTTTCATTTGGAAACAACAGAGTGTAACCAGGCTGAACCTGAACGAACTCTGAGAGCAGAGCCGCACTCCAACATTCCTGGAGAAATCATCCCAAATATTTCCTGGCCAGGACATGAGGCTGAGAACAGTTGGAGTGGGGTCATCTGTGAGTGTATGATGTGTATCAAGTGTTCACACAAAAACATCATGGACTGATAAAGGAGAGGGATGGAGGATGGAACAGCAGAACCTCTACACCTGTTCTTTATTTACACACTTGCACATTCGAGTAAAGTTTAAAAGCTTCAGCAGCAAGTTAAAATGCAATTTTGTCAAATAATGTCCTCAGGCATGAAGATCCTCACAATGTTTACTCCTTTAAAAAGGAGATTTTTTTTCATTTCTTTTTCACTCACTTGCTTGATTGCCCTTTTCACACTCCTGTCCACACACATGCACTCAACCACAAAAAACTGACAGCAGCTTTGATGGATGGGCAGCCATTCCGCCCATCCATCTATCTATCTATCCATCCATTCATCATCCATCCTTCCACCACCATCCATCCATCCATCCATCCATCCATCCATCCATCCATCCATCCATCCATCTATCCTTACAGTCCCACCAGAATCACAGGGACATTGAGGAGCGGTGCACTGGCCCGTGCTCCACTTAGGAAGCTTCCTAACGCATTGAACTGCACACTTCCCGGCAGCAGCACTCTAATAAAGCACTTTCACTCCTCACGTCTGCTCGCCTCCCTCCTCCGCAGGAGCTGAAAACTGCAGCCACCATTTCCCAGCATTTCATCTGCCAGTTCCCTCTCTATCAGAAATGCCGTCTGATAGCAATGAAATTGGAGAAGTGAATCTAATTATCATGGCCTTAAGAGTCCCTGCCGTTAATCCAAAATGTACTCACGCTGTCTTTTGGTAATAAGATTTCAAGTAATTGATTTGGTGTGGTGATGAAGCTATCTACTTAGAAGCAGAATTCATAAACACATGACAGATATTGACAGCCGCATGATAAATTTATAACTATAAATATATATAAATATATATAAATCATGTTTCACAGTCTACTGTATATTTCCCCTCACACTTTGAATTAGCATGAGATTTAATTGCAGCACAGGGTTCTGGGATGGTAATTATTAATTGCCTGGAGTAAGGGTTATTATCAATTGACTATTAATATACTTAACAGAGGCTGTGGAAGAGGAGAGCTTATCACAATGCAGAGCTGACAGGGGGTCGTGCACGTGTCTATGTGTGCACGTGCCATCGGTTCCACTTTCCTCCTAGAGCTACAGCTGCAGTTCTACTGGGTGAACCCAGTGTTGCCTCACAGCCCTATCTCTGTACTTTGAATGGGAACCAGGTCTTGTCACAAAAACAGTGTGATTGTGTGTGTTATGTCCTTCCCCCGCTGTCTCCTCTTATCATACACACAGCAACAAGTCGCTGACTCAGGCAGCAACGTCTAAATTGTGCTTTTTTAAACATTTGTCAAACTCACAAACAAGGCATTGATAATGCAGTTAATGTGTTTTACTGCCGGATATGACTGATTGCTAATTAATTAGTCACATTAAAGAGCAAATCCCAGAAGCTGCCACATCAAAGCCCTGAGTTCACATCCACAGTCCTGTCTGTGGTTACATTGAAAGCACTTTGGTTAGTGTTAGGGAATGATGGCAGCCTAAGAACAGAAACACAGTGTCACTGTTACTTAATCAGGATTTTTCTCAAAACTTAACAGAGTGCTTTAAATTTTTTGATATATACTGTATGTGCAATTCTCGGTTGGGGGGATTAGCAGAGCAGTTTGTGGGAAGGAAGGAGACAAACGATATAACAGCCTTCCAGAACCCCAGTGGGCAGATCAAGCCTCGGAAATGGACCAATCACTTGTTTTTCACTGCATCAGCCCAATTTGTGAAGCTGTAACTGCAGCATGTGAACCTTGATGCACAACAACAAACCACTAATCAATTTAAATGGACGATGTTTCAGTCTCAGACGGATCCTCACCAGGTAACAATGTTTGAAAATTATGGGAGGGTGTGGTTCACCATCCCACGCCATTGATCACAGAGACAACTTGGTTTGACACGCAAATTAGTAGTTGAAATAAATAGCTGGGTTTTAATGGCTCTGATTCACATCTGCTTTGTGCACCGTGTTTTGATGCCCTGTAACCGTCTCACAGTTAACTTTAATTGCACATGTCTGCATCAGTGCTGACCATCTCTTGATGTCTTATGTATTGCATCGCCTACTCATTGTTTGATACTGAACTCTGTGCCTGTACCTGCAACAAACTGAACCCTTCAACCTGAGCACATTCAAAAGGTTCTGATCAGATGAAGTGTTTTCTCCCTTTTTCTTCCACCTCAAGCACAGAAGTGTCACAGAGAACAAGAGCTCAAAGAGCCTTACATCACTTTTGATGCAATGCAACACATAGTTTGCAAGCTATCTAATTGGTACAAGCACTGTGAACCTGAGGTAAAAGGGATGGCCTCCTTGTAGTGCACCAGAGCCCTGCTGGAGGAAGCAGTGCAGAAGAAAAGGATGAGGAGCTGCTCCAAAGTCGCTCATCATAAATCTGACAGAGGCCGCTCTCTTTCCCCCCGGGGTGCAGCTGTTTTATACTCTGTCTGACATCAACGTTATGAGCGGCATGGCTGAAGCTGAGACACACTCAACATGCTTAGCCCTGAGCAGAACACCCCACGTCCTCATAGCATAGTTTGGAGGAGCCGTACGTCTCTTCTGGCAGACCATTACAAATATAAAGAAGGTGTGAACCACCCTACCTCCAGGCCATAACAGAGCTGAGAGCTGTAACAATGAACGACACCTGCTGACAGCTGCCAAAAGAGAGGAAAACACAGCTTAATTTATGGCTTGTTTACTGTTTTGTTTTCTACGGAGCAATCGGTTTCTAGACACCACACTAAACCCTGGGAATTATTCTCTTCAGCGCCTCATACCTCCCTTTAAAATGCCATTAAAAATGCTGTCAACACACAAGACATGGAGGTGCAGAAGATCATTTCTCTCTTGTGAAAGCTGCACATTTCAACGATAACATAAAAATAATGAGCCACTATAGAAGCAGATGTGCACCATTCCTTCCACTTTTAGTACAAAGTAGTTGTCGGAATATGTGAGGAATGAATTTATAGCAGTTCATGCTGAATTAAAGAACAGTGACTGAAGTGCAGAGCGCACTTAGGCTGCTTTCAGACATGCACTGAACTCAGATCCCCTGGACATTCTACGACTGTATATGTGAACACACATATCTGAGTGAGAGTCTCCAGACATTCTCCTGCCGGCTCCCCAGTACAAAGTCTGCAGAGTGTCTGAAGGAGTCGATGTAAGAATACAACAGGAGATCCTCCGTTGGATTCACCAAGAGCAAGCGGTGTGTGTTGATGACGTTTCTCACACATAACATACGCAAAAATGAAATAAACTAAAAGAATATCAATATATCAGGATGAAAAAGCAATGCCATTCCCGTAGAAGACACAGACGAAGTTGTCGACAGAGGTTTTGGTAAGAAGGAACGATGGCAGTATTGATATGCTGTAGTCAAAAACACTGCTGCATCACCCCTCACCTGAATGCTCCTGAGATTTCTGTGTTGTTGTGAACACGTTTGAGCAGAGAATCTCCTGCTGCGTTGTTCACGTACAAAAGGCAAACTCCAGAGAAAGTCCAGAACCTATTCTACGGACTTCCTTTAGAGGTCATGTCTGAAAATGAAAAATCCAGACACTTTTGCCCTTTTGCTGCTGGAAACAGTGTGAGAGCAGTGAGACTGAACCAACACAGTGAGGTGGTGATAGACACTAAAAGGCTCTGTAGAGCTGAGGGAAACTGAAGCGGTGGTGATAATTCTCTGTGGGTTTGCCGACATTGAACTTCTGGAAAGGCTGTGAAATGTTTTCTTTGTTTCACATTCAATATTCTGGCATGCTGTGTGATTAACACACAAAAAAGTCCTACATTAAAAAAGACATTTAAGTGCATAAAGTGGTGTCATAAAAATTTGAAATTAGAGAAATGGGATCTATTATATTATATAAAATTGTTATGCTATTGTATAACATTAATATTATTGGACTATATTTATTTATTTATTTTATTTGAAAATAGGGCAGCATGCTGGTGCAGCACCGTCGCCGCACAGGAAGAAGGTTCCCGGTTTGGCCAAGGTCTTTCTTTGTGGAGTTTGCATGTTCTCCCTGTTTCTGCATTTTCTCTGGCTTCCTGCACAGTCCAAACACATTCGTAGTGGGTTGAGTAATGACTGATTCCAAATGGACCATCAGTGTGAATGCAAAAGTGACTGGATTTGTTCTCTATATGTCAGTCCTGTGATACACTGGTCACCTGTCCCAGGTGTACCCCACCTCTCACCCAATGGCAGCTGGGATTGGCTCCAGCTCCCCCACAACCCTCAGAGGATAAGTGGTATAGATAATGGAGGGATGGATAATCTGTAAATAGAATTTGGGCTAAGCATTTGAGCTGGTAGAGGTTGAGCTGATTTGAAATATCTTTATATAATCATAATCAGTACACCATATTTTAGAATGTCAGGAAATGTGTCTGCTCAAATCTTATTCAACAAAGTAAGGTTAGTGAGTTAGTAGCTGCAGATGTAGTGGAATACGGAATAAAATGTTTCCCTTTAGAATCGTAGTGAAGTATGAAAATGTAGAGCAGAATTACATTAAAATGTAAACATGTTTGTGCATTTAGTTATATTCCACCACTGGATTTAGCTGGATCCACCTGATCTAAAAATATCTTCAAGCAACACATGTCCCATGCAGACCACTGTAGTAGAAGAGCCCACACTACAGACTGACAGACAGCTATGTGCAACTGATCCCTGTTCATATCATCAGAACCATAGTCAGTCTCTGTGAAACCAACAATACAATCCAAGCATGAGACTCCATGGCACAGACACTCTTGTGTGTATTGTGTAATTTAGACCGTGAGGACAATCAAACAATTCTGCCCTTGTCATGTCAAAGATGACAGACAAACAGAGCTTCTCTCTCTCTCCCAGTATCACAACATCTCACTTGCTCTTATTATCACACGCTGGTGTTTTAAAGACATACACACAAACAATACACAGCACAGTACAGAGCAGGCCTGCTACCGCACGCTGTCGTATTTACAAGAGCCTCCTGCACCTCCGACTGTGAGGAACAGGGGAGCAGCCACCACAAAGCAAGGGGAGCAAAATGTGATGTGTTGCAGCTGAAGTCAAACACAGCTTTAGGAGGGTTATATTCAGAGCCATTCTAAAGCAGAGCCATTTATCACCAATGCTGCTTCTTCGTACTCGGTTTCTTAGAGACAACACTGGAGCATTTGTAAGTTGACCCTGAATCTTTTGATTTTGAAGGGACTGCTTGTAGCTCCACTGTTTGTTCTCTGCCTTTCTATTATCCCCACTAGGCCTTCAGACACTTTGCACCGCTGTGGGCTGAATGTAGAGATCAGCTTGACATACTGTATTATTATACACTGTTATGCATATAAAAACCTTGAAGTGTGTGGGTGTGAGCTTATTTAATGTAGTCTTTCACTAGGATTTTATTTCCAGTCAATTTCTTTCAAATTAATTTTCTCATGCTCATGTTTTTGTCTATACACCCATCATACCAAATACTTTATTTGACTATGTCTCACTTATTACAGTATTTTTACTTTCACATCCTTAAATTAAATTGTTTACGTTCTCTCCTGCTCATGTCTACTTATACTTTAACAGCATAGGTTTTCATTATGACACATGATGGAGTAGATTTTAATTGTCTTTTTATCCAACAATAACAAGAAAAGGGAAGCGGACTCTCCGTAAAATTTGTATTTTGCATAAAATTGTCTTGAAATATTGTTGCATCTTCATTTAAGATACAATAATGAACCAACCCAATCAATCTGAACCAAAAATTCACAAACTACTACTCCATATTGAGTGTATAATATAAAAATCCAGTGTAGGTTGGAAAAATTCTATGAACCTCAGTCTCAGCTAATTGGAGGGTGACGAGTTATTAAACCTGGAGTTCAGTCACTACAACCAGAATGAAGTTGTGTATTAGAGCTACTTTGAATAATATAAAACACTTTTTTGTTCACAAGAAGCATCTGCTGATCTGACCCATGTCTTGCAACAAAAGATAAGCGGATGGGGAATTATAATCTGGATCTTTACTGCCTCTGGTCCTGGACAATTAAACGTCTTTGAGGGGAGCATTTATTGTGATGAAGTCTATCGGTGTATATTACAGGATAATGTCATGGTGTCTGCAACTGAACATCAGGAGACGTTGGCGAAGCAGCAGGACAACGATAAAGATCAAAGCTATGATTTCTATACAGAATAGTCACCAGGGGATTTTAATGGGTTTTCTTGCCACGGCGTATTTTAAAATGTTGTAGAGACATAGAGAGGTATATGTTGGAAACATATATGAACACATATGGAAATACACGTTTTAATACCACAGGAAGTCTGAAAAAGTTATGATGAGTAAAACCGCTGAGATTTGCTGACAGCTTCTGTAGGTCTACCACAGGGATTTTCCAAATCATCTGGATTAAGAATATCAAAGACTTTTAAACTCCGGCCCTGACAGATGATGAGCTGTGACTTGTGTTGGAACAGTGTCTGTGGATTTGTCTTGGTTTCTATTTTGTTTTATTACATGTCAGTGTCATCCAAGGGTACAATTAGTGACTTTATAAGAAATAAGTTTATTTCTTCTTTTTCTTTTGTATTATCTCAAATCTACAACTTCTTTTTTATTTCTCAGTTGTTGAGAATTAATACTATGATTAAAAGTCCCACCTTCAATTCAATTCAATTCAATTTTATTTGTATAGTGTCTAATCATAACTCAAATAATTCATATAGTAGTATACTTCTGAGAAAAAGAGCAGAGTGGCCATAAGAAAATAAATCATAATTGGTCAATGAAGCTAGTTTTAAATTAAGAAAAAAATAATTGTGTGTAGCTGCAAGATGGGAGGAGCTGCGCTGGTTTTTCAAGTACTTTTTTTTTACCATTGTATGTCATTTATCTTAATCAGTGCAGATTATAAGTCATCACACTATGTGTGTTTACAATGCCATCACCCGTGCACCTGCAATAAAGTCACATTCTTTATGTGTCTCTGTATTTATCTGAGAAGAAAGCCTCACCTGTCTTCACTGTAGCAGGGAAACTACAAGAGGACACATGTCTGATCAGGAAGACAGTGAAAGTGAAAGCACAGAAACTCAGTTGGACCTCCTCATTCATTCAGAGCCGTCTTTTCCTGTGAAATACTACATGTTTTTTGTATCAGGCCCACTCTACTCCTCTCTCTTCTTTTATAGTTTAATATGAAGAGGTGAGAAAATGAATGAGGCTTGGTTTAAGTTAGAAAATGACAAGTATTCAACTGCACTTATCGCATTGCTGTAGGCAAGTGTTTAAGAGTCTGGGGACCTGAGGTCAACACTCCACCAAAGCTCCTTTTCTTCGTTAAGAGGCCCCTGCAGGGCTGGAGCTCACTTTAATTGGATGTGTTCTTCTTTTCCTCCAGGTTTGGAAATGATTGTCCATTAGTAGAACTGTAAATCCTGCTCCACTGCTGAGGGAGTTCAGAGAGCTCAGAGAGCCACAGACAGGGGATGCAGGATTTCACTGCTGATGTGATCTCTGGCCTGTGGTGTTGCCCCAGAGACCATTTAGGAGCAAGTGGCTAACAGTAGTTTAGGCTCGCTGGCGGCCAGCGGCCTCATTTGAAGCCTGTATGACATGACTGCTTTCTATGAGGAAATGTAACAGCTGATTACACATCATTTATCAATACCTACACACTGATTCTTATGAATGAACGCAGGCTGGAAGTAAATGGAATATATATATCCCAATATAGATATATAAATATGATATATTATAGTTAAGAAAAAAATAAAAATATTTTTTATAATACTTTTGGTCCTGTTCAGATTTACTGACTTATTACAAACACATTGTTGGTTTGGGTCTGCTTGTCAGATTTGCACATAATAATGTTGATCTTATCGATTTAAAGGCTCCATACATGCAATTGCTGTCCATGTCATTGTGTAGCAGGCTTGATGAACTACTGGTTAATTTACACAAGGTATTTCACATACAATTCATCAGCTATACATTACACTGTGATCATTGCTCCGTCCACTGGTTCACTTAATCACTCAATATGTGTTGGCTCTGATTGGACAAAACAAAGGTGCTGTTTTGGAATGCAGATATTATGCAATGGTCAAAATGTATTTAACATATTTCTGATTCAAACAAGCAACTCACATACAGTTTGTTTGAATGCAGTTACTTACAGCTGCCAAACACAGTATCAATACATCCATCCCTGTCCAAGAGCATAATGCTTGATGGCTGCCAGTGACTTTTACAACTGAAGACAAGGGAGAAATGATGAATGAATATTTTAGCCACTTTCCTTCACTGCTCTTGCATATTCTTCTCTCTGGTGTACACCACAGTCAGGGTGAATACATGTCTAATTGCTAATTGTGCATAATAGCTTGAGCGGGAGTCTCAGAAGGCTGCATGCAGTCCTGGAACAACCATGTGATTGATGACTTCTGCTGTACATTGTTAAATACAAAGGCACAGTTTTTGAGTAGCCACTTCAGACAACTTGGATTGTATGTTCTTGTTCTGAAGTGTGGCAGCTCTGCGTGTGTCTGTGTTGAACTGACGTTCATTTCTAAAAATACCATACCACAAATGCATCATAATGAGAGCCCATTGCACGTTGTAGTGGAGAATGTAGAAACACAGTCAGTTGAAAAAAACTGTCTTGATTCACATCTGAAGGACTAATTTACTTTATATCACTATTGAAATTAATAGACATTTTTTCCTGTCAAAACTTAGACAAAAACGTTTTTTTAAATGACCAACACAGTGTGGTTTGTAGACACAAAACATACCAATCAAACAAATACACCACATATTTCTAAAATGCTACAGAAACAAATACAGTATGTGAATAAATCCTACAAACAACAGAAAAAAAGTAACGTGACTTTTGATGACATGACTGTGCTGATGATTTTCCCACAAATGTCCTGACTTTGGCATTTTAGGTTGAGCAGAGCCGAATGACCAGCTGCTTTGGACAACAAAAAGATGGACGATGTGACAGTTTCCCAAAGTGAAGCCAGAGCATAACAATTGCTCCCTGGTGGCTGGCTCCATGTTAGCAGATGGGACATGGAACAAACTGAAATCAGGTGCTCATGTTTCAGCTTGTTTTTAATTAGTTATTTGATGCGATTAAAAAACAGGCTGAGACATCGTGGTTGACACCTGAAACTGTTATGTGATCGGTCATGTGGGGATCTCTATATCGTGGCTCCACTCTACAATCATTGTGCAGATGTCACCATCACAACATAACAGCACTTCTAATTTTGGCTTCATTTCCATGGGACAAGATGTGTCATCCGTCTTTACATACAGTAGGTGGAACAAGAGAAGGACAGGATTCTGTCTAGCTGTCAGAAAGAGAAGATGGAGGACTGGAGGAGATGATTGAGGATGGAGCAATTGTTTTGCCTTTGCATGTATTGTAAATGTTTGATTGGCATGTTGTGTCTTTGCAAAGCAAAATTAATTAATTTACTGATAGTTAGTAGTATGTTAAAACCACACTGTCCGTTAGTTCGGTTTAAGATTAGATATTTGTAAAGCTTTGGTAAAACATATATTGTTTTGTTGATGAGTTTTGGCAGGAAATTATCCCATGTATTATCATAAATGAAGACCACAACTCATCTGACCATGCATCCATCTGCTAAAACTGTGTAGCTGCGAACTCCTGTTATAACAGAATCCACCTTGGTGGAACCACAGGCTTTCTGAAATCAAAGAAATAGTATGGACTTTGTAAACACTTTCTCCTACGCATGTTCAGGTAGAGTGCAACTTAGTTTCAGCAACACATGTTTAAGTTCCTTTAAATGTGGTCGTAACTCAAAAGACAACACAATATTTAACACAAGTGCAATAAAAGACTCCACTCGTCCCATTGGCTACCCAGCACAGAAAATTAGCATCAACAGAAGGTCCTGGATCTTTTCTACAGCAGGTAGACACACAGGGATGATTTCTGAACTTGTAAATAACAAATTATTTTTATTAGCCTGAGACTTGCGATTCTCAATTGGCCCATTGAGCTTCGATAAATAATTGATTGTGTGGTGTGTTTAGAAAAGATTGTAAATGATGGTGATTGTTTCAGAAGATTCAAATTAAGGGAGAATGGCGCTCAAATGCAACCAAAGAAGCCTGAGGTGGAGCTTCACACACATCTTAATGATCACAGACAAACTAAAAACTCAGCGACCTTCAACTGTCTGGTGTGGTTCGTATTTCAATTTTGTGAAACTCTGCCTGTTGCCAAGAAATCCAATTTTAGTTCTGTTGATGGTTACTGATAGCAGCTCCTACGACTTTCATTTATTCAATTTACAGTGTTATGGAAAAGTATTGCGAGGAAATCATTGCTGCCATACTTAAAAAGCCAAGTGATAATATTGCTTTTGGCAGTGTGGTTAGCCAAACACTCCAGGTCAATGGAGGTTGGAATATTTCAAAGGTAATCACGGCCAATTTATTATCATCCTTCTCATCAGTTTTATGTTGATCCTCTGAGGCACGAATCTGGAAGTATAAGGAACTAACAGGACAGTGTGATTGTTGGCAGAGCATTCAGTACAGTGTATTCTAGTCTAATTCATGTGAAGATCACCTTGCCTCCAGCTGAAGACAATCTATGTGTCGCAACCTGTGGTAAGAAGCAGACAGAAAGAAAAATTGGAGAACAGATAGACGATGAGATCATGGCAATATGTAACTGGAAAACGCCCAACCTCTGATTCTGCTGATAGTTTTGAGATCTATTACTCTCTCTATATCACCGGCAGTTACAGCTGGACATATACAAGACTTGACACCCAACATACAACAGCCCTTTTCCTCAATACAACATACTTTAAGCTAAATCACACATATACCAACTTGAAGAAGAAGCAGGACCATTAAACAAAGTTAGGTCCATCAATTCAATGGTATAAAAACTTAACTGCCACTTGCCACCATTCATATTGTTCCAGCATCGACTTAAAAGCTCTGAAGCTATATAGTCATTTTATGTTTATGCCTGTGGAGAGCTATCCCAAATGGCCAAATCCGCACGGTGACTAACCTATTGTATAAGGAACTGGCCTTCCGAGCCAGATCACGACCGAAGAGAGGTGCCAGTCAGACTAATGATGGGTTTATTGTGCAAGTCAAACCATACAAAAATACAAAATAATAAATGTACAAATAATAGTGATCAACACATATAATCAGCATCAATGACAAATAAACCATAACTCAACTTTTGATGTATTGATTGAAGCAATTGAATTTGTTGGTGTGACTGGCTGTGGCTGAGGGGGTAAAGCGGTCGTCCTTTAACCAGAAGGTCGGCAATCCCAGTCTTCCCCACCTGCATACCGAAGTGTCACTCACCTTGAATGGGTGTGTGAATGGCAATTAACTGTACTGTAAAACACTTGGAGTGGTCATCAAGACTCGGAAAGCGCTATATAAATATAGACTATTTAGACAGGTGACTATTTGCGGTGACTACATACTGTACATCACTCTCACAGACCAGGCCGATCATTGCATATTGTTGATTTCTTAATAAAATGTCGGAGTCCCAACTAAACTGACAACAGAAAATGGGGGAAGGAAGGAGTTTCAGAATTTCGACGATCCCTCGACCATTTCAGATGAAGCATTCTGGTCTACATTCCATCGCAGAATGATGTTATCATCGCTCCACACTCCCTGCTGTGCTGAGCTTTTTGTTTCCTTGTGCAACCAGGTCAGAGCTTATACACCAAATATCAACACCAAACATATTCTTCATTTACATAATAATCCATTTCACATGAGTGGGCTGACTAAACTACTGTAAACCCGTTATGCTGCTCAGTGTTTATCAGGAAGTCTTGTGCAGCAGAGCGTGCTTTCCTTCAGGTTTAAGCATGTAAGCCTCACAAAGAGAAGTAAAGTCAGTGAGTCAGTGGACAGCACACTGAATATCAGCTATACTGTGATTGCAGTTGTGTCACTGGGCAACATCAGAAATTCCCCAAGAAAACATGCGTTCCTGTGCCAAAACATCCATCTACTTGAGCAGAAAAGGCAAAAACATTTGGAGAGAGCCAGACGTCGGCAACAAGGCCAATAAATTCAAGCATGCTTGAATGAACCTGATAGAATGTCAGCTAAGCTTTGACATGACTGAAACCTCATCAGCTGGATCATAAAATAAATCTTTCTCCTGCCACATTGCATACTACTTCACAGCACTTTTCCTTGGTCCTGATTCCAGCTGTAAATACCAAACATGTATAAAATTATCTTCTAGATTTTGATCTATCCAATTTGGATATGTGATATGTCATTGCTTCAAGTAGCTTAATTTACACACTGTTCTGAACATACAGGGTGAATTTGGGTAATCTGGGACACCTAAACTTCAGTCTGTTTATTTCCTGGTCCAACAAAGTCAACAGGACTTTCACTACAGGTTACCACGGATATCATCCGACTGAAATAACATGACTTCATGGAGGTGATGTCACAGAAGGGGTGGAGCAAGTGTCGGAAGCCCATCCCTTGGAATTGCATGACACGGTCAATAACATAGGATTCTGACAAGATAAATGTTAAGGATATAAATCTTTCATAAATAACACAAGGATCCTAATTGTTATCAAATTATATTTGTGATGTATTCAAGCAACAAAATATGCATTGAGATGTTGAAAATGTGTTTTAGGGTTTTTTCATCCCACTTTGTGGTCCAGCATGCTTTGGGTAATCTGGGACAGTCGTTTCAGTTCTCTAAATGGGGAAACATGCATTTAGGGACTTCCTGCAGTAAAATAAACAGACAGATATGGTAAATACAGTCTGTCCCTGTCTGTTTAAACTGATTGTCTGGTCAGCTAACTGGCACATAACGAGTTAGCTGTCTTGGACAATGATGATCCAAAAAGCACAGAAGAGTCGGTCCTGTGGTCTGCAGCCATTGGTTTCACCAAACATGTGGAGAAGATCGATAATGATGAGTCTCTCACCTGCAAGGAGTAGACCCAATAGAATGGTGAATTACTGAATGAATAATCTGTTACTGTTCTTTTTGCTTGCTGTTGATAGAATTACATTTTCTTTTTTATGTGATTCACCTTTAATAGAATGTGTTATATTCATTTTATAGTTTCTTTATTAAGGCTAGGGTTCTTTATAAAAACAAATAGGACTTTATGCGTAAATATTAATTAATAAACATTTTAGGAATAATATACATTTTCTTATTCAGCTTTGCTTCCCTTTTTCATAATGCTTTTTAAAAATTGGTAATATTCAGGTTGAGATGCATATAGCAAGTGTCCCAGATTACAAAGTGACCTGTCGAAGGTTTCAGGCACAAAGAACACTAGCAGCTGTGTCATATCTATTGGAATAAGTAGCAGAAGTCAAAATTGCAAAAAATGTCCCAGATTACCCAAATTATGAAAAACTGTAGCAAGAAGATGTTATCGCTAATACTTGCTATGCTTACTCTCTCTTCCTATCACCCCTAACTCCTCTCCCCTCCTGAGTGGATATAACATTTGCAAAAGAAAGTTAAGATTCCATCTCATTAATATTTAAAAATAAACCCCATACATTTAGAGCACCTTTATCAAGAGCACCGTCACAGCTCAGGACATGTGAATCCAGGGGATAGTGTTCTGCATAACAATCTAGACATTTGATTGAAGATCCTACAACATAGTGAGAAGTAATACATAGTCTGTTTCATTATTCAGCAAATGTCCCATGTGAGGACAATTGACTGAATCTGAAGTCACTTCTGTAAAATTCTTTTTTTATAAAAATCTCACCTCCCCAAGAAACCCTCATTACCCAAATCAGGACCAGTTGTGACTGTACCCTGCCTCTTGCCCAATGCATGCATGGATACCTGTCAGCACCCAAGACCATGAGCAGGATAAGTGGGTGCTGAGAATAGACTACAGAGCATTACGTGTGCAGGCAAATAATAAACATCAAAATTAACCTCAGCAGGCTGAAGAAGTACCTACAAAGGTGAGACATGCAATATGGAATATTACATTGTTAGTGTTGCCCATTTTCTTTTTTATGTCAAGCCTTTTCAGAGAGCAAATTTAAGCTGGGTTTTTGCTTCTACATGGCAGCCATTTTTCAATTTGGAAATTGAGAAATAAGTACCATTGCAATGAACACTAGACTTGGACAAGACGGGCAACCTTGATTTTATATATACACATATATATAAATATAGACACAATAGATTGTTATCTGCTGTTAAACTCAAATCATTCACCCAGTGTAACATCTACTACGAGACAGATTTATATGACACTTCAGCTGCCTGTTAATGTCCCTATCTGTTCTCTGCTGTGGATTGGAAGTGTGTTTGACTTTCAAACACACTTTGAATTATATAACAGTGACATCATTAGCATGTTGTATCCTAACCATCTATACTGCCTTTAGATTCTTCTGGGCAGGGGAGTGTGTGGCAGTGTTATAGGTCATAAATGGAAATATCCCACAGGACACGGGGGAGGAAGTTAAGACCATACCAGGCTGGAAACAGAGGATTTTGTTTTATTGTTGGAAATGTCCTGTTCAAGTAGCCATCTCATGCAAGAAAGCCTCAGCCTGTAACTGCAGCAGAGCACAAGCATGATGGGATTTGGACCTAAAGATGGAGACCTAAGCCCTGGTTCCAATTTAACCACTGAAACCCAGAGTCTCAAATACCCTAAAAACAAATTACGTAATCCAATGACACTTGATTCCTATTGCAACTATTTTCCTGTTCTTATTTTTATCGATAGGTCTAAGCTAGGTCTTTTGGAAGACTACTGGAAGACATTCAATGAGAAACATCTGAAAACAGTGATACTGCTTTAAACAATAAAGTGAGAGCTGCAGGGTTGTAAGTGTGACAAGATTCTGTTGTTGTACTGATTTAATAAATGCAAGTGAAGGAGTTCAAGTATTTCGGGGTCTTGCTCACGAGTGAGGTTTGGATGGAGCAGGTGAAGAACAGGCGGATCGGTGCAGCGTCCCCAGTGACAAGGGCATTGCACCATGCCATCGTGCTATTTATCAGTTGTACTATGTCATCTTTGGTCACAAGCTTTGAGTAGCAAAAGAGAGACTGCGATTATAGATACATGCAGCTGAAATCTCTACATAAGCTCAGCCAGCTGATGACGTTCTGACATATGATCAGGTTGCCTCCTGGGTGCCCTCTATTGGAGGTTTTCCGGGCATGCCCAAGTAAGAGGAGTCCCCAGGGTTGACCTAGAACTCACTAGTGGGATTACATATCCCATCTGGCCTAAGAACACCCTGAGAACCCCAGGAGGAATATGAAAGTGTTGCGGGAAGTGTTGGGGAGAGGGATGTCTGGAAAACCCACCTATGCTGTTGTCACCGCGACCCAACGTCAGGTAAGGGGAAATAATGGATGGATAGAGGGATGGAAATGTACAATATACTTAATAATCAAGATCAACAAGATCCCATTAATACAAATTAAAACTTGAGCAAATCACAAAACAGGGAGTTGCCTAACAAAAATATTTTTCATAATTAGAAACTAGGGATCAAAAATAAATATGCATGGTTTAAAAACAGGCCTTAGTTTATCAAGGCCCTGGCTGCCATTTGACACTGTGGTCATTTAAAGTCAGCTAACAGTCGATCCCAGTCTCCCCCATTCTGTGTGCTGGGCAAGGTAGTGAACCCCACATTGGCCCTGACAGCTGTTCCAGCAGTGTATGAGTGATGTGTGATAGAGATTTACTGTATGAATATTTGTGTGAATGGGTGAATGAAAAAAAAATTACAAAAAAAACATTTGACATTTTACCATTCAACATATCAATGCCACTTAAGAAGGTAGAAACATAATCAAACTATGTTGTATTATTAACAGAAACAGAATTAGCTTTATTTTTTGTCGTGTTTGTACACTAGGGATGTCACGATAACAACAATGTTGTGTTGATATTGATACCATGGAATTTCCACAATTCTCTATACCCAATTCAATACCACGGCAAAAAACTAAACAATAAATCCCATTTACTTCAACACACACTCCTTTATAAAAATATTTGAACTTATAAAACAACAGTGGCTATGTAGCCTTCGAGAAATAAATAAAAAGAAAAGACTATTAACATTATCAAACAGAACAGTGGCATGTAGGAAAATGAGATTTCAGTTATCAGGCAGGCAGAGGCTGCACACACAATGTACTAACACACACACATACACACACACACTTTAGTGCACACGAGAACAATAATGCAATGGTTACTATAATTTCTAATAACTTCATTTTCTGTGTCTCATCCTTTTGGAACCCATGGGCTATGACATGGAGAATTAGTTTCATCCTCCATCCTCCATCCAAGTATCTGACAAACTTGTTTATACACACCGTCTCAGTTCTTACACACAACAGGGTTGCAGCCAGCTTCTATAATACTATCAACACACAAATGCACACAATTAATTTGCACACATATCCATGAATGCCAACCTGCATACACCTCATTAAAGCCATTGATTTGGCATCAGATGAATTATGGGCTGGCTGAGTAGAGGCCTCCATTTGCCTCCATCAGTTTATTGACAAAAACCTTTTGTAGAGAAGTAGTGGCAGCACCTTGTCACTGAGTTGACCATTATCCTATGGCTGTCTATTGGCTTTCGAATGAGGAAATATCTCCATCAGACAAAAAGAAGATAATTACAATCCACTACAGGGACTTGAAAAGAAAATCGTATGCTCTTCTCACTTCAATGGATTACTGTCAAATGTAAGCGACATCATACTGTCTATCGACAAATGCAAATGCCCTCACCCTGAGTCTACAGAGTCTTGTTGCAAAACCATTTTAGTAATAAACACTTTAAAAATTTTGATCTGTCAACGTGTGTTTTGAGGCGTCACTTCAAAGCAACGCTTCAACAATAATCCTGCTATTTGTGCTGAGGCAAAACACAATCCAATAGAAAACTAACAGCAAAGAGTATGTGTTTTTTTTAACTGCACTCAAACCATTGTCCCTTTCACCCTAGGAGGACACACACACACACACACACACACACACACACACACACACACACACACACACACACACACACACACACACACACACACACACACACACACACACACACACACACACACACACACAGGTTTGAGCAGCTATCATTAGTAGGACTTTGCATTGATTTCCATTAATTGAAGCCTAACCATAACCTTATCTGTAAACTTAGCCTTAACCAATTCATGCCTAACCATTACCCAACCATGATTCACATCTGACCCCTGACCTTAACCAGGATGTCAGACAACACGTTCAACCTAAAAGAGGCAACAAACATGAGTACACACTCACACACATACACAGTCCGGCATATTTAGTGGTCCTTGCTTCTAATGTGCCAAGATCTATTTAGACTGGCAAGCATCATTATCCACATTTGTATGTGTGTGTATGCACGTGCATGTGCTTGTATGCTTTTGGTTAAGGAGATGCTGAATAATCAAGGGTAAAGTGACAGCAGACGTGGTATTTCCTGCAACCACATGCAGAGAAAGGGGGTATTTGAGCAGGGAACATGAGGTTCACCAAAATAACACCATTGAATGTGTGTGTGTGTGTGAGAGAGAGAGAGAGAGAGAGAGAGAGAGAGAGAGAGAGAGAGAGAGAGAGAGAGAGAGAGAGAGAGAGAGAGAGGGGGAGAGGGAGAGAGAGAGGCAGTATTAGTAGATGATGAGTTTTGCTTGTCTGTCTGTCCAAATCAATAATCATTTTCACTCTTGGAGCAGCTATTAACTGCTTCCTGTGTCTCTGGATGATAGTGTAAATAGACTAAAAAGGGTATTTTTGCACTTTTGCACTGCTATGTGCTCATTGCATTGGCTCTGTGACACCTGTAAGTCAAACAGTGCCATACGCTAGTGTCTGAAGCACTTTGCCATGTGAACACAATATCTCCGGAAGGCCCAGAGGGAATTTTGCACAAACATTCACTGGAACCGTGAGGATGAACTGATTAGAATTTGGAGGTCAAATGTCTAGTGAACTCCCAAAACACTTTCTGGCCCCTTTGAACATGGTTGGCTGGAGGGAATGTCTTCAGATTTGGCACAAATGGTCACTTGGACTTCCAGATTGACTGATTAGTTTTTTGGTAGTCAAAAATCAAAGGACAAGATCACAGTGTTCTCACAAACCAGGTTTTCGGTCTCTTGAATGTAGAAAGAGAAAAAATTTAAAAGAATAATAGTCGTAACGTAATTTAAAGACAAATAAAGTACAAGACGAGAAAAAAAGTCTGTATGGTTCTTTTTTCCGAATAGTTTCACTTTCTTACACAATCTTTTCAAAGTCCAGATACATGTGTTATTATGGTGCTGATTAGCCAAAAGTATTTAGTTTTTTGTGAAACCCATACTACTAAGTATAACTCAATAAGATTCTCCACATCCCTCATTTTAACACAGCCGACGAGCTAATCTTGTGATGTCAGCCCCTCTAACATGACATGTAGCCTAAAATTATGACGCCATTATCATAATACTACAACTTCCTTCTTTTAAATGTACGACTTTATCCTCATAATATTGCAGCTTTATTCTTGTAATGATTCAACGTCATTCTCAAAATGTTCTCTTACACTCCATCATCAACAACAAATTGAATCATTGGTACAAACAACAATATGGATCATGAATCATGGTAACGGCTGTTAATCCTCAGAGACATCACTGTAACTGGAGACCCATTCTATCGACATATGATCCATTGTTCATGCAAAAATCCTCATTTATGTACTTGAGAGGAATATGAGACAAATGTGAGTGGTAGAATAACGTCAATGTGAGATGCAGGGATGTGAATGTATATGACAGCAGCTTGGTATCAGCTGTAGTTCTGCAGCTTTCTGATCTGACATGTGCAAAGTGACATTGGGATTTCCATCCATTTTATGGCATTTCTTTCTCCTAATTTTTATTCATGTCTCTCTCTCTTTCTCTCACAGGTTTCTTCTGTGCTGCCCATGAGCTGCTGTCAAACCTGTAGTCCTTCCACAGGGATTCTTTTCAGAATGCAGAGAAATGTCTTTGTCAGTTTCTCTCTCTCACACACACACTCATCTGGATGCAAGATAGCATGTCATACCGCACACTCCCAATGGGCAGCACCTTCTTTTTAATATTCATCCATTGATACAAAGGGTGGACATGCTGTGTAATGGTAGGGTGTCCGTTGTGCTGCGTGTTGAATGAAACATGTGAATCTGCAGTTGATGATCATCTCTTATCTGCCTGCTGGTTGTCAGTCATCCTTCCTGGATGCTGTAGCTCCAGTAAGCCCTGTCCTGCCTGCCTTCCCCTGATATGTATTTTTGGACCGGAGATAATTATACTGGTAGTGAGAGTATGAAAGCAGTTTAACATTGACTTAATCATACATAACTTCAGCAGCTATCTGGCAATTTAAGTGTTTTAACAAGCCCACATTCCAGTTATATTTTTTACACCCACCACAGCGGCTTCCACTGAAGTCCCAGAGGTCTGACTTGTGGTAACTTTAACCACAGGCCACTTATTTTCTGTTTGATTTTGTGAATGAAAGCAGTTTTTGTAAATGTTGTCATTCTATAAGGAGCACCCAACTTATTTTATTCAACTGGCTTGCTTTACCTGTCACTGTGAGTATTGCTCGGTCTGTAAAAACACGTTTATAATAGCTACTGTATCTCTGAAAGGAGGAAAAATTACCCTGATGGTGTCATGATGACCAAGGTTATTTAAACTACAAATGTGTAATAGAAAGCCTGTTTAACATGTGGAGTATGAAAGATGTGGGTAATACCAGACAGAGAGGCTCACAAAAGAAGTTGCATTGTGGGAAATGTAGGATGCAGTTTTTTCTAAACGTGACCCATACCTGAGAGAAAATGTCTGCTCCTGCATTCATTACAATCCTTTAAAAAATCTGTCTCTAGACTTTAGCAGGTGTTGTAAACTCACTGGAATACCGCTTAAAGTGTCTGAGACAGTTTTAATGGACTGGCCCATAAATGTTATGAATTAACTGAAGAACTGAAGTGTAAAAAATCCTTTTAGTTAAGGTTTATCTCCTAGTAAAGATGTACACCTGCCAGTGTAAAAGAATATAGCATTTGAGTAACATCAGGGAATGTCTTGTAACTAGTGAACTTATTTTAAAGTGTTTCCAAGTGGTATTACTGTAGGTCTCTTTCTGTTTTCAGTGCTGTGATGAAGGCAGAGCAAACCCCTACTTTCTTAGAAGTAAGCAGGTGACATAATGCAAACTGAATGTAAATTCTGAGCCTGAGAGCTCTCTCCAAGTCAGACCCATCCAAAGTTCATTTTTGTTTTATCTCACTTTCTATTACGCTCTCCCTCTTCCCCTTCATTACCTCCGACAACACGGCTGATTTTCTTCTACCTGGTAAAATGCCCACAGTAATCCCTCATTTATGCTACCGGGGAAAACAGAAGTGGTATCATCTTTTTTCTTTCTTTCAAGTCTTCCAAGTGAAAGAGAGGCAATCTATTTATTAATGGTGTTGTTATGCAATAGCCCACTACATTGTACAATCAACATTTACTACATAATGATAAGTTAATGCAAAATAACATCATACATATCATCATCTGTTCTGAGCTGACTGCAGTCACGTCGAGGTCATTGTGAGGATGCTTGTTTGGATCACTACTCTTATACATTATTTAGAACTTAAGCAGGAATATGCAGCTCACCAGCTGTGCTATGACCCCAGGTTCCCTACGTGTGTGTGTGTGTGTGTGTGTGTGTGTGTGTGTGTGTGTGTGTGTGTGTGTGTGTGTGTGTGTGTGTGTGTGTGTGTGTGTGTGGAGCAGTGTGATGAAGGTGAGGATGAGATTTTATTTAACAACTTCCGTGGTGAGTGTAAAAACTGCAGTAAAACTTGCCTCACCCTGCCTAGAGGAGCTGCTGCTCCACCTCAACAGTTTCACTGGGTAGTTGTAGTGTCTGATAGTGTTAAAAATGCCAAAATGCTGTCTCCATGTTATTTTCCACTGTAGCAAACCAAATAACGAGACAGTAAATACAGCATGTAAAAGCAAAACAAAGAACATAACAGGCATGAAAATGGTTTAAGGCTCAGATCAATGTTCAGCAGTTCAGTTGTTTTCACTTACCTCTTGTGGTACATAAATAGCTGAATTCACATGCACACTCACACAGTGATGGCCGTGCGCTATCGTGCAAGGTGCCGGCCTGACCGTGGGGAATGATTTGAGGTTTGGAGTCCTGCCCAAGGATTTAACAACAACATGTGGATGGGAGGAGGTGAGGGATCAAACCGGGATAAAAGCAGTTCCATCAGAGGTTAGAAAGAAAATGTGTTTTTCTATGATTTGGATAAATTGAACCCAATTTAGCAGTGACAGTCAAACTCAAGATTTTTTTGTATTCACGCTCAAGGATGATGTGGGGAGAGTTTTCTACAGCAGACAAAAAATATTCCATACCCCTCAATCTACAAGCGTTCAACACTGTGTGTGTGTGTGTGTGTGTGTGTGTGTGTGTGTGTGTGTGTGTGTGTGTGTGTGTGTGTGTGTGTGTGTGTGTGTGTGTGTGTGTGTGTTAGGCATTAATACAGGGTCAGTGCAGTGGTATCGTGTTGAGATCTGCTGTTTGGAGAGAACAGACATGCTCCTTTATCTCTGTTGACAGCTTCGTGCCTGCTCTGATTCCGCTTAAAAACTACTAATCACTTCTGAGACATTCTTGGCCAGTTGCATAAAGGCCCTGCAGCAGCTTCACACTCACACCTGAAGCTACAACAGCTTCATAAGTGTTGGAAGTAAAGATTTTTTTTCAGAACTTAATTAACAATTTCCCCCCTGAAAAATGTACTCCTCACTCATTGAATGTCTGACTATTGAGTATCAGACTCACAGCCTGTAGGCTTAGTAGGTGCATGAGCTTGGATTCACAAAGGTTGGATCCAAACAAATTTTGTTTTGGAATAACTGCAACACAAATAAAGTTTGATGTCATTGATTGAGGGAAATATGGCACCCTCAATAACAAGAGTCCTAAACACACACACACACACACACACACACACACACACACACACACACACACACACACACACACGCACACAGTAGGTCAAACTCATTTACTGTGCATTAACTAACCCAGCCTAGTTTATGACAAAGACAGTATAGAACAAACATACCTAAAAATATAAGCTGCATTTACATGCGAAAAGGTGCTTGTTTGTGACCTTTTTTTCCTGTGCTGAGTTCTACAACGTCATCTACTTGTCAGCTTTTGTCCATTTAGCAATGTGCTGACAACATGTGTGCTATTTATATCTGTCAGGGGTCTTTTCTTTGCCTGCAAAGGTGGTAAATCCAGTTCCTGCCAACCAAAATGTGGGTAAACAAGAATTCCTTTGGGTGTATGCCACACTACACCCCGCTTCTCAGTGCTTTGATCTAAATTAGACTCTTGGGATCCAAACCAAACATGGCCTGGACCATGTGGCTGCATTGTGTGACTTTAATGTCAGATTTTAGGCAGCTGCTGTGGTTAAAGTTTAAGCTGCTGCGGTAGCGTGTGGACATGCAGGTAGAGGTGGAGGTCTGTCTGGGGTTTTTTTGTGGATCCCATCAGTCGACAAAAATAACAGACTTGCACACAAAGCGTGAGCAGCTGTGTGTTGAGGTGCCAGGGCTGGGCCTGGAATCTATTTACACCCAGTTATCCACGCAGGCCTGTCATGGCTATTTTATTTCATCAATTAGGAACATTTTTGTGGGGTGAAGTTAGGTCTTGCCACTTCTGTTGCAGGGATGCAAGTTCAGGCAGGAAAGCAAGAGCTCTAAACAATTTCACAGCTCATTAAGGGGTCAAAGATATTAATGAAAAAAGATTTCTAGATTCCATCTGTGCAACCTCATCTACAAATATGGATCTATGATTCTCCAGAGCAGAGAGCAGACGACAGGCCTGACTGGAGGGAAAAGAAATTTCCCTCTTTCAAATGAAGCAAGAGAACTGATGATTTCCTCAAGTAAACTGTGGCCTTTGGCTGCCGGCCCAATCATGCACAGTGGCAGCTCTCTGATAGTTCTTCCCTTTGACTGTATGTGTGGATGTGTGTGTGGAAACTCCAGCCTGTACTGGAAAGCAGAGGTTTATTTCTGTGCCCAGAGTGTTACGTTCCTCACATTGCAAAAGGAATGATTTCAAGACATGACACGGGAGAGGCCAAAGGGTTCAGGATGTCTTTGGATTTTAGAAAGTGTAGAGGTTCCTTAGAAGTCTTGACTTAATCAAATGCATTAAAGTTGTTGCCAGATTATATATATGTGAATACTTTCTTTACTATATGTAGTAATTAGAAAGAAAAAAGTTATTTCCTTCACTAATAACTAAACAACAATGTCTTCATGTGGTCTCAAAGTGTTATATTGCATGCCTATGCAAACGCATGCATATGTTATGTGAGTATTTTCTTTTGGGGGAAATTCTTGGACATTGTCACTTGATTACTGTTTATGTAAAAAGATGATTTTGAAGATTAAGCATTTTTACAGGTTGCACCATTGTAATCTTCAGAGCTCATAGTAACTACACAGTTCTCCTTCCATACAAACAAGAAGCAGAACCACGTCCTGTGCAGCCAGCACTCAGGGGGATTCACAACGGCTTCTCACTCATGCCATAGTTTGAGCTGAAGTTTGGGCAGAATTAGTTTACTGATATTTTCAGGTAGCCTTCCTTCCTTCTTGCAGGAATACAACTGCGTGTAACTGCAGTCCCAGGTTGTCTTCAGACACTATTTCAGGTTCAGCAACAACTCTCGTTGTGCTCCATTCCTGCCAGACATGCTCACGATGCATCTCTAACAGCCTAACATCAGGTCTTAATTAGTGGCAAATGCATTCAAATTAATTCAACTGCAGCTTTGCTCGTGCCAAATGAAAAAGATTCCGAAACACAAAATGTTGTGGCCTCCACAATAACTTGCGGTGGGTTTGGGATGTCTATTACCATCAGTGTTTAGAGAAACGAATGTTTCATACACTGGATTAAACTGGATCATGTAGTTCTATCAATCTGTATCCAGAGCGCGCGCACACACACACACACACACACACACACACACACACACACACACACACACACACACACACATTATCACTTTAAATCTACACTACTTTGGCCACAAAGGACTGTAAGATCATGTGTGAATGTTTCTTTATGTCCCACAGTTGTCTTTGTGACAGATCAGCCAGATGACGTGTGAAGGGAAGACTGCATTTAGGTTGAGGCAATTTCATAGATTAAACACTTATTTATAAATGTGAGGTAGTTTGGGTAGATGGGTATTCAAACTGTCACAGATTGTCCACATCCAGAGTACAGTTAGTGGTATAAGCAACAAAAGTACTTTGGTTAAGTTTAGGGGAAGGATATCTTGTCTGAGCTCTGATATGTTCAGTGTCAATATATTTGTAACTTGCCTGATAAGTGAATTTACCTAATTTCTTCATTATATTAATCGAAATTAGTACAGTCACACTTATGTTTCCTTCATAACTGTCTGTTATAAACCTTATTGCTGAGATGCAGTTGATACATTGCTCACAGCAGGTCAGCTTTGTTTTTAAAGTAGTGAAATGTTGCAGTCCTTCTTAAGACGGAGTCTGTACAGCAGCTGAACTCAGACCAGTTGCAGCAGATCAGACACATCAGAGCAGGTGCAGATTCATATGTGATGCAAACCTATTATAAGGAAAGGAATCTCTCAGACGCTGACTTGCACACGCACACACACACACACACACACACACACACACACACACACACACACACACACACACACAGTGTAACAGTCACACTCACACACATACAAAACAGTTCTTGCAGCAGCTTGTACATTTGCAAGTCAGCTGTAGATGAAATGAAATGCCACTACACAGCCCCTTGGTAATCTCCACTCCAGCTTCACACCCTGGGAGGCAGCTCTCTCTCAGCTGGTTAATTTTCAAGATTTTCCACACCTCCATTATTCTCTGTTTTCATCATCAAAAGCCTCTGACAACTCACACTGACAACCCTGTTATTTCGAGTGCTGAGTCTTATTTTGGTGTCAACTGGTTGCGTAACTTTTGTTTTTTTACGGGGCAGGTCCCTCAGACACAATTCTGCTCCAAAACAATGCCATCCTCCTCTTCCTCCTCCTCTTCATCATTATCGTCACTGCCACTCATCCCCAGCCTGCTCTTGTGCTTTGTTACAGCCCTACTCTCCTCCTCATCCTCTCTGGGGGACACTAAAGGTGTTAAGGGAGCAGGGGGAGAAAGCAGTCAGCCACAGATTCCACTTAATCCCCACAATTTCCAATCACAAGCACACAGTCACCAAACAGCTGCCTTAACCATGGTTGAGTTCCATTGCAAATGAAGACATAAGGAGTATGTTTAAAAGGTGCCACAACCAAAGAACTGTAACAATCATTGTCAGAACACCACAGTGAGTAATACAGACATGGAGACTGCTTAATATTGTGCAAATCTTTTTCAGACATTAGTATGACATTTATATTTTACTTTAAAGTGGCACAGAGGACTTGCATGGAACTAAATTAAACATTAATACTGTGTATATTATAACTACCTGAAACACCTAGTCTAATGCAGCTACAATTTAAATGTAAGGAGTTATCTTCAAATTAGAGAAATACAAATCAATATTGAGCGTTTTTCATGGTGAAATTGGCTCAATTTGACTGCAAATCTAAAAATATAAATCGGCCAATATCACCACTGGATTTACATTTCTGCACAATGGTCTAATATCTAAAATGAAACTCTATTCTAACAAAAGGTTTAGGGATGGGGTGCAATGAGGGACTTAGGACACTTCACCTCAGTATTTATAAAATTCTGGCTACACCGATCTGCACAGACTACACCGGTGATAAACACGTGCACACGTTAGGGAGGAAAACGGTCCACTGACCTGTTGGAAGTAGACTGGAGAGCCCAGTGCACTTGTTTCCTCTGGAGGCGAATGTCAGCCGAACCACCGAACAGAGCGCAGCGGAGGACAACCTGCAGCCCGCTGCTCTGCGCTAACTGACCGCTGATCTGGGGACACCTGGAGCACACGCACATCTCAACATGTGTTTTCCTCGGGAATTCTCCCATCGTTGTCTGAAGATAACAACCTCTCACGCTCAAGTGGTGATTGAGCTCCGTGCGCCTGTAAATGTGTCTTATCTCTGCCCGAGAATAACAAGCAGTGTTCTGGCAGCATCTTGAGGTAAAACCAAATCATAGCAGCACTGCCACCCTATCGTCATGGACACTTTATTTGTTGTCATGGGCTTATTTTGGCATTTCAGTGTCTGGCTGCACGCACGGCGAGAGGACGGTGAGAGCGCGCACTGACCGGGAGTCCACTTACCTTTGCCCCTGAAGTCGTGGCAGGACGTTAAACAGTCCAGCTCGGACCGGGACCGTCTGCTGTGACATGCCCGTAAAGTGCGCTTCCCCCCGGGCAGCACGCGTTACCCGCACAGACTGCATTTACCCACGGAGCTTTCCCAGCACACCTGTAGCTCGCAGCCACAAAACCATGCCCCGAAGTAGCCTCTCTGGATGCACCACAACATCAACACACACACACACACACACACACACACACACACACACACACACACACACACACACACACACACACACACACACACACACATGCTGTCTCCCCTGAAAAGATGTTAAAAGAGTCCTCAGCGACCCACCGACCTGTATCGTATAATCCGTGTCTAATCGTGGAGCCCGGGAGACGTGCAGCTCGGAGCGGTGCAGAGATGGAGCGGAGCGCTGCTCATGTGGCAGCCGGTGTCAGAGCGCTGAGAGGCGGCGTGTCCGGAGCGCACGGTGCTGCGCCGCCTCTATTTACTCCAGCCGGAGGAAAGACACGCCCACTGCGCGTGTGACAGTTTTGGAGGGGGTATTCCTTATTCCGCGATTCTTTGGAAACTTGCATATTTGCGAGGGTGTTGGCAGGATTGTACAAATACTGAGCTTGAATAAAACATTGACGAATGACAAGACAATCACAGAATATACAAACACAGGATATGTCAGAAAATGATGAATATGATAGTGATTGAAAAATAAACGAAGAGGAAGAAAAATAAGTGCATAACACCTCTTTATCTACACCATTTTATTCATAAATCGTTCTGTCAGCTGCAGCTTCTCCTAATATCCATATAAAAGCTCTGTCCACACTGTCAAGAAAAAAATATAATACACTTATGACAGGTACATGGTGAATATCTATCTGTTTGTTTTTTTGTCGGCCTGTCAAGTTCAATAATCTTCTAGAATATACACAAAATCTAAGCTAAAACACATGAAGTGTTACTGTGCTTCAGGATTGCTAACACAATGCCCTTATCAGCAAGACATGGTCATTTGTCTGTAACTTCTACTTTCCATGTCAACTTTTACTTCATAATGCCAGTTCATGACAATGGTGTCACCTTTCAGCCAATCATGCAAATTCCTTACAGGCAAGTCTCTCTCCACTCAGTAGTCGTCTCATCAATGCCCCCAGCACTTATTTCAGGATAGGACCAGGCCCCCATCTAAATGAATGGGAAGCCACTTAATGGTCACAGAAAAATCTGACCATGTGCAAGGTTTATGACACCAACCTCTTTTATAGCTCAATCCATAGTAGCGTGAAGCTGACAGCTCATCCACCCTCTCCTTGATGAATAACTTACTGCAAGGCTAAGTTTAAAAGATTAAAGATGCAACTTTAGAACTACTTCAATGTGCAGAATACCAGGTTTAAAAAGTTGAGGTGGGGGGGCCTCAGTCATGTGGTTGGGCAGCAGGGCTCTTTTGGCTCAGCAACATGGGCAAACTGGCAAAGTACAGAAATAAACCCTTGCTGAAATCCTCCCTGGTTTCTCATGCCTTAGACAGAGGAAAGGACACTTACTGTCTCTAAATGTCTCCTTCCTCATCCTGGCTCTCCAACAGCACCTGCATGCAGGTCCCAGTGCGCCTGTACTCGCTGCTGGAGGGCCCGGTTTGCATCGCCCTTAGCATGTTGAGGAAGTCCGCATCTCTTTTCCCCTAAGTTCAAAACTAAAATCAACTCAGTAATTAATTGCACAAACACTATTTGAAGTAGAAGAACACATTTTCCTAACGAGGCAAATAATCTATACCTATAGTGTACGCCCAGGAGACATGGGATGAGGGCTGCTGGTGTTCACAGGGGAAAACACACTGCAGCTTCATTTGAAATAAATGTTTAAAAAAACCTTTATGTTTTGTCTTATTGCAACATTATTATTTTATCATTTTGTACCAAATGTGATCTGATTTGATCAACCAATAGAATTTTCTTCTCTTCCACCATGTCTTCCAACAATGAAGTAGTTGAGTTCTTCGTGTCATGTAGTCCGCCGTACAACTCGCTGGTTAGTTGCGGCCTTTGTTTCTTTTGTAATCATATTTAAGTTCTGAAGCTTCTCTCAGACCTGTTTCACAGTGGGAACAATGTTGAGTTCTCTTCAGTTGCTGAAGATTTTTGCATTTACTTTGTCATCGTGATTGCTGTTTGTAATTTTCCTCATCATCACATTATTGATTTTGTTGACTTTCATTGAGTTGACATTGACAAACAAGGTTTTCTGTAATTGCATTGACTAGGTCCTGAGCTCAATAAGCAACATTTCCAATGCTGAAGGTTAATGTTGTATTTCTTCATTTTTTGAAGAAGTGGTCACCATTTACTTCAATTGTTTTGGATTTGGCTGCAACACTGTTTACCCCTGAGACTCCTTAAGCATTTTGTGGACTCAAACAGTTTACCCAACCCTCCATCGGCATAGTGGTGAGTAAATAATGCTTGAATTTTCATTTTTCTGTGAACTATCCCTTTAACATTCCTTTTGAGGACTGTAGAGGACAGGCCTATGACGGTGGGTCAAACACGAGAGGCTCAAACAAAGGTGTCCAAGTCAGACTCCTGGAAATTAATCCAAGAGCTCTGTTTGTGCCACATTGGGCACACACATTGAACTTAGTTGTGGCTGATGCTGTTCAAATGTCTGTCTATTCTACAGGATACTTTGGCATTTTACTAAAAGCTCTACACCTAGTTCTCAACGTCCTCATGGCAAGGGGCCATCCTAGTAAGTGGACTGCAAAGATGTTAGGATGCAGGGACTGATTATTTTGTCCCAGTCCAGCCCTGGGTTAAACTGTTCAAATATGGTATATTGTGCACCCATGTGGACTGACCAAAGACATCTCTATTCAGTCTTAAAGGCATATGACCCGTGTCAGTGTTTGTGAGGCCCTGTCTGTGCATATATACATCCATCAACACGGTATTCCTTCAGTTTGATTCCTCTTCACTGACCCCAGCTGCACAGAATGGTAATAAGGTGTTCCCCTCAGCTCAATTCATTCAGTACAAGTATGTAGTTCATGGCCTGTCTCGTCCAAACGTTAGTGTGTTTGGTGATAACCAACTAGCTGCAGCAGAGATATATTTCAAGAATAACCCTTTAAACAATACCACTGAAGTTTTCTTGCCCATGTCTCTCAGTATACCATGTCTTCACCAGCTAACAGAGAGCAACCATGATCAGGGATAAACCGTGCCAGCGCACCCTCTCCAGAACAGGCGGTATCAACTCCACTGAGGGGATTATAAACAGGGGCTTATTGGGCCACAAGTGTAGTATTGCATCTATCCTCAGAGGCGTGTTGTGATCTGTCATAGAAAGGAATTACGGGTTTTTTTGCCCTGGAGGCAAGTAGAGCAACTTCTGCCCTGATCAAACAATTTGTTCCAACACTAGTGGATGCACCATCCAGTCCCTTCTCTGTTGAGAAGGTCATGGGTGGAACATGGGTGGTGTGAGGGTTGGTCGAGTAGCCGGACACTTGAAAGAAAGGTTGCAGACGAAGTTCAGCAGTCCAAGTGGTGTTTATTTTCAGCAGTGTAGTCCCATGCATGTATTTACAGTAAAAACATTTTTGCCAAAATTTGGAAAAAAACGAAACACTATACCTAGACTATTTTCCCAGAAATAGTAAAATATAAAAGGCCATTTATACAGCTATCAATTACTTCCTGCAAATCATTCACAAGGACAGCAATATTTTAATACAATAGGTAATCTTCTAGAAATACATTTCCAGCTATTTTAATGCCATCTGCTTTTTTAAAAGGCCGCTTTTACAGCCTATTTCCCAAAAAGAAAACACCCCTCCCACTCTACCATACTTGGACTCTTCCACTTGGAACACACTGCTGGAAATATGTCTACCCAAACAGTGCAATTTAAAGAGAGAGGGTTGTTGCTAGGGCTGCACGATATAAAGAGAAAATGTATAATCATCGCGATATCAACATGCGCGGTATACATATCGCAAAACACTGGTTGAACTGCGATAAATTTGCGACGCATTCACACTCATATATTTCAGATGTCAGATGGAGCTGTGCTACCTTAGATAATAAATTAAAGAAATTCACATCATTGAAAGGTTTTTCTTAATATTGTGCAATCCTAGTTGCTGCACATGTGTGTGTCATGACTGTCTCTTACTTAAGGCATGGGGTTCCCCATGATAGGTGGCTCTAAAAGACAGGAAGTGAACACTGCACCACAGCAACAGAGAGACACCTTCAACAGGGAGAGTGAGTAAGTGAGTTCCCCTCTGCATGTTCATGTCGTAAACGCCAAGAAAGTTGCTAGCTCCAGTTGGTTGATGTGAATTTGACATTGTGCCAATATCCAGACTCCTCTCAACATCTGAACATTAGCTAACCTCCACTCTCTCAGGGAGGCATCTGTGGACACCACTTTGACAAGAGACACATTCTTTATAGGAGAGCCCTGATGTAGAAAACCAGGTTACCTCCATGGTAAAGGAACAAACCTGCAGGAAGGTATTATCAGCTTCCTGTGGAGGTGACATGATGCCTGCAGCCAGTGAGTCCAGCCCTGAAATTCTTGCATATGTGACAGTCTGAGTGGCACCACAGCGACCATAGACGCTATCATGCCCATGTAGCTGTGAAACCATCTGAAAATGCAGTCTGTGTCCGTGTGCGTTTTTTGTTTGACTGCACTTGCAATGATGCAATGTTTATTTTATGGGGGACACACTGCCTGCGTTGCATGTGCATGCTCACCAGTTTGCTGAACTGCTGCAGCTTACACACGTGTCCACACTTCTAAAGTGTCTGCTGCGGCACTGCTATTGCCAGAGCTATCTTTCTACATTGAGTTTGCCTTTGATAATGGAAATTAATAATAATGATGATCATTCATAGTTGATCAGCGGTCCATAGACTGAAGAGATATAACTTGAAAACAGTCATGTGATTATTTTTTAACTCATGGGCATAGAGAGAGGGAGCCTTGGAAAACTGTGTGTCTTTACCATAGAAACTATATGGTATATTGCAGTTATGGTAAAAGGTGTCAGTTTATGTTATGTTGCTGGTGTGATGTAAATATGACTATTAACAGCACTTTTCCTGGTCTTTTTGCTGCAACGTTTTTTTTTTTTGCATCATGCATGAAAAAATGTCACTTCCGCTCTTAACCCGTTAACATAGGCACCAAAATGAAAACCAAGACATTCATGCCACACACACTTTAGGCAGGCAGTATATCCCCAGCCTTAAAGCCTACAGCTATGGCTGTCAGGCAACAAGTATGTGTAACTTGACTTGGCTGTATTCCATTTTGTTGTCTGTTGAAAGGACTTCTGGTTAATGCAGTGTCCATTTTTGTTGGTATGAGTATTCTGCTACTTCTAATTGATTCTAGTAATGCAACTGAATACTAAAGATGATAATTGCATATTTGTAATTGTTAGTATATTGTGTGCACAGGCTACTAAGTGCCTTTCTATTGAAAGTGAAAATGGACAGAGGACCCAGTGGTATAGTCTGCACTCAGGCCCTGAATTACTTTGATCTGCTACTTCCACTTGTTAATACTCTGTATTCTGTCCTTGTGTGTGACATTTCATTGCATTTAAAATTAATTTACTGGTATGGATGTGAGGTGAGCAATTTTGATAGAAAGTCTAATTACTGAGAATAACAGAAGCAAACCTCCAAACCCCTGCCCCCATTTAGACTCTTCATTCTTGATGCCAATATCACAGGTGCTGCAGTTGGCTTTTCTCTGATTGGTCCGTGCCAATATCGGCAATCATTCAAACGTCTCGACAGCTCAAAAGTGGCTGTAAATGAACTATTATAGTATTACATAACTTACAGTGAACCCCACTGTGCATATTCTCAAGGTACTGTACTTGGTCAGTTGTTATATATATATATAAAAGTAGCTTCCGAAAGTTAGGTCTCACTGCAGATCTCCCAAATGAAAGTGTGCTCCTGGAGCCTGTGCCTCCATGCCACGGACACTGTTCATAAAGTGTTAGAAAGGCCACACATGCCAAGCTGATTTGCATGAAATTGGACTTCCTTTGCTCCTGGCACTTTTCCTCTGTCATCATACAACAGTGAAATCAAATAGATCGTTTGGATGGGTGTTAGCAGAAAAAGTTTTCATGTCACTTCAGATCATCCTGCTTTCATAAACTGGTGTTTTTTCTAGTCTATGAACTATCTGTTTTTTTAAAGAGTTGGTCCTGCAGTGAGGTATCACCTTTATTTGGCACCAATATGTATTTTTTATATGAGATCAGCCATTTTTCGCATATAACAATGTCTTCTGGGACCACAATTGCACAAATGGTAGCAGTAACATTAGCGGACAAACGGCACACAGCTGATCTGTGATGCACCGCAGCCAGTGGGTCCCGAGTGGGGATGGACAGTGGCGACCGCGATCGACGGGTTGGTGACCACTGGCCTTCATAGATAAACTGATAATATAATAAATGTACTTCGCCCTTTGCTTCTGTTTACTGGTGTGAGGCCATGGGTCTATGCACAAACACATCCACCCATGTTCACCATCAATCTGGACTACACAGCTGGCCTTAGACTGGAGAAAATGCTGAAAAGTTTAAGTCATTTTAAAATGCAGTACATATATATTCAGACAGTCACATTGTTTGTTTTTACACTGTAATCCAGCACATTGAACTAAAGTGCTGACTCTGAACTTGAAAACATGTCACGAAAAAAAGAAATCTGTTTCTATTAAATTACAAATTTGATCTGTTATCTCCCAACAAGCTCCTCAAAAGACAGAATATGTTGTTTTGTCACGCCCTCCAGAATAACACGTAAAAGTGTTTATCTGATCTCATGCACACTACAATTAACAGAACCAAAAAGTCTACAATGTTGAATCCAAGGATTTGTGAGCCATCCATCCATGGTTCTGTATCTCTGTAGAATATGTGACACGTAACCAGTGACATGACATCACTGTGTGTAAAAGAATTCCACACTCCCTGGATTTAAGAGTTATTTTAAAGTACTAGATATGCAGTCATACAGCCTACCTGGTACACTACAGCCATGACCATGTAATTGCTGCAGCTCCATTAGCTAGCTAGTTTCTGTGTTTCTACACAAAGCACTCAAACACATAAAGAAGAAATAACTGGCACACACATCAGAGGATGTAAATCACGTGTTTCCTGAACTCAAGCAGTCAATTTGCCACAAAAAAAAATCAGCACTTAGCGAACCTAGTATTAAAGGCCCTTTCAAAATAAAAGCACAACAATCAATCACAGAATTACACCAGCTGGCTTGAGGCCCAGCGTTTATTTCAGAGGCTGCAGTGTTGAAATGTAAATAGTGTATTGACAAGACTGTTTGTTTGATTTTATCACTGCTCATATATTGGTCCTTCAGTTATAAAATAGAAACATGCAGCCTGAAATATTCTAAATAACAAGGTCAGGATTTTCTTAATGGACGCCTCATTCATCATAGCATTACAGAGATTAAATCTTTGCTTGTCACCACCAGTGGGTGACAGACACACCCAGTGGAGAGGGTATTATTGTTTAATGTGTACTGATCCTGTCTGGACTAAAAGTACTGACAAAAGAAGTGTAAAGTCACAGATACTGACCCACTGCCAAAAACAATGGGGGAAGGGGACATAGCCAAATGCCACATGAAAAATCCTCTCATACAAAGCTCAGTTTATAAGCACCTACAAATGTGATCTCCCAAACCTGCTGCTTAATAACTATAATTACAATAGTGGTGTTGGGATAGCAGCTCATTATGTTTTCTGCCATTAGCAATAGGACAATAAACAATCACGTTACACATTCCAACCCAAACAATATAACATGTCAAACTATTACTGCCAGTTATAGTAATACGACACGGTATCTGTCACAGAATATTTAAGACTGAAAAAGCCAATAAAATAATTTTGACCTATAACAGAAATGACACTCATTTTTACAGTGCACGATACTCATCTAGAAATATCAACTTCAATGTCTCAATCATCCTCTTTCTTGGTTTCGTCTTCATGCTGGTGAACACACACATTATGTAACCTGAAACTATATGTACAAATGTTCATGCCAGTGCTGTTTAAAGTATCCTCCACCACCCAAACTCATTGAGTCAGCTTCCATGGTGTTGTGTGTCATATTTCCCTCCAACACAAATTTGATTTTATTGAATAAAATAAAACAACTTCCACACTTCTCCAGGTTGATTATTCTCATTCTCATTTGGGGTCATGAGTCAAAGAGAGATCTCCCTCAGTTTGTGTCTGCTGCCATAGAATGAGTGAGTGAGAGTAAAGCCTTGAAAGCTCAGTGTAGCATTAAAGTGAATTTTAGCTGCTATGTGAGGGGGAAACAGAGGAAACTGTTGTAAGTGTGAATGTGTGACTGTAACTGGCTGCGAGAACTTTTCGTGTTGCTTCTCATAATATTTAGCTCCGAACCTTTGGTTTCCGTGACAGGATGGAGAGGGAGATTTGTCTGGCAGACATGTTGTGGATGTGGTGCGTTTGGGTGTATTTGTGTTACAGTTTGCTGCTTTTATTACCAACCTACAAATCCACTCTCTGTGAAGGGTCACATTTGACCAGGAACATTAAATAATATATTTAATGTTAAAAAAAAAAAATCGGTATATCCAAGTGTTATTTTTCCGCCACCGTTTGTCTGATTTATTGAATGTAGTTGGGGTTGCTGTATGTGATTGTTGGTTTTTAATGATAGAATTGACCTAGTATGAAATGTCATAAAAGTGAGTTCTGAAAGATAAATAAAAAACTGCAACTTGCAAAATACAGCTTAATGTGATGTATGTTTAGGAAATTTGTTTTCTTGATGTGAAGAACTTCATTTAACCTAATGACAATCAGTTAAAAAAAGAGCACTGCTTCTTAGATTATTAGTTGTGTTTGCTCTTTGCTGTCTTCACTGACAGGAGGCAGTGAGCATTTTGAAAACAGCATGTAGCTTCCAGCAGAGCTCAGAAAACAGCTTAGAAACTAAACACAGCTGGTGCAGGACAGCAACCCACAGAGTAGCTGCTGCTGTGAACTCACACTGACTCACATTCAGCTCCCACACACTCCTGCAGAGGGTTTTTTGTTCCACAGATCAGCTTCCTTCAACAATCCCTTCCCTCCATGCTGCCATCCACTCATTCTAATGTATCGTGCACGCAAACACACAGTCAGGACCAGACGTCCTCACGGAGAACAAATTGGTACAATGCATGGAAGTCAACATAATGTAAGCTGTACAAACTTGTAAACTATGAGGACAAAAGTGGTTCTAAAGTGCAAAAACTACAATAAAAAACCCAACAGGAGTCAAATGTATCACAGTAAGCATTCAAAGCGACATACTGTACGTGAATTCAGTAGCAGGAGGCATTAGTAGTAGGAATCTACAGTCTCATACAGACATGGATGCTTCAGGTGAAACCGTACTGACGTCCCATTGTAAATGAGCCAGTTCATATAGAGTGAACCAAGCCTCTGGAAAGTAAGGACAGGCAATAATAAAGGCTGACTGTAGAAACGCAGTGGAACAATAAGGTCACACACACTTTCATGCATCCTTTATTAGCATTAAAACATCCATTGTGCTGCCTTCTAGCAACAACCATCACATGTATAACAATCTGTTTCATGGTATATTTAAGGCTTATTTCATCTTTTTTTAAATGTTACACCCCATTACAAATCTGATTCTACAAGCATCATGTGTCTTATTTGCATATCGTGAATCCAGTGTTAAAATCAATAAGACTAGACTGCCCTGTGTAAGGGTTAATATGTATAGAGAAGATATTGAATTATACCAATACAGAGGATTATCATACGAACTGGCTTCAGACACACATCAGTGTAAATCTATCAACATTAAGTTTGGAAAGCCTTTGTAAAAATGTCAGTATCAAAAGAATGATCAGGGTGTTTATTTCCTTTAAAAAGAGGAGCTAGAAGAGATACACTAGAGAGAAAGAGAAGGCTCATTAACCAGAACACCGGCCCAACATTAGTTAGAATCAGAAAACATTACTACCCGACTGACAAACCACTTCACAGCAAGACACAGATCAGTCAACGATCATCACAGGTTGCTATGCAAATATCCTTCAAACACAAACTTACCTCTGAAGACATTTCAGCTTATTCCTCAATGTGGTAGTGTTTCACTTATTTTTTGGTGTGATTTAAACTCCATCCTTTAGTGTTATACTTCTATTTTTCCCCCCATTTGTTTTGGTAAAAGAACAAATTATTCAAAAACAAGCCACAACTGTCAAATGTGATCAACATTTAATTTCCCCTTCATAGATCTCTCACTTGTCTTTGTTCTTATCCCAGCTTCAACTCCAGACTGTCACAAGGCTCAGAAGACAACAGTGTTTGTAAAAGGCAGAGCTCCCATTACAGGCGGGAACACATGGGTGACCGAAGGGGACGGTGATGGTCAGGCTGAATTTGGTTTTAGTACCATGCTGTCATGTCAGTACCCCCCACACACAGTGTCCAGCTGTCATATGAGCGACTGATTGATTCCTCTGATAAATAGCAGCAGTTATCAGTCCCACGAGAGGCCAGAAATGTCTAGGTGAAATGTGTACGAAACGTAAGGCTTTACTTGTAGTGTGAAATGACTAATAAATTAGAAATACACATCCAAATCCAGCAGCATGTGCACCTTGAATACGTTCACATAGAGCAGGGTTCATAGTTCAGTGTCTTTAGTCCGCAGGTAAACCCAGCACCATGCTGCCTGGCTTCAGTTTACAGTATTGAGTCAAGTGTGTTCCTATTGGAAACAGTTGTCAAGTCTCATTAGCACATGATGTCCAGTTAACAGACATGCAGCCCTGATACATGCGGCTCTCTCTTCTATTGAGGTAAACTTCTACATTACCCAACATCTGGGATGTTCATTGCTGCGTTGCTTACTTGCAGTTTCACACACTTGCATTTGATGCCAATATCACAATGTCAAATGGTCCACAGATTTGAGGTTGTGTTTAAATTCCCCCAACAAGGTTCGATAAAATCGCTACCAGAATTGGCCAAGTGTGTGTGTGTGTGTTCCAATAAGCAAGGCATGTTGTAAAATGTTATATTTCTCAATGAAGTTTGGTGCAATCTTTCCCCTGTATGCCAGGTGTTGCATGTACCAGGGACCACAAAGATCACAGCTATAAAGGCCAGATGCGCAGGGATGCACTCTGGTTAACAGCTTCTATACACAAGTCTGGAAAAAAAACTAATAGAAGTTAAGAAAAACATGGAATGCCAATAACAAAAAATGTATATAAACATCTTCAAAAGACAGAAAAAAAATCATTACCTGAAAATGTCAGCACCTTAAAAGTGCAACTGTTTAATCAACCCTGAATGGCAACTTAAAAATACATAAAAAGTACAAAACTTCTATTTGTATTTCTTGGTGCAAAATTGATACTTCTTCACCTGGTATAAAAGAATACAAAAAAAAAAATCAAGCTTGAACATTGCAAAGACTCAGTCAAAAGGAAAGCAAGGGATCGTGGGAAAAGCAGTGGGAGAAAAAAAGGAAATGTGACAAAGTGACGCTCACATTGAGAGACACTAAAGACCGGGGGGGGGGGCTGGAGTGGAAAATGAGTCCAGATTCAGCAGCGAGTGCAAACAGTGTCTAGGCCCGGGCTCATTGGTAGACTGGGTCCACATGAAGGAGCATTACATTTAAAGCCAAAGCTGTATTTCTTGCTGGGACTGGTCTTTAGCTCAGCTGCACCTCAACAATCTAAAAGGAGCTCCTCTTGCAGTGTACAACATGTTACCAGCATGAAACAGCTGCAGGGACAGGGGAGCACAGTGTGATGAAGTTGCTCCAGTCCTGTGCCCTTTGCCAACAATGGGAGCTCGGAGATGATAAGGATGAGGCTTCTTGATTGTGTTGAGATGAACCCCAGCCTGATGGCTGAGCTCCCCTCAGGAAGTGGGAAGCTCGAAGGAGATGAACTGCTTGAGTCTCTCCAGGTACTGGGCATACAGTTCGATGTCGTTGTGGCCAGCTCCCTCCACCCACAAGGGTTCGACAGCACGGGGGCAGCGCTCGTACATGGCCAGACCATGAGAGAAGTCGATGACCTCATCCTCCGTACCGTGGATCACCAGCACTGGGGATGCCACCTTGGACACTTTGTCAATACTGCGGAGAGAGAACAGACAGAGACATATCAAGGGCTAGTATGAAAGGGCGACGGGCTAACAGGAAAATAATGGGTCAAACCATGAAAACATTTACGGTTCTGGATCAGAGTGCTGACCACAGCTACTCTTCACGGTTATAAATGGAAGATTTGGACTCACTGGGGTGGAAACTAGGGGACTTCTCTCCATATATAAAATAACTAGATCTAAATAGATGCCATTGACTGGCCCTCACGGACGCAAAACTGAGAAGAATCAGTCAGGAAGGATAAGTAGAGAGCAATTGTCTGTGGCCACCACATACAAACCATTTCCTTTTTTAAGGTTGTCTTGCTTTTGCCTCTCTATTGCACCTGTTGTCACTTTCATTTGCACCAAAGCAGGTGAAATTGATTCACACTTGTGCTTCCTAAATGGACAGATTGATATCCCTTGAGCTCTGCCTCAAAGAGCTACAACAGTAAAATCCAGCTTTCTATTATGCTTTAATACACATTGATGACCACAATCGCAGGGGACTCTGCCTTGAGTAATTTCAATAATTAATACTTAATTATTATTTTACTTAACTTTCCAATGCAGGTACGGCATGTTAGCCAACATGACATAGTCTGAGTGTGAGACCCGAGACTCTGAGAAGACGACAGTGGGACTGGAGTTGTAACAAATGTGCAGCTGCATTACTGCTTTAGCTCCAATTCTGATGGCTTAGGTCAAAAATTCCAAATGCATTGCAAAGTTGGTATAAATATGTCTGTGTGTAATGCACTTATACACATTTAGTTAAATGATGATCAGTGTTGTGTGGCCTGGATTAACTTGTACCAAATTCCAGTGTCTGCCATGCATTCAAATTCCTCACTAATCATCCTCACCTACAACTAAGTAGCAGCTAAACCTCGTGGTGCCCTGCTGTTCAGATAGAGGTTAGTTGGAAGATAAATGCAGGGAAATAATTGCAAGCTAATTTCATTCCAGATGGAATTAAACTATTATTCTGGTCGGGTATACAGACTGAATCATTGCAGATGAGACTGTCAAACGTGCATATTATCTCACCCAATATTTATATGAATGTAACAGCTACAAAGAAAAAACTGTGACAGAGGAGTGAAAAACACTGGATTAAAGTTAACAGACTATTCGGGCTTGGGTTTATAGCATTTTCTTAAACAAATCCAGTATCTCATCTTATAAAATAAAAATCCATTACAGAATCCAATTATATTAGGCAATTCATATTTTTAAGCATCTTAAGTTATAAATAAGTAAAAATCAAGGGTTCGGTGTAGATGTCTATTTACATTTTCTTGGTTTAATGTTAACAAGCAATTAATGTTGTCAAGCAGTAACTACAACATGACAACAATGAATATCTGACATATTAGAGTAACAACTGCAGCCTACTGACTTGGAGCATCTTAGCTCGTCTCAATTCAGAACCATTTGATTACTCACTTATAAAAATGGAAATGTGTCAAATCTGTATAAATGGGAGATACAAGCTTTGAAAATTGTCATGATTTGACCAGCTGATTGTTTTCATTGGTCTGGTTAAATTTTTAAATGTAATACTGATTACTAGCATCATGGGCATATGATGTCAGGAAAACGCATATGAAATACAAGAATCTTAATTTGATTAAAAGAATTTCATATTATTCTATATAAGGGTCATTGACGTGACGCCTATATTTTCTGTCCGACTGCATTTTCTTCTGTTAAAAAAAGGTTTAAATACATAAAGAAATACCATATATATGTAGTACCTGTCCCATATATGTACACACTTTAAATTTCCAAAAACCATTAGTTATTTAAATGTTTCTGTTTTTTAAAGTGTCAAAATATCATGTGGTGCAACCGTCTGGCCATGACTGCTGTTGTGAAAACTTCTTTGAAATTACTCAAAATCTATTCAAATTTATTTTCTGCCATATTTGGCATGATTTCCAAAGTCTTTTGTAGTCCTGTACAAAATTGCAAAGCATTTGCATTTATATTTCCATCATAGTATACAAACAAACTTTGTCCGATGATGTCCATTTTATGAAATATCATGTGGTGCGACCATCAACAAATGACCAATTTGGGACTTTGATGTTGAAATCCATTCAAAGACAGGAAGTTGCATCATAAACCATTTTGCCAAGGACCCATGGAAGCAGCAACAGGTTTGTAACTCTCTCAAATTTGGAAAAAAATAACCTTTTTCACAGCTGGTATGTAGTTGCCACATTTGGATATCATGTGGTATGACCTCAAAAAAACTATGAATTCTAAGTTATTTCTAAAAATATATATTTTGATTATAAATTTCATAGTGACCTTTTGTGCTGACCTAGTTTGTTTTCTTTAGGTGGCCAATTCTGTGGCTGTAAATTTTGACTGAACTAGAAAAATATCATGTGGTGCGACCAAATGTGGTGCGACCATTGCAGAGTGTTTTACATGATAGATATATGTCCTAGATTGGGAGTTTTGGGGCTTTTTTAAATTCAATTAATGATTTATATACATAAAGTACTTTATTTTAGTATTATTTGGAAAATATTTCTATGCAATTAGAGTATTTTTTTCTAATATTTCAGAAACAACGGTTTATGTTTAATTATTGTACAATATCATGAATAAATACTACCCCAAAAATGTAACATGTAATCTTATCTCGGTTATTATGAATTTATTAGTAATTTATTATTTATTTATGTGTTTATTTATTTATAACTGTTTAAATTTATTTTACCAGATGCCACTTCCAAGAAAAATAAAAACCGCTCAACTACAAATAAAGCAACATGAAGTACATATTGCTCTTTTGTGTTTTTCATTACTGGACGAAATGCATATTTGCATTAAAATGTTCATCTATCATTAGTCCAAAATAACTTATTGATTTATGGCATGACATTACATATCTTTTTCAGCTACGAGAGAAATAAACAGCAGGGAGAGATTCCATATGCCAAGTCAAGGGAGTTGACGGAGAAAGAGAACAGGAAACAGAGAGAAATGGAGGGCTGCATCCACAGCTTACAGAGAAAGTAAAAATATGGCAAACGCTGTGTTAGACCTTACGCCGCCATCTATGGAGAACATTCCACCAGTTCTGGTTGATGTAGATGTAGCACAAGAGCAGCCAGTTTGTTCACAACAATGTGTGCTGCACTTAAATGTTCTTGATGAGATATTTATTAAAAAAAAATGTTTAGGAAATGTTTGTGTTCGTGAAAATTCTATGAAATTTTAATAAAATCTGGTTTAAGTCAAATTTTTTTATGGAATTTATTGTTTATTGATCTTTTTAAACAATAGGAGGTTTTCATATCATTTGGAGCGACCACTCATGTGGTGTGACCAATAACACCAAGACCTGTATTAAATTTAAAGTAAATATGAAATATTAATCACTGATACAGTATGCTTAAATGAATGGTATTTTTTAAACATTTTTATCAATTTTATGCACTTTACTGGAAAAATAAGTCTGTTAACTACATTTAATAAGGGGACGGTGACATTATAGAACAAAAATATGAGATCATTATTTACAAAAACTCTAAAGAAATGCAACTACTTTGTTACTAATGAAATGACTTTATATTATTGAGAAATTGTAAAAAAAATGTAAGCATATTAAGGAAATTTATTCATTTTAAGATAAATTACGGTCGCACCACATGACATTTTTTAAGGCCACGGCCAATTCATCTAGATGAAAAAACACTAAAATAAAATAATTTGAAATTTTTATATGATTTTATGTGTACACAACATTCCTAATGTTTGAATAATTATAATAGATCTTTTTTTTTGTATTTTAAAATTGGCCTGTTGAAAATCCTTATACGTCATTGACCCACAAACCAGAGCTCAGAATTGCTGCATTATCAAGTTCCTCCAGTTTAGGTTTTTTTTCTGTAAACCGGCAACAAAAGTTTCCGTAGAATTCTGGCTCCATTCCGCTGCTGCCATCATGTTTTGCATAATGCTACCTTGCAATGTAAAAAAATAAATACTAAGTGGATCTACACCAACATCTTAATTGTTCTTCCCTGACCCATACTGCATCTTTCCAGCAAGTTTCATAGAAATCCATTCAGGTGTTTTGTCTAATTTTGCTTACCAACAAACAAACAAGCAAACCAACAGACAAGAACATAACCTTCTTGGCAGAGGTAAGAGTAGGTTCTGTTCCAGAAGCAGCCAAGACACCACCACAAATGAGCTTCCCACATAAACCTATATGTTTTGGACCCTGAGCAGATCCTCTCTGTGCTTTTTTGAAAATTCTAATCTGGACCTTTGATTCTTCCTACAGATGAGTTGTTTGCATCTTATTTTTTTTGCTCTTGGAATACCGAGTAGAATCCTTCACAGTGTTTATTACTTCATCGACAATGCTATGTTCCTCAGACATTCGTTGTCCACAGTGGGGCGTGTCAAAGAACTTTTTTAAAGAAAAGCCAGTGAGCTTTAACAATGGACCAATAATTGATTTGACCTTATTTTGGCCTTATGGCCATCTTTCCATGCTTAGCGCCCAAGGTATCCAGCATAAAAAATGTTATTCATCCAAAGCCTATTCACCTTTAAAATATTCTCATTCTACAAAAATAAGTATCACCTGTGAAAAGTGTTGTTCCAACAACAACAACTCTACAAGTGATGTATGATATACAGAAGACAAAAGGAGGCCAAACCCCAGCATCAAACTTGATTGGGGAACTAAATTATACTGCCGGTGGGCTCTTGCTGGTTTTACAAAAGTCCAGCTGAAAAGCTTTGACTCCAGACATCTTATCTTGCCACTCTGACACAAACCTCAACAAAATATCTGCAGCATGAGAACATTCAGTGTTAAAAGTCTCACCAACTTCGAAACAAGAGGGTAATAACTGAAAAATAAGCTAGTTTATTTGTACACACTTGAAAATGCAGGATTTAAAAGATGACACTGATATTACCCTATGTTGAGTAGGGGTGCAACGATTAACCGACGCAGTCGACAAAAAACGATGACAAAAATAGTCGCCGACGAATTTAATAGTCGATGATTCGTTGGTTACGTCATAGCGCGTGTTTTTCATGCTAAACGTCGTTTTACCGGAGGTGCTGATGGAAGTAGCTGAGGAGTGAGCGATCTCGCTCCCTTCCTATCTCTGAAAGTCGTGCATGTGCAATAGCGACAAAACATAGCACAATGGCGGCGTCCGTTGCAACACCATCGCGTACCAGAAAGTCAAAAGTATGGGAGAATTTCACCCTTAACTTAGCCCGAAAAAAAACTACCTGCAATATTTGTAAGACGGACCTTGCTTTCCATGGGAGCACGTCCGTTATGCACGAGCATTTGAAGAGGAGGCACGTTGTACATTATAACGTAGACGATGCAGACTCGCCTCGATAAGATATCCTGTTATCTAGCTTGCTATATAAACAGAGTTGTCTTGGCAACTCCCACAATACCCGTGTGCAGTATTCTAGAATCCATTACAAAAATATGGTTTGAATGTAAAAAAATTTTTAGCGAGTTTAAAAGCGTAATGTTATCCTATTGCCTGACAAACATCTTATTTAATCACAATTATGCAGTCAGAAGAAGACTGTAGTTTTGTTTGTTGATGTTTTTATTGCTGCTACTTTCCCTGTCCTTTTGTTTACAGAAAAACGGAAACTTGAATTTAAATTAAAAAAAATTGTATTAGCATTTTGCCTGTCCTTGGTTTTAAATGGACAAAAACTTGATTTCTTTGTTTTTGTATCACTAGTAGCCTAATATGCAGCAAAGTTTATTAAAAGACATTTTTGAATGAAGTATCGATCTTTATTGTCTTTATTTTCAGTCATCACATGCCGCGAACAACCTCAAGCTAAATTTAAAAGCCGATGGCTAAATAAGAGCAATTGAGAATTTGTGTGATTCATAATCCGATTAGTCGATTAATCGTTTCAATAATCGATAGATTAATCGACTATCAGAATAGTCGTTAGTTGCAGCCCTAATGTTGAGATCATAGTGTTTTGGTCAGTAGTACCCAATGTTGTTTGTTTATCATTGTTGGTTCAACATTAGACTTAGGGCACCGACTGACAGACTCTAATTCCAAGTCCAAAATTACAGCTATAAAGATATTAACATAAAATGTGATTAAAAGTTCAACAAGATTCCACAATGTGAGCAACCCAGCTGTTATTTAGACTACATGCTAGCTACCTGACACTAACATAAGCAATCACATGAAGTGGGTTCTCTTTATTTTATCAAATCGAAATTAGTAGCAAATGGCATACCAAATCATTACATCTAAGTAATACGTTTGTTTGGTAGAGGAATAAGAAAGCTAAAAAAACACAACTTGATATTAGAGAATGTAGATTCCTAAAGGGATAGATCACCGAAAAATGAAAATTCACTGATTATCTCCTCACCACTATGCTGATGGAGGGGTGGTTGAAGTGAGTCCACAAAACACTTCTGGATTTTCAGAAAAAAACAGCGTTGCAGCAGAATCCAATCAAATTAAAGTAGATGGTGTCTTCTTCTTCAGACGCAATAAAACTGAAAAAACACAACATGCCTCCTACGGATCGTGTGGTGCCATCCAAGTGTCCGCAAGCCCCGACATTCATATTAGACTCAAAATGATGTATTAAGCCTAAAAGTCCACCGGAAGTAGCAAAGCTAGCGGACGTAGCCACACAATGGGGTGTCGGAGGGTCCGTGAATGCACCTCGTAGGAAGATATGAGCATGGTGTAAATGATGCCATTTCAAGTCAAATATGAATGTTGGGGCTTTCAGACACTTGGATGACACCACATGAGCAATATGGGGGCATCTTATGTTTTTTCTGTTGTTTTATTACGTCTGAAGAAGCACTCACCATTGACTTCAATTGTATTGGCTTCTGCTGCAACAATGTTTACCCCTGAGACTCCAAAAGTGTTTTGTTGACTCAAACACTTCACCCACCCCACCATCGGCATAGGGGTGAGAAGATAATGAGTGAAGTTTCATTTTTGGGTGAACCATCTCTTTGATGTGTAATGTGAGTGCAGGTCAGCAGGGTAGTGAGGACAACCAGCTGGGTGATATGGCACGGAACATAGCGGAAACCTGACAGTTTGTTAATGCATGCATTGGGTAAAGTATTAACCAAATTAATCGACATTAGCAAAATTAGGTCAGTTAGAAGATATAAAAGTTGGTTGCGATACATTTTCGGCTTTTTCCTAGCCCTATGGCTTTTAGTTGGCCAGGTAAATGTTGCTGTGGTGTGTGAGACTCACCTGGGGAAGGCATCGAAACAGTACGTCTTGCGTGTATCAGGGAAGGCCACCCGTAGTCCTGACATGAGTGGAGAATGTAGGATGACAGCGGCACATTCATAGCGAGCAGCCAGGTCAATGGTGGGCACAGTACCAATGCTCTGACCGTACAGGATGATGTTCTCAGGTGTTACACCATACCTGTACAACAACACACAGCGAAACAAGATTTATGTATAACATTATTTTAAATAGAAAATAAAATTTGTATTTAACATTGGGAAATATCTTAAGGACTTTATGTTTCAATGTGCGTCTTTGTGTGCAAGTGTGTGCAAACATGTTTAAGTCAAAGTATGCCACTGCGGCAATGACTACTTTAAACCATTAAGTGTCTCTGCTCTTCCACGTCCCTCTCCCCAACTGCCCCCATAAAAAGGACAGCATTAATGTCAGCAGGCTTCTCATAAAGAATTCCCTGACTGTGCAGGAAATTTTCTAGCCATGTAAGCTCTGGCATTCAGTAGCAGAAAAAAATAAACGTTTTTTAACACTAAAGCATGGGAATAAGGTGGATCATAGGCTTAGAAATTATCATAAATCACATTTCCAAAAACAATGTACATGACATGTCAGTAATTCTGACTTTTATTTCCAACAGGATCCTTAATATAAAGCCCCCTTTTACCATTTGGTCCACTGAAATAATGTGAAGTCTTGCTATTGTTTCCTATTCATTGTGGATAGATATCACAGATTCATATTCATTTAAGATCTGATACGGGAAAACTTTAATGTTGGCTTTGTCAAGCAGTTGGCAGGTCCAAGAAATTCACCATCAACAGTCCCTTGTATCTAATACTGTTACACCATGACAAAGCAGTGAGAAGGCCAAGTTTGAAAAGTCTCAGATTAATGCAAAATCATTTGTGATTTATTAAAATACTATGGGAACATGTTTTTTATCCCCAACTTTATTCAAGAGTGTGGTTTTTAAGTTGAGAGCAGGATTTACTAATTTCACAAATTTTGTAATGCTCCCACTCAAAAGCCTGCTACTGTTTAGTTTTGCTGTGAAAATGTGAGGAAGTGAGAGTTTATAACAAGAAAGTTTGTTCTTGAACTTGGGGAAAGTGTTTAGTCAAGATTCACTATGCTTTTATATTTAGGAGCTTTCAATCACATTGAATGGTCTTCATCAGACAACACTGTTTTCCAATGAAGACCTTTGGAGATATTTAAAAAGGAAGAAAACTTTGAACCTTGTGACAACCGTTATTGGATTCATATCATTACATGTTTAGTGCAAATGTGTATTCATACATTGCTGAGTGAAGCCACTATATGTTGTATTGTATAAGGCAGATCAGTAGATTCCAACTGATGCAACCTGTGCGAGCTTGTGGTAAAACTTATTAACAGTCCACAGATGCCTGGACCACATGAAATAACCATAACCCCATCCTATCTGAATATTTGTAGCTCAGTGAGAGCAACATCTCTTTTTACGTCTGGATTCTTTTGAGTGTACTTGGAAAAACATTGTAGAGGATTCATGGATTCAGGTATGCACTGTTTGATGCACAATAGTGAACTCTGACCTGAACAGTGGCATAGCTTTTCCCAGCCTCTCTTCTGAAACACTATGGGGTCAAAGACAGTGCTGATAGAATACAGACCTGTCTAGAGTTTGCCAGGGAGAGGAAAAGAGAATGAGGACAGGCATGCTCCCTTGGCAGAGCCCACAACCTAGGAAGCTTTAAGCAAACCGTCCCGTTTCCTGACAGTGCTGGAAATGCAGAGAGAGGCTGAGCAGAAACGCTCAGCAGCCCTCTGCCACAACACGTATATACAGAAGGATTAGGCCCTTGCTTAACAGACAGCCATGACAAAGGATTTGGACAAAAGGTGTTAGATTGTATGTGTCCTATGAAGTGATGCCATCATAACAGCTCTTCAGATAACAGCTTGAGTGTGACTAATCTGCTGGCCTAGACAAATCATGCCTCTGATAAGCAGCAACCCAACTGAACAGTCATCCTGATAGGAGATTATGACCCCACACATAAACAAAGTGCCTACAGGCTGCCAGCTGACTCACCAAACACTAGAACGCCTCTGACAGGACACTTCACCACTGTGAAGGTGATTATAGCTCTAACAATCATGGATTTCAAAAAATCTGACACCAAAATGGAGTTTAGACTCTTGTGATCCTACAGACATCATTACAATACCAAATGTGTTGTTCACATTTGAGAATATAGCTGAGTCTTAACAGAGACAATTTCAAGCAAGTACTTGTTTGAAATATTCTTCAAACTTTAATACACGCCTGTGCCATTTGTGTCAATTATAATTATATTATATTACGATTATAGTGAACAAAATTATCATGGTTGTCAGTATTATCGCGGTGTGGTTAAAATGTTTTGTCAATGTTAAAAAATTACTGATACACAAACTACATATAATTTCACTAAGTTTTATATTGACATAATATACATTATCAATAAAAATTATGAAAGTATTTTCATCCCCATTTCTATGTATATTGTGGGAACGGAAAGATAAGTGACAGAAGACGGATATATACATTTAACATTTGTTTTCTTATTGATGACAAGTCCAAATGAAAACTAAGATTAAAAAATAAAATCAAACTAAAACATGCACCATAATTAAATGCGTCTTTCTCTTTGCTATGCCTCTGAGCAAACAACAGTTCACACTTAAAAAGGTTGAGTTCTAAGTTCAGTTCATGCAGATGAAAATGAAGTAGTTCACGTTCATAGTTCATTTTTTATTGGGATGATTTAGGTGACAAACCTACGGTCATGTGTTTGGTTCTGAATCGATGGTGTCGGATCATGTCTGCGTGTCGCTCCGCTCATTATAACACTGAGTCCTGACTGTGAGCGTCACGTCTACATGTTGTACTGAGCACAACATGTAGACGAGTCATTTTCATGATGTTTAAATGCAGCCTCATAAACTCCGGAGCGAATCAAACAAACACTAAGTGACTTCATGTGCTGATGAGGTCCTGATAACTAGTGATGAGTGTTTATTAGTTCAAGTGAGAGCAGAGAGGAGGAGGACACAGAAACTCCAGCTCTGTACAAACCAACTGCAGCTTCTGCTCTGATCATGACGCAGCGGCGCTGATCACTGAGCAGCTGTGACCAGAGAAACTCTGTGTTTCACTGTTCTTCTACAAAGTCACTGACCGGCTGCTTCACGTGAACGAGCTCTGATCTCACTGCTTGTGTCGCTCTGAGCGAGTGAGTAGGGGCAGGTATGGGTACACGGAGCAGGTCATTCTGCGCATGCGTTAAAAAAATTAACGAGGTTATTCCACAAATTAATCATCCCGCGTTAAAGCGTTAATTTTGACAGCCCTAAAAATAATAAATCAATGGTGATGTTATTATTCTTTATATTTTAACGCTCTACACATCAATGCACAAATGGCTTGTGTGGTGAAAAACTCTGATGAAAGCCTTTTCTGTGTCCGGTGGCCTCGCTGGCCCCCTCTTGGCAGCACCACTGCATTGAGGCACATCATTCAGCGCTGGTCAACAAGCAACTATGCTCCTCTGCTCTTTTCTAATCACTCACGCGTAGAACTGATCTTAAAAAAACCCTGCTGAATTCATATTTGTTCATGGATAAACTGAGCGATGCCTCTTCTGCAACAATGAAGTTAAACCACTGCATTGCGTCATAAATCTGCTTTAAATCTGTCTGCTGTGTGTGTGTGTGTCTACTCATCTCTGACGATCTTCACACAAACTGACGATCACATTTAGTTATTAATCAATGGTGTCGTATCATGAATCCGATTTAACACTGATGTTCTGGCTTTGCAAGTCATATCTCGTCTCGTGTGTGGCAGGTGAACTGCGTACGCACAAAATGTTGGCCGTTTTTAAAAATATGTTTATATACATCCCCTATAAAAGAGTGAATCAAACAAACACAAATCAATCTTCACAAATGCACATAACAAAGCCCATGGTGCATGCTGCGTCAGCGCACCTGCGAGCGGGACACTGTTTTTCCATAAACTTTACATCGTGATAATCAACTGCGGTTTTAATGATAATTTTAATTTCATATGGTAATGCTGACCATCAGGAATTTTATTGTGATTAATCGTGAAACCGTTAACTGTTTGTCCCTCTTGTCAAGAGTCTCTATGACAATTTCATTTCCAAAACAGTCAACGCCGTTTTTTCAGATAAGATGGAAGTAACGTGGTGTGATATCTGCTCTTTTGTTTTTAACAAATAAATTCATGCAACTTGGTTCAAGGATTATCTGCAGGAATTTGCATTTCACTGAACAATCAGTATTTTGTTTGGTGTGGAGCTGTTAAAGAAATAGTTCACCCAGAAATAAAAATCCACTCATTATCTACTGGGTGAAGTGTTTGAGTCCACAAAACACGTTTGGAGTTTAGTTTAATACCAGCTCTCATGTTATTAATTTAGTATTGAGCGGCAGTCAAGACTGAAATGTGAAAACCATTCAACAGCAAAGGCAGATTTCTGTTCAAACTGAAGTATATACACTTGTTAATCACACGAGTCTGACATGCTTATTAATCTGAATTGACTTCATCATAAAATGTGGAAGCTTATAGACTGCAGTTTCTGTGACAGGGTCTTGAACTGGACAGGTCTAATATAAGTTAGTAATTGCAACTACTATAATTAGGTGAAAAGTGTCAGCACAACATACGGTTCAGTGGATAAATGTTGGGTTTATAAAGAAACGACTGTAACACATATATGGGCTAATCCAGAACTTCCCCTTTATGTGGTGATGAAGATGATAGAAAGTCACAGTAAATGAGGCAGACACTATGAAAGCTCAAAGTCAATGAATAAACGGTGGACAATTAGACAACCTACACGCACCTGCTGGGTGAGTGAACTTAGATAAAGAGACCTAAAAAACAGAAGTCCATCAAATTAGCCCAGTTCATACATGATGTACATCGTGATTCTAAGACTCCATTCAGACTTTGTAATAACATCCATCCTGAGAGATCTAATCACAAGTGGACAGCTGTAAGTACAGGTCTGAACAAACCCAAATGAACAGTCAATGTCAGTTTAACCTTACAGACCACAGAGATGTTTGTCTCATCTGCATAATTTATTCTAATGTCAATTAGATTATATTGATTATAAACCAAAGCTTGTGTAAAACAAATACAAGCAGAGTTGAATATACACTACTTCAAAATTGGCCCTTGTTTGAGAAAGGAAGGCCAAATGTGCCTGTGTTAAGTTTTAAAACGGCTGAAATCGAGCCAGTTAAATATTCCAAAATAAAAACATGTTTGATTAAAAAGAATAATGACCTTCATTTTCTCTTGTATAATTAATGAGCGAATCTACTGATGCTACTCACAGTTCAAGGAGTGGCAACAATTGTAATGAACTATGTTTAGGGAAAAATCGTGTCTTTGGGCTACTTCCAAAGAAACAGAGATATCGAGGGAGAGAGAAAGAAAAGGAGAGAAAAATGTTTCCACATGCGAACTCAAGCCAGTATAAAATAGCTTGTTCAAACATGCGGTGTATAAATTCCATGGAAACATCAGGACTGGTGCAAAAAAGTGGACGTCAAAGCCAAGGTAGAACAGTCTCCAAATGGAAGAAGCAGTATTTTTCTCGCATAAAAATTATACTACAGGTCAGTTTATATAAGACAGTGAGGATTATTAAATAGTTTTATCCACTACAGATAATAAATCCCCTTACTGCTTTCAGAGGTGGCAAGTGATCTAAGCCAGTGGTTCCCAAATGGGGGTACGGGTACCCCTGGGGGTATGTGAGATTTTTTTTAAATATATTTAAAATTAGCATCCATTCAAAAATCCTTTAAAAATTGTTATTTAATAAATATTCAATAAAATATAAGTGTAAGTTCATGAACTGAATTTTATATTCAGTAGGCTATTCAATTTCATTATCCTAAAAACCCAGAGTCTCCCCCATACCAGGATGGTTTGACCCAACCTGGCACACGCCACCTGTCATCACTGCCGCCTTGAAAACTCAAACAATGGAGTCGTGGTTAAAGCGTAGCAGCAATGCCGCTGAAAACACGGAGGGACAAGTGCCAAAGAAGGCGAAACCAGAGCCGGCAAAATTCCGTCAGTATTCACAAGAATATGTTTTAATGCTAAATGAAATGTAATGGGATTTACGTCCACGAGTTGCCACCCACCCAAGGCTTTGTGTAGCATATCCCCCGAAAGATGGTCGAGACTTTAACTGATGTTTTCAGGTTTATTTGAGCCTTCCCTAAACAACAACGTAAAAGCTTGTGCCTCTTCGGAGGGTTGCTAAAACATAAAACTTTTCCGTTGTTAAGTCACAGATTCATAACAGGAAGTCCGCGTCTCTACCGGAACACTTTCAAAATAAAAGCATGTAATACAAAAACGGAAATGAAATTGTCTGACCTTAAAGCGAGCAAATATTTCACAATAAAATAACAGAAAGACACTTCAACAATATTAACAATAACATAGATTGGGTTATTTACACTTTGTGTTTTTTCTGTGGGGAGAGATTAGCCAACAGTGGCATGAAGCCAGCACATCTTCAGCGGCATCTCCAGACAAAACATGAAAGTCATGTTGGTAAGCCACCTGAGTTTTTTAAGAGGAAACTTTCTGAATTCAGGTCATCTCAAGACACGATGCGAAAAGCCTCCCCGAAGCAAACGGAAACAAGCTACCTGTCACTTATCAGGAAAAACTCCTGGAAGTGTCATCTGACCGGGGCCTCCAGATGAAGTTTGCCACATCCACACTCACACAGTTTTGGGTGTGTGTGAAGCAGGAGCACCCTCACCTGGGACAGAAAGCTTTGGAGCAGCTACTACCCTTTGCCTCCACATATTTATGTGAGGCCTCCTTCTCTGCAATGACTGTGATCAAAACAAAGCAAAGAAACAGACTGTGCCTGGAGAAGAGCTTGATCACAGCAGTTGCTTCCCTGCCACCAAGACTGACAAAGATCCTCAGTGAAGCACAAGCACAAGTTTCTCACTAAAATGTAAATGCAAAAGCACTCACTCAGTTCAATGCAACAATGTAATCTTCAGTGTTGACAGTTTGTAAATTTAAGATCAGTATTCTTTTCGATCCTTAAAGAAGATATTTTAAGATGATAAATATTTAAATTTTTTATTTTGAGCTTATCTTTTATTTAAAATTAAGTTAATGATCTATTTTTTGTGAAGAAGTGTTTATCTATAATTAAGTTCATGAGTTCAGTTTGAGAACATATCTTTATTATGATCCCAAAAGAGGGCACTTTAAGATAATTAAAGTGCCCCCATATCTTTAGTTATTTTTATATCTTTTTATTTCCAAATATTTCGAGAGACCACTACAAATGAGCAATGTTATGCACATTGATTGATTTATTAAACTTTGTAACTAGGCACTTTCAAATTTAAAACTCCGACACTAATGGCACAGCACTGTGTATTACATCTTTCTTTCAACCAAAAATGCTTTGTGCTGGTTAAGGGGTACTCGGCTGAAAAAATATTTCAAAGGGGGTACATCACTGAAAAAAGGTTGAGCACCACTGATCTAAGCAATAGATCACTTACATTTTCTGCCAAAATGACAAAAATGTTCCTTCATCCTGACAATAATTCAACTCAATACAGACTTAAATATCACAAAACCAATCTTAAAAAAAAAATGGAAAAACAAGCGGAACATCCTGTAGCTCTGTCACGCGCCGTTATTGCTGCAAAAAGACTATTTGTTGGTAGAGGGTAGAAAAAAGTAAAACGGGGTTGTTAAACAAGACCAGGGTGCGAGTGTCTCAGTTGCTCTGAAGGGACACATCAAACACAAAAGCTTTTCAGTGAAAAGGATAGTAACAGCCAGTGTCATTTAGATGAAATATTGTTTCATCAGACATTATTGTTTCCAAATCAGAGCTGTGATGTGCCGCTTAAATCATTCTACTTCATTAAAACCTAGTGGGAGAATTGTATAAAAAGGCTTTCCGACACAACTGGCATTACAAATCACTTTTGATTAAGGTCATTAAATAGACCTGGTGGATGACATGTTGGGTCTGTCCTTAGTGATGCCTGAGGCATTCAGGTGGATTACCAAAGGTGAAATTATGAAGGTTGAAAACGATGTTCATATTCTAAGATAAGGTGCTCTGTGAAAATTGATTTTAGACAATGCTGTGGGAAAATATGATCAATAAAACACAGCCAACAGCTCATCATTACTCACAAAAGAGGAGTAATCTAAACACAACATACCATCAACCATGCAGAGCTGGACTCATTTGGATTCTCAGATTCTGTTAAATGTACCTCGGAGGTCAACAGCAGATTAACCTTTTAGGTGAGAGAAAGGTATTTGTGTTGTTATTACAGGAGACTTGAATATTATGCAATGTCACAGCTTTTCATAGTTTCAGAAAGTTCTTTGTCAGTGCAGGAGAATGGTTAGGCTGAACACTGTGGCTTGTTTGCATTTTTTTAAACCAATCACAATCCTTTTGGGCAGCACTAAGTCCAGGATGCAGTGATAGTGCTGCTGCAAAATAGTGTTGGAGGTAGGGATGTCACGATATGAAATTTTAGTGCCAAGATTATTGTCAGAGGAAATATCAGTTTCACGGTTTTCACAATTATAGATACTATATAAGGAAAAATACAAAAGCAATATATAGCATATATATAGATATATATATATATATATATATATATATATATATAGCTTATAATATAGCTAATGAACTAAAATATTTATTATTATCATCAAATATATCCAGTTAGATTTTATAGTGTAACGTTTGGATATTTAAAAGTAATTTATGTAAGCTATTTTATTTAGTTGCCTTATTGTGGAAGGTTGGTCAGTGAATTTGTGTTTCCTGTCATCATAAGCAGTGTATCTGTTTGGGACTTTTATTGGGAAGGGTCACCGACGGACGTTGATCCATTTTTATCTATAAGATACCAACAACAATGGCAGTGCCCATTATACTCTACACTACAGCACCATTGTTCTAAAATATGTTCACAAAATATACCATAGCAAAGTCACACTTAGGAACTTAGGAATTTTTGAAGACACCCAATTCCAGCCTGTTTCTAAGAGACAGCAATATACGTATATAATGATATGTAACAAATTTTACATTTCATTATATTTTTACAGTGAAACTGCAAAGCTCATGCTAATAAACGGCAGTGAACACTAGACCCACAAAAGATGAAAATGCAATACAGCATCCCTGAGCTAGGTATGGTAAAGTAAAATATTATTCAATGGGACTTGAAATGCAGGGAAACTAAATGCAGGGAAGAAAACATGATGCTTCTATAGATTTAAATAAATCTCAGATTGTGCAGGCTGGAATCTTTGCTTAGGCCACTTGGGAAGTCGCACATCATCGGTACAGGGTCACACTGTCTGTTCTGCCAATACCAGCCACATCAGAGACAGAGCAATGTCCAGCATAGACAGAATGAAGCCAAGGCTCAGAGGCAAGATATTTCCATGCTTCATTTTTATCTCTCAATAAAAGCACAGGAACTTCCCCCCGGGCTGCTTTTCAACCACCAACCACAAAGCCCACATTCTCACTGATATGATGAGGCCTGTGTAACCATAATGAAAGAAAATCATACTCAAAGAAATTGGCTTATTGGAATAACCAGCTGAGCTTTGATGTCTATAAACCCAAATGGTGATGGGGTCACAGATGATCCTACTTTATTTGTTTTAAGACACACTCCCTTGTTTTTTTTATTACATGTTTCCTCTAATTCAGTTTGAACTCTCAGTGATGTTCCAAAACCATGGCCATAAAGAAAACTGGAGTGCGGAGGAACTCTTTGGTCATTACAGGAGTGTAGTGCATCTTTAAAGCCTACTGTCTGGATATGCAATTTAAAAAACGAGGACAATAAACTCAGCAATAACCAAAACGTCAAGACAACTGATCTTTGAGCAAAATAAATATTTTATTTTAGAAGTCTTTATGCCCTGAAAGCTGAGTAAAAGGACAAAGTTGTGTTAAAGGCACAGTCTGAATGATTTTTCACAAAATGTAATTAAAAATATATTGAATAAACATAAACCTCCTCCTCAGGTGTTTAGTTCCCCGAAGAAGAGCCTAATGATTAACACTGTTATACTGAATGCTTGGGTAGCTCACTCTACAAAAGGGCAAGGGAACAATTACATTTTAAACAGGTATGTGGGGAGAGACGGTATTGTTTTTCTTTCAGTTACTTTAGACTGTCTGTCGAATGGAACATTAATCTAAGGCATGTGCGGAATGAGAAATGTATGGCTTTGCTTAATTTTATATGGAGTAATGATCAGCCTTTGGCCTTTATCATTATTTGATAGCACAGGGACAATAACAATAGGACAATTACACTGTCGGCTCTTTCATTAAATATGCATTAAATTCAGAAGTATTCAATCAGTTATACAACAGAGGCATTGTAATGAACATCAGACCACCTCGTACCAGGTATATCTGAGAGATTAGTTGATATTGGTATGGTCTGTATATTTATATAGCGCTTTTCTAGTCCTGATGACCACTCAAAGCGCTTTACAGTGCAGTTTTCACATGCACCCATTCAAACACATTCATACAGCGCATCTATGTGCAACACTATCTTTATGAGAAGGGGCAATTTTAGTATCTTGACACTTCGCCATATAGACTTGGGAAGACTGGGATCAAACCAACGACCTTCTGATAAGAGGACGACCGCTCTAACCCCTAAGGCACAGCCGCCCCGATTGACATCTACATACTAATTCCACAGTCTGTGTATCAGTATGTATGTGGACCATTCTTCTAATCAAATTCACACTTGGCGTGTGTATTCTTAGTGGTAACGGGAAGTTCGGTGCAAAGTTTGGGGCACTGGGGCTATTTGGACACAATGTGTTCAATATTCATACAAATTTTATTTTAAAAAAGCAACTAACGATCTATAGCAGTCAGTGTGTGTATTTTAGTGGGGATAGGGGGTATCATGCAGTCAGTCTGTGGACCCAGTTGCATCTTCTTCAATGTCTTTGGATAAACTACAGCAGCAGTTGGCGACTGGGTCAAATTGCGGGTCAAAAATGGCTGCCAGGCCATTTTGACATTCTCAGGTGCAGTGGGTGCTCATCTCTGTCATGACAGCAACATTGAAATGAATCACTTCATGTTTGTTATTTTTGTCTTCAAATTAAAAGCACAATTGTTTTTTTGCTGCAGTGGTTTATATCAAGCACAATTACAGAGCTTCTATAAAGGGGACATAGCATGCAAATTCCACTTGTTAGTGCTTCTACAGGTTAATGGGTATCTGCATGTCTACCAACCCAAAACTCTTGGGGAAAACACTCTCGCTGCTTTGTTATAGTTCCTCTAAGTCAGAAACGTCATGCTTGAGCGAATGATTGCGCTTCCTGGGTATTGTGTCGTGAACAAGGAACTGGTGTCTCCCACATGGTCTTGGCCCACCCCCGCCCCGCCCCCGTCCCCCACACTCAAGCATTCGGTTTACACCGGGAGGCTGCGAGGCAGCGCAGCTGCCTCAAGCACGCAGCCGGGCTGTTCACACGGGACCCAGCATTTTCTCCGATGGTCAGCCCGGGCCGATTCACTCACATGTGGCATTTGTCTGACCGTTGACTGGGAGGTTTGCAGCTGCCTGAGCGGCCGCCGCCTCCCGTGCGTGAGCTGGATTTGTGGCCAGCGCCACACAGCAGCAGTGTGGAGGACTTCCGCAGTGTCTGGGCGCATTAATCTCCGAATTTCGACATTCAACGGCAACAAGCGGAGAAAGCAGAATCGCGTGGGTTGACCTTATATATACAGTCTATGGGGCTGACCAGCGAGAAATGCTCGCCCGCGTGGAACAGCCAGGCGGCTGGCGCGTTGAGAACGGCGCCGCGCTGTTCGCGAGCGGTCTTCCACACTCGCCAGCTGTGTGGAAGACTTCAAGAGTGTTCAGCTCTACTGTATGCCGGGTTACAGGTTCCGCCGGCTACAGTAGTTCGGGCCAAGCTGCAGTAGTTCCGTCGTTACAGAAGTTCCGCCGGGGTACACTGACGCGGAAGTGCTGCGAGGCAGCGCAGCGCCGTTTCTCCACGCAGCCGCCTGGCTGTTCACACGGGACGAGCATTTCTCCGCTGGTCAGCTCCCATAGACTGTACATATAAGGTCAGCCTGGGCGATTCTGCTTTCTCCGCTTTGTTGTTGTACCCGTTGAATGTCGGGGTTCGGGTAAATGATGGTCTTCATAGCCCCCCCACCTCTTTCTCTCTCTCTGTCTGTCTGCTTGTGTGTGCTTGTAGTGGATGGGCAGAGGGGGACATTTAATTATGTGATTGGGAAAATTAAAACTCCAGGACAACAAGGGGAATACCGTGCATGGGATGCATATTTGATAATTTATATCATATAAAATATGTAATTTATATCGCTTTAAAATCATGGGGGAGAGAGGGGGAGGGGGAGCTGGCTCATTAGCATTTAAAGGAACAGGCAAAGTCAAAACAGGTCGTCTGTGGAGGGCTGTTTTATACAGGGTAAAAAGGAGCTGTTTTAAATGATCCTTGTGGTATTTTGACCAAAGTATGTTACAGATTTCATTAAGACCTCAAGGAACCATATCAATCTCAGGTAAAATGGGCATGCTATGTCCCCTTTTAAAGAATGATGAACTGTCTATGCTTACGCCCAGGTACACTGGACGCGGAATAGCCGCGGAGCAGCTTGGTTTTCATTTCCGCGTCCATGTTAGATTAGACCTGACACACCGGATGCGGCGCAGGTCAGCTCAGCTGCGGAAGTCGCGCTGCTCTCCTAGAGGGCAGCTTTTCGAGCACTGTTCTCAGCAAAACTAATTTTGTCTCTCAAAAATGGGACCGAATCATATTTGGGTCATAATTGGACATTTTCATACATGTCGGCTCTGTCAGTAATTTACTGCTCCTCTGCGTCTCTATCATCCCCGGCTGCGCGAGCCAAACTGAGTGCGCACGTGTCCGATGACACTTTTTGTTTATTTGTGAGTTTGTGTGCGTTTCAGCACGATATGATGAGAATGAGCGGAGTCATTTATGAGTGAATGCGTGCAGCTATGAACAAATATTTTACTCATTTAAGAAAATTATCGATCATTATGTGGTCAGTATTTAAATTGTGGCAGTGATTTTAAACAAATTAACCTTTAAACTGAAGTGAGTCAGAGACATCAGCTGAGTCGGTGTCTGTATGTGCGTCTGTGTTTGCGTGTAGATACTCAACCCCCCCTCTGCTCATTTTCACTCCCAATCATCTCGCATCTAATGTGTAATCTAAATTATGCTTAACATCCAGCATTATCACACTTCAGAGTTCAGAGGTTACATGGCGTGTGTCCAAGTGGAGTTAGTCATGATAAAGTTCACCAACTGCTAAAAGCGTACGTGTGATCATCATTTTATTAAGTTATGGTGTTCAGCAAACCTGTCAGCAGCCCTACAACAGGCATGGCCCACAGGGACGCTTCCCAGTCACTATGTGTCTGCTTGCAGCCCACAAACTGGGATGCAGTAATTAGCCATGTCTCAATTGCAGGGCAGCATCTTTCAGAGGACTCAGTCACACAGACGACGCCGGCTGCGTCCTTTATCGGCCGTGTAGAGAGCATTGGCCGAACTGAAATGAGACATTCAGGTCTTCTTATTGCATCACCAGCTTGTCCTGCTCTTTTAGACTTCACCAAGCAACAGAGCTACAAACTAAAAAGTTCTTCGGTTGATTAAAACGTTTTTTTCCATGTGGTTAACACCTAACCATGTAGTTACCTGTTTGGTCGAGTTCTTACAATGAAAAATAAATTCTTCTTACATTTCCCCCTCGCTTTTTGACACCATTACCTCTGTGAAAACCAGTTCGTCACCGAAGTGCAATGACACATGGGATATGTTGGGCCAGGGAGGATCCACTTGGTGGAGCATACGTTGCTCGGAGGTGGAATGTCTGCAACATTAGGAGGAGCCTTCGAATTGTGATAGTCTAACCGCTGTGATCGGTCAATCGGTCTTCAAATGCAGCCTAAGAAGGATAAGGCCCCCGAATTGAGACACTGCCTCTGTTCGTTCTGCACCTTGATTTATGGTTGAGTCTGTGAGAGTGCAGACTAATCATAAATGTGATGTGTTCAAATTCATTTTACACAAACATACCAGGCTGCACCAGCACACAGTAGACACCAGTGTAAAGCACACGTCTTCTGCAAGCCTTCGCTGCTGTGTCAGTTAACTCATGGTTAACAATGATAAACAGAGTCAGCACTTTTTAATTTAGAGTGTACGTTTGTTAATATGACGGTGTGTTATCTTACTGCATGAACTGCTGATTCAATAGTGAACTCACTTGTTCCTCAGGACCTGCCAGGCCGCTTCGATGTCCGCGTACAGGTTCTTCTCAGAGGGTTTACCGGTGCTCACGCCGTAGCCTGAGTAATCGTAGGAGAACACGTTGCAGTTGATCCTGGAGCCGAGGCCGATGTAGAAGCTGCACATCTGCCCCAGGTCCACGGCATTACCGTGGGAAAACAGCAGCGTGTAGCGACTGTTCGGGGCGCAGCGTACAAACATGCAGCCGACCCGGTTACCCCGACTGCTCCTGGTGCTGAACACCTCCACTGCGTCGAGCTCTCGCTGGGAGTACTGCCAGTCCGCCCGCTCGGTTAAATGTAAGCTAGCTACCCCGTTTGCATCGGTGTGCACCGAGTACGTGGGCTCCGGCGGGAGGAAAGCTAGCTTGGCCGCGATGCGGCTGGGACAGGGCGGACAGCAGAAGAGCCAGCACAGTTCACCGAGAGAAAACCCATTCATCCTGGGGCCTTGTTGGGGCATTTAGGCGCGGGCGGTTCCCGATATAATTGCTTCCACTTTACCAGAAAAAGCAGAGTTCTCCTTTGGTTTGAGGTCCTACCTATCAGCCATGAACCGCCTGAAGAGAGCAGCGCTGGGTGACAGGTGGCTCCTGTCTCGGCTTTGCAGCTAACACGTTAGCCTGCTAGCAGGTAGCTAACAGCACAGCTCACACTTCATGCAAGTGAGACATATATAAAACTGTTCAATTCTTACTCTTCTTCTAACACAAGACAGTGACGCGACTGCTGTCGATAGAGTTATTCTGCCTCTAAAACATAATATGTCGTGTTAGCCAAGGTTTGGGTCTGATATATAAAGAGAGAGCTAACAGCCATATCTCCAGCATTGATGACACCGGGTTTCCGGTTCAACGGATATCCTGCTTGTCTTTGGTTTGCTTCCTTTCGTGTTTTTTCAATGTCAGTTTATTATAGTCATTGTATAGTAATAGATATAATCCCAATACAATATTTACTTAGTAAAAACTCATTTAACATTTGAATACATTTAACAAAAACAACATAAACCAAAGTGTAATATATATATATATGTTACACTTTGGTTTATGTTGTTTTTGTATATATATATATATATATATATAATATATTATTATCAAATATATATATATATATATAATAAAAAAATATTATTATCATTATAATTAGAGTAAATCTACTTCATGGCTTCACATTCACCTGAACATGTGACCGAAAAAGGATATTTGACTTTCCTGGTATATTTCTGGTAAAATAAATCAGCTGCAAATGATAATTGTTTATTTCACAGTTAATAGAAATTGGCCACATTTTTTTACATAAATAATTTTCCATCATAAAACAAAAAGCGGTGCACCCTCTTCAGCATGCAGCTCTCCAGTCATCTTCCTCAGCTCTGCTTCTGGCTGGTGTTTGCCCTCTGGCTGGCCCATATGAGGCTGAATTGGTCCTGAGACTCCATCCATTCATTTTCTTCCACTTATCCGAGGTGAGGTTGTCTTGGCCACAGGCTTAATAGGGTATTGCAGACATCCCTCTCCCCAACAATGCTCTCCAGCTCCTCCTGGGATTCTGAGGTGTTCCCAGAACAGATGGGTTCTCCCCATTGGATGTGCACAGAAAACTTCAAAGAGAAGGTGCCCAGGATGTATCCGGATCAGTTCCCTGGAATCACAGGTGCTGAGATTGACAAATAATAACAAATAACGCCTGTGCCGAGACAACGAATATTCAGATTTATCCTTTTAGCAAAGGGTTTAAATTTTACAAACACAAAATTGTTTATCTTGGCAGCATTACCACAAAATCCCAACAAATCTACATATTTGTAAATTGCAAATTAGTTGTACATGGATGTAAGATTTCGAAGGCTTCACAACACCTGAAACTCCCGTTGTATAAAGCCATACACCAGTTAACATACAGCAGAGACTGTTCAGATTCAGTAACAGTAGAGGAATGTGTCCTCAGATAGCTGAAGCACTTCAAATCCACCTGAAAGGGAGAAGAAAATCCACTCCACACACTTTTCAGCGCTGCCACTAATAACCATATGGGGACAGGACTCGGCTGTGTTTGTTATAGCCTGGAGGAGGAAAGCTATTATGAGATAGTCTAATGTGTTCAAATCTAACAGACTGCAGTGATGGAGTCTGGGACAAGCTTCCCATACAAATGTTGCAGAAGAATGTGCCAATAGCTCAACACCTTATGTCTGATATTTGGAACAGATGAGGTAAAGTTATGTTTTTTTCCAGGCATAAGATTTACCTGAGGCTGAAAAAAAAGCTTCTGTATGGATAAGGGTCCTAGGCCTTTTACAATTTATATTCAACAGAAACAAGACAATTTGGAATGCACCTGCCAACAATAAACATCAACATCTCGGGAGGTAAATGGTTCCATCCCTGGCTCCTCTGGTCCACATGCTGAAGTGTCCTTGAGCAAGATACTCAAACCTAAATTGCTGCTGATGGTCATACCATTAGACATTTAGTGTGAAGTGCTTTGAGTGGGTGATTTGACTAGAAAAGTGCAATAAAAGATGTTTTCCATTTACCATATAAGTGTTGAACTGAACTGTTCCTTTTTCTCTTGCCCTCATTGTATAACTTTAAGTGAAGGCAAAAGGGTTCTTTAAGATATTGCTTCTTTTTCTCCATCATGATGCATCGTAAAAGTCAAAAGTGATCTTCCACATTGGTGACATCTGGTGTTAATGTGTAAAAAGTGACTTCATATGAAAGTCACTCTATTTGTTCAATAAGATATATCTTATATCTTCACTTTATTATAATATTAGTTTGATGCAGTCTAAATTGTTTATCACAATACCAGTTCTTTTCTTCTTCAGTGAAAACTGAAATTTATTATTTCAAGTGCAACATTTTTAAATAGGTTATTAAATTTTATTAAATATATAAAAGGTATATATTATTTTCTATTGCACTTTTCAAAACAAGGTTGTAAATTGCTTTGAGATAAAGCGAGGTAACAGAACAGTTAATGAATCAAATTAATGTTTATATTAAGTTAATAATGATCAGAGACAGTTCCTCTTAATGAGAAAGGTTGAATTCAGACACATGGGACGGATGGTTGACAGCTGAGGCACTTTTAATGTTTGTTTCAGTCTCTACATGCTGCAAGAATATTCAACCAAGAAACCAGCTGTCTTTTCTGTCTCCCATTTTTTCTTTTCTTATGGGCAGCTATGATGGAGTACCACTTTTAATGTTGTTATATGAGCCAAAATTAGCCATACCAATGTCTATGTGTGAATTGTAATGGTTTATGAAGGTGGGGAGGGCTTGTTAACTTGTATATTTTGTATGAAAATAGTCTATGTATGTGATGCAATGCTGATGACAGCATGAGGATTCTTATAGAGTCCTGATGGGGGCGCTGTACTCAGCTTCTGCAGCAATTGAAATAGACATGGTTGCTGTTCATGCAGTTGGCCCCAATGCTTTGGCTGATGTGAGCATCCCTGGGGGGGCTTTCTAGTTGGGCAACGTGGGCTGGGATTTGGATAAATTATGCATTCTTTAGTCAGAACACATTTACATTTAAGCACATAATCCATCAATGTACATGTCTTTGCATAATTTCTTGAGCAATTTTTGCATTACATCCATTACTTTAAATGTAATGTAGATATGAAATTCACATTGTTGTTGTGTAGTCAGTCACTCTAGTGGCTAAATAAATGGAACACTTTGCCCTCGGTTATTCAGTGAGACGCACGGGACAACATTGATTCAGTTTATTTTGAACAAAAACTGTGGAAATCAGTAAGTCAGCAGTGTGATGTGTGCTTGGTTGAGTGGGCCATGAACATGTGTTCAAGCAGTCGGACACGTAGAAAAAGGAAAGAATGACACTGGCCAGGCTGGTTCTCTTATATACTCTAGAGCCAATCAGATGGAAATCAGTGTACAGAGGGTCTTTCCCAGTTCCACCCATGGGTGACAAACAAAGCAAGGTTGTCACATTCAACAAAGAGCACATTACAGATAGGTCTTGGGGATGGGAGGACAATGGCAGCTTTAAAAATGAGTGATATAATTAGGTGCAAGGCCCATTAAAAGTAAGATAAAATCTGTGTCATAAAGTATGAATCTGTGAAACATGTTGTTCCTGTGTTAAGTAAGTAATGTTTACTTATGTCTCTAAATAAACCGTTGCAGAAGCAAACATATGAGGCCATGAATAGATTCACGAGAGGTTTTTTGCTTCCCTTCCTCCTAGACCAAAACTGGGTTATGTTACAGATGGGATAAAGCTTAAAATAAAGAGAGATAATTCATTTTAACATTCTGGAGCCTCACACATGAACAATCAAACACAATATATTTCAATATATAATACATACATATATTTATTCTGGAGGTAAATTCTCAGCAGTCCTGAGTGAGCATGTCCCAGCTCAAGGATTCCTCACAGTCACAGTCTTTCTTAATAGTCAGTCCAGCTGGATGAACACGTGTACGAAGGCCAGCTTCATGCAATACAAATATGTAAATGTAACTCTTGACTGTGAATCCACAAAAGCCATCAAAGTAAATTTTCCTTCAAATCTTTAATTTCAACAAAAAATATATTTTTATATATGTACATATGTCTGTCCCAACACAATGTCTCCTAATCAAATTTTAGAGATTGACATAAATCCAGAACAAATCATTCATCCTTTCACCAACAAGATAATGCTCTATTGGGCGGCTGTGGCTCAGCAGGTAGAGCAGGTCGACTGTGCTGGAAGTGTCTGAGTGATGTATGACAGAGAAAGAGCTGCACATTTGTTTACAGGTCTTTAGGAGTATCCTAGTACTGCACATTTGAATCAAAAATGTCACTCAATAGAAAAAAAAGAAATGGTGGCCATGTCTGCCAACATGTTCTATGGTTGAGATAAAAGTGGAGGAGGTAAACAATCTATGAATTCTGCATGAAGTCTTGAGTCAGCTGATGAGCTTAAAAAGAAAAGTCTGACTTTCTGAGAAGCACTCTCGGTAGTAGAAGGAACAGGTGTAGGTTTTCTATGGCGCATTGTTCAACTGGTGACCCTCCCATCCAATCCCTTCATCTTTCTTTCTTTGTTTAAGTTTTTATAATTATTGTTTGGTTTTCAGTGTAATTTGTTGTGCTGTTTACCTGCATCATTATGCCGCTGTGTGACAGGAAACCCTGCTGTCTCTCAGCTCCACAGCCAGACAATCCCCTGTGTGAGGCTAAATGAGAGTGTAAATCAGCTTTTACTGCGATAACCACAGCCTCCTGTATTAGCATAATAAGATAAAAGCCAAGTTAGCCTGATGCTGCGATCAAAGCAGCTTTTCATAAATTGCAGCTCAGCACTCAGCAGCTCTTGTTAACAATGGAGGATCACAACAATCAGACTCCCTCAAAACAATAATGTTCCATCATCATCAGAGTGGGTTAGCTGAACAGCTGTGACTGTTGCTGGGACGATGAGCTGCTCGATCCATCCTCTGCACTGACTAGAAGGGCCCAGTGCAAGTGTGTGTGTGTGTGTGCGTGTGTGTCATGTCCTTTTCTGCCACACTAGACGTGTTCACCAATTGTTAGTAGGTTATGATTGGAAGGCTTATCAAAGGACAGAGCAAGACAACTGGTGTATCATCTCTGCTGTAACAGGTAACCTGGGGTTTTCTTTAGCCTTTGTGATGTGAAGAGTTAATAAAACCTCTTGAGTCTTGTGGCTGGTTTATGTAATCATCTGACTATAAGAAGATAAAATGCAGGAGGCATAAAAAGGAGAAAAAAAAACTCTTATGGCAAAAACCACAATGTTGTGTGAACCACTGAATGAATACAAGAAAGAAATAGTGTGGTTTCCGTTATGTCAATACAATACTTTAGAAAAACATAAAAAAATTTCAGGCATTAACCACAAAGTCCACTTTTCAAGTGCAATGCATCATCAAGTTGTGTTGAAGAGATGTAAATAGCGTCACCTAATCTGAAGCGTTTGTCTTCAGAACCATCAAAACCATGACACATCAAAACTCCACAACAGTTGGTTAGTGATGTTTCTAATACAATAAAGATTTCAATACAATAAAATATGTGGAATTTATTTGTTTTTCTGAGTTTGGGCACATTTTAGTAAATATAGGTAAATGCAGTTACCACATCCTATGTATGAGACCCTGTGTCCACATATGGGGACATTTAAATTTTTGATTTGTTGCACCTTACATGTAATTCTGCTGAACTAAGGCCTGTTGTTGTTGTAACACATTTTTGCCATGCAGTGTTAGTAAAAGAACAATGCATTTAACAGAATACAAAAATGGTGGCCAAGTCTGCTATTTTATTTTTATTAAACATATTGGTTGAAACATGTTTATTTATGCTTACTTTTGTTCATTTGCTCAACTTTAGGTCAGATTCTTGACACCCTGAATCAAGATGGGTGACTTGTAACGTTGCAGTTATCCTCTAGGCTTTAAGTGACTGTGACAGTGAGAGAAACTCCTAAAGTCTCCTAAATGCTGCATCTGAATCAACCAGATTTGAGAGACCTACATGCATAAAACTACAGACTGTCAATACAATCAATTCTCATTACATAATAGCCTGAGAACTGGCTTCACTTGTAAAAAAATGTTTACATTTGGACATCACCATGGCCTGGTGCTGTGTGTTTTTGGCTGCTCTGGTCATAATGTAAGTGGTTGAGAGAATTGCATTTGGCAGCAAAAATGAGAGACTCTTTCATTGCTGCTCACCTACAAGGTAAAGATTACACACAAAAGAGCAGGTTAAAAACCTTGGTATGTTAATGGTTAACAGTCACATAAAGCGATCCCAAAACCAGCATTTCATCACCTCAAAAACATAGCCAAAATCAGGGACTTAGAAAAACTATATTCACAGCAAAATTGACTACTGCAATGGACTTTAAACAGGAATTCCTAAATAGACAACAAGGCGGCTATAACTCTTGACCATCCTCACACATAACATCTGTTCACCATGAGGAGAATAGAGCTCCTTCCACACATACTCCCTTCTCTCCAAGCAGTGCCCAAGGTCAGGTTATAAAGGGCCAACCAACAGTACATTGTAGTGTCTACGCTCATGGACTTTCATATCTAACTCAGATGCTCCAGACAGAGAGACACCAAACTCCAACTATTGCGTATTTCACCAGTGGCAAGACAATGTGATTTAGGAATGCATACTTTAGGCTGAACTATCCAATAAGATGTGAACACCTACATGTAACTTAGAGAGTGACAGCAATTCTAGCCATTCATGGATGTGCTGTTGGAATGGGTGATGCAAGGAGAGGGAGATATGTGGGGATATCTGAGTTCTCCTTTCACCAGCTTCCAGAAAACTTCCATCCCATTAGTAATGCGCCATCGATTGCAATTGTTCAAACCAGATTGAAAATATTGTTATTCATAAATGCTTTAATGAAGCTATTTTGCAAGGTCATACCCCTATTTTTATTTTATGATTTTACGCAGTTCTATCTATTTTATATACATATAAAATACACATATATATATACATATAAAATAGATAGAACTACATGTACTAATTTTCTCTTTAAACTTATTTAAAACATTTCACACAGATGCATCCTTTTGACTATATCCACCTCTTTTAGTCATTTTACGCAGTTTATTCTATACTTTCTTTTCTCTCTTTTTTCATAACAAACTTTGCTCTCAGATTTTAAATTGTTTTCTTTAAATGTTGTCTTTTTTGTTTTTTAATGTCTCTGTACAGCACCTTGAATCTTCCTCTATATATGAAAGGTGCTTTATAAACATAATTGCCTTGCCTTTCAATGTGGCACAGCTTATGTTCGTAAGTAGTTTTGGGTTGAGAATGTTTCACTACATATGCTGATACCAAAGTCAACAATGAACTTCCCATACTTGTACTTTACTTGAGTAAGTCCATGTTTTGCTGCTTTCTTATATGTACTGTGTTCTGCATAACTTTGTTTATCTTACAGCTATTGTTATTGGTAAAAGCATTAGTTGTGTGTGGTAGAAGGTGAAAGACGTGAAAGATGTGCCTACTTCTCTGCCACTGCTCAGCCCTCTGATACATCAGTGTGAACCCACATGAATGAAAACTCAGTGATCGTGCAGTTGTCCTCCATTAAACTGAAAGGAGTTTCTCATTTTTTTCTAATAGTTTCATTAACAGGGTACAAAATATTGGAAACATCTCGCTGTATAAAGCACTGGTGATATTTATACTCTCGCACGGCCGCCAATTTGTCCGTGGCTCGTCTCGTGCGTCTCGTCTCGCGTCGTCGAAGCGCAGCAGTCTGGAGTACGTGTGGAAGAGTTTTAGGGGCATCGTGGCACGAAATATCACCCGGCCGCTCTCTGCGTCCCACAGGCTGGCGGCGGCCTCGCCCCGGGACCTGTACACGCCCGCTAAGATCAGCAGCCCTACGTAGGCGCGCAGGTCGGTCTCGTCCATCCCTTTCCATTCGTCGCCGTATTTTTCGACGACCCTCCCGATTCGTCATCTCCAGGATGATGTTCTCTACCGTCGGTGTGATGAACAGGTGGAACGTCGAGGTGCGGGACGTCGCGTGGATCGTGGGGCCCCGAGGGACCCCGCTTTGAGCCGCAGCAGAGGAGGAGGAAGAGGAGGAGGAGGAGGAGCAGTGGCCCTCCTCTCGGCCGTACGCCCTCGAGGACCATGCTATTTCCCCGTTTCTTGACGGGAAGGTCTCTCTTTCCAGGAGTCCGGTGGTGGTGGTGGTGGTGGTGGTGTCGCCGTGGTCTTGTCCTCCTTCTTCTTCTTCTTCCAAGGATGACGAATCTGCAGAAGCATCACCCACTGGGTCGTAGTCTTCGTCGCCGTCGTCTTCGTAGTCACCGTCGTCGTCTTCGTCCCCGTCGTCGTCGCCGTCCTCTCTGTCTTCTTCTCGGTCTGCTTTTCTGTCTGCTTCTCTGTCTGCTTCTCTGTCTGCTTCTCGGTCTGCTTCTCCATCTCCTTGTCCGTCCGCTTCTCGGTCTGCTTTTCTGTCTGCTTCTCGGTCTGCTTTTCTGTCTGCTTCTCGGTCTGCTTCTCCATCTCCTTGTCCGTCCGCTTCTCGGTCTGGCTCTTTCGCGTCCTCTTCGGGTTCAGAGGATGGTTGCTGGGAGAATAGCTGTTGGAGAACCTGTTCTCTAGTGAAACGCTCCTGACGTGACATCGTGCCATGGTCCGGGAGAGAGTGGCACACTGAGACTTATATGTGGGTCTAATATACCCCCCTAGATTGTAATTGGAATCAGGTGTGGGTCTAAATGACCCCACAGAGCACCACAGCGCCTCTCTGGGGTGTAAATGACCCCCAGGAGAATCGAGAATGACAATCCTTGGGTCACCCTAACCCTAACCCTGACCGGCCAGGGCTTGCGTATGATCACACGCACACACTCACGCACGCACACACACACACACACACACACACACACACACACACACACACACACACACTCTGGGTCAATCCGACCCAGGAACAACACAAGGGTTAAGGTGATAAAACTTGATGAAGTTGTTTGACATCCAGTAATTAATCTCAGAGAGGTTGTGAAATTTGCTTGGTTGTGGTCTGGGTGAAAATGATAAAAACTAAAATCACTGTGACTTTGAATAACCTGGCCTAGAGGCATCAGAGAAAACAGAAGGGGGCAAGGACACTGGGGTTCTACTGCAGGTAGGAACATAATAAGCGTAGAGCAGAGTCTCTGGGTTGTGTAAAACAATGCTGTTATCCACCATATCAAAGGTAGCATGTCGAAAAGAACTAATAACATCACCTGCATCTGCAGTTAGCATTAGGTCCTTTGTAAAGTCTTCCATGCACTATGAAGTGCTCTGAAACGGATCCTGGAGATCTCTCTCCCCTTCATGCAGGACATTTTCCACATTTGCAGTGTCCATGATGGATGACCCCTGTGACCCCTTACACAGACTGTTTGTCCCGCTGCCAACCTGCCATCCATCACATTCATACAGTACATTTATGTGCTGTCAATGACACGTCAACACCTGAGCCACAGTCGATTGCTATCATTGCAATCATCATTATCATTACTATTTACTATTACTGAACTACAAAACAACAAATCCAGCTTTAGTCTTACAAGTGCTTTCTTGTGGCATTGTGTAATCCCTCCAAATCCCAGTGTAAATTAGCGGTGAATAGAGTGACAACTACAAAGCACCAACAAACAAACGATATTTCCAGGCTCTCTGCTAAACTGATTCATCTGAACTGCTTCCATAAATAAACTCAGCGCTGTAAACAGAGCACTGTTCAACAAACTACAATAACAAAACTCAGCAAATACCAATATGATGACTATGAAATGTTATTGAGCTTTTGCTTATGACAAGTGGAACAACACCTTCCAAAGTTCAGAAAAGCACAGCAACCATCAGCAACATGGTTTAAACCCAGAGTCACACACGCACACACTGCAGCAGTGATGGGGGCATGGCTGAAGTACCGACCCCCATGGCTGGTCTGCTCTGCCTCATCTGGTGTCTGAGGTGGTGCGTCATCCGTGCAGACTGATGGAGAGCCATCAACAGAGAGTCACATTATAATGAAACTGACGAGAGTCCCTGAGTTTTAGAGCAGAAGTCACTACAAAGGTAGCCAGGTGAGTTCTTGTTGCTTTTCCTCTCAGAAGCCTTCGGCCCTCAGACCTTCTTGTTTTGGTCAATTAGCAAAAGAGAGGGAGAGAAAGAGAGGCAACTGATGCTGTCTTGTGAATGCTTCAGTCTACAAGCTGACAGCACTACAACTACCTGCTTTTTTATGCAACCTTCTTTATATTATACTTAGCTGACTTCCTAAAGCTTTCACAGATCAACATAAATGTATAGCTAAATGAAAGACATTACAGACATTTTACATAAGTTGGTAACACAAATTATATGTGTTGTGTTTGGAGTGCATGGAGGAATTAAAACTTTCCTGAACCAAAAATGAACACATAAAATGTATTATAATTAAAAAGAAATCCCCAATTTCACAGATGGAAAAGAAAAAGCTAATTTGCCTCTTAGGACTTCCATATGTTTCTGTCTTTATGAAAACTAATAATATGCTTGATAAATTTCACTCGCAGAGCAAAAAAAACTGCTTAGACCAGCTTTGATGCAATTGACCACACAGATTTGATGGTTTGCCTTTAAAGTTAGTCAGCCTATGGGATCCCTCTTTTTTCTTGGGCAAGACATTGAACCCCAAATGGCCTATATCTAAATTTGACGATGAATACAGACCATTTACCATTTACCAAATACAAATGTATTATTATTTTTGGTCAGCAGGGTTTTGAGGTGAGATTAGGTGAAGTCAGCCGCCTGTCAGTGTTGCTTGTTGGTAATGATATTAGTTGTTCACTTTACCTGCTGTGGTTCCAGGGGACCTGTACTCTGTGCTGGGCTGTGGCACCGCTTCGTTCTGCAAAACTCTCCTGATGCCTTGTGAACACAGAGCGTAACCAAAAACAGTGGGAGATGGAGCTGCATTGGTGGAAAATAAAAAAGTTGTGTTGCGTGTGTAACTGCAGGTAAACAGGCAGCAGTGTTGATGGGCACAGTGGGTTGTTTTTCTCTGTGTGGTTTGAATGCTGCTGTCAGTGTGTTTGGAGGAGATTCTCAGCAGCATGATTTAAGATAGACCTGTCAGTGAGGAGACACATTGACTGCAGACGAGCATGCAGCTATGCTCTGCCAACCACAGTGAACACACACACATGCACACACTCCACAACATCTCAGTGGCTTATGCAAATCAAACACTATCGCACAGAACCACACACACCCTCCGACATGCACGGCACAGCAGAGTGTCTCGGTGATGGTTTCAGGCCCTGAGGTGAAGCTCTGTAAAGACACCAGATGCCATTCGGAGGCTATTTACAACACTCGAGTTGGGAATTTTTTTAAATAAGCACCATCTACTGCACTTATCATCTAATGACAATCAGTCAGGAGACGTGGAGTGGAGCCAGACGAAAGCAGCATATAGATGCAGAATGAAGACATCGTGAGAATGAAATGTTCCTCCCTCCCTTCCCCTCCAGTCCATCACAAATGCTGCAGAGCTTAGCAAATGTCAGAGGGGAATTTAAGAGGCTAATCGGAGTGCATGTCATGTCAGGAAGGAATGTGGGAAACTATTTCTCTTCAAATCACCTACCAGTTTGTTCATGAGTCGAAGCTGAAGAAAAGTATTAAAGTGCCAAGCAGGAGAGCTGCCAAGAGCTGCCACTTTGTGTTTATGAGAAGAAAAAAACAGATCTGAGCTTTGGCATTCCACTGATACTTGACAGGCTTTAGAAAAGTTTTCACGGCATATGTGCAGCTGATATAGGCTGAGTGGGAAGGTGAAATGCTACAGGACATGTAGAGGATATATATGTAGTGTGGGTCCTATATGTTATGTTTTCAGAAGATTACAGAGTTAAGATGTTACAGTATCAGTCCTCTATGAGAACAGCACAGCTGTCAGGGGCAATGTCATGGGGTAGACTGGGATTGAACCACCGAATGGTAAGAGGACAACCCATTCTCTACCATGCAACAGCCGCCCTGACTTACTGCAATAAATGGAGTCCAATTCACTGCTTGTGTTTGATCCTGATAGTTGAGGATATGAACACATTTACTGATCACTTAGTGCATATTAATGGAAATTTATGCAACAAAATAGCAACAACACCGATACGTTCATAACTCAAATATGAATCTAAATCTTCAGCAAACAACTGACTCTTGCAGTGATGTCATTTCTCACCAGGCTGCAGTGATGTGCAGGTGTCCAGGACTCCATGACACCATTGTGGTGGTTTTGGTTATAGGAGCAATAGACAGTGACGGTAAAAGTGATCACAGGTGAAACAGGCTCGACAGCCCAAGAGGGCTAGTGGAGCATGGCTGAGAGCGAGACAGAAAACAACCAGCACTAGCACCACCTGACTTTTAACCTGATTAAAAAAAATTATTATATATGTTGTTAAGTCTGTTTGTATAAATGTACAACTTGTAGATTCATGACAACCGGGAACTCCTCTTCCTTCCTAGGTGGTGAAGCTGCAGCAGCACTCGGACCACAGCGTCTGTCCAGGATCTGTTCACAGGTCTGACAATCCAGAGTGAGGAACTGAAAATATGCCTGTGGTCTAGAGACGTTTGTCTCTAGACCTGCTGAATATCACAGACACCTAAGGCTGTAATGGAGAGAGGTTCGAATTGACAGTTTTGTTGCGTAACTGATTACTCCTTTTAATTAGATGAGCAAGAGGCAGCACCTCATAGGCATCATACATATACACATTCACTGTGAGTATCTGTCTCCTTGAAGCATGTGCAGACATGTCACTAGTCACTTATGTTCAAATGTTTACAGCACGTGTATCCTGCTGACGGAACCATTCACTTTGAATCTGTCACAATAAAAAGCAGTTATGGAGGATGTTGGTACAGTGTGTGAAGGACAGAAACCTCCTAAACAAAACAAACAGGAAGATGTTGTCAAGCTGTCTTCACATTCTTCTTAAATTACAGTTCAACGTTTCATTTGGGATGGACAGAATATTTCTCCTCCAGCTCGCTGTCTTGGTCCCAACGACTTTACCTCCCATCAGTAAAGAAAGGATGGGATTGTGCTTTAGCTCTGTAGATTTCTCTGTTTGAGACTGAGGAATTAGAGAGCATCACATTGGTAAAAGTTATGAAGTCATCTGAAGGTATAAACGTTCATTCATCATTAATAAAAACAGTGGCAGTAATGTAAGAATGAAATGTTGTGATAACACAGAAGACGGGAAATCTTTGTCCGTTGTCTTGAAGTGACAGATGAGGTTGAGTTTAGGTCTGGACTCATTGGAATATGGTTTTCCTATGAGCACTGATGATGCAGAGTGACAACACTGAGTCCAATCCAATCAATTACCTGTCAGTGCACTTGACTCAGTGTTTACACCACAGAGACCACAAAGGTAACGTAACTGCAAAGATTGTTTACAGCCTGACAAACTTATATACAGGATCAGCATTAATGAGTAATTTCTCATTCAGAAATAGAGCCGCAGCTCTGCTTGGCTTTTTGGAGCTTCATAATGACTTTCAGCTCACTATTGTGTCTGAGTTGTTGTCAGTGAAAAGGCTGTGCATGCAGCCAAACAGCAGACAGGCACAATCAGAGAGCAGCTGGCAAACTCGGTGGAGCATTTAGCTACTGAACAGCCAGATATTTCCCACAGGGGGTGGAGGAGACCAAACACAGAACTAAAAGAGAGGGAGCACTGGACTTTCGTTAACCTTATTTCAAATGAATAATAATGTTGCTTCATAAGTCCTGGATGTGTAATTAAGCAACTGTTTGTTCTCCATAGTTCAACATATCAACTTGAAAAGTGATTGTGTCAGTGTTATGTTCACATCTGGATTCTGTGTGAAAATACTTAAGTTCACATATGCAGTTGTACTAAGAGAATTTGATGTGTGCGATTGGCTCAGTTAACATAAGTGAACATTAATTATTATCAGCAAGTTAATATTGTCACAGGTAGAATAACTCACATCTATTATATCCAATATTATTATTATCATCATTAGTTATTGCCTGTGTGAATCTAATGAACTACTAAAAACTCCAAAACAAAATATACTATGAGATAACCTGATTTAAGCTTTATACCTAAAAATAAAAGATTTGTTCTGAATGTAGTGTATGAACAATGGAAGAGTAAGACATTGAACAGAAGCCACGTAACCAATAAGAATTTATTGTCACAAGCACAATTTGTTACACAAAAATAATGGGTCACATTTACACCATTTGTACAGGTCTAGAACTCAATGTACAATGAACAGACTAACTAAATACCAATAGTTAAATATGTAGTCACATTGCACACAATATCATTAAAACCTACACAAAAGAACATGTACTGTGTGAAAGTAACACGAGTCGACATAAAAATCACATTATTTACAAAAAGAAAACATCAATCTGAGATCTTTAGCAAAATGATTCGACGTCTGTTCACGCTTCTCCATCCGTCTGTCAGGGACATTATACAATCTATCATGTAAAAGCTCCCCCACTAGAAAGTATTATTCAGTCTCTTAATAGTTGAAAAGATTATTAAGTAATTAAGTCAAGTAGCGAGAGCTGAAGAACACCAAATACACTAGTAAATACTGCGATTTGCTTGGACGGTATGGCGGTTTTTCCCTTATAAAGCAGGCTGGTGAGATTAGCAGTTAGCTTCATGAAGTGCACTTTAAGCCTTAGCTTAACTGTCTGCAATGAGTTTATTTTATTCTTTTTTGTTTCATGTATACATAGAATCCTTCGGTACTCGCATCTGGACATCACTACATATAGTTTACATCATAAGGTTGACGGAGAGTGAGGTCAGCAGCAGGTGGAGTGCAGCAGCATCTCCTCACCTGCTGCTGTTTGGCAGAGTCAGTGATGGTGCGTGAGAGGCGGCACCAGGCAGATGGAGGTGAATGTCTTCAGCGCTCAGACATTTTACTTCTTGTCATTGACGTCCCTATTGTTGTCCACTGATGCTCTCTACAGTCACTGCAGGTTTTACCATAGGAGGGAACTAGTCTCCTACTAGTGTATGGGTCCTATTGTAGTGTGAGGTAAATGACATCCTGTCTGGGCTGACACTGGTGGCCCAAACCATAAATTGAGATTCAAATAGCAGAACTTTTCCTACAGTCGTCTGCTGACTTAAAGAGCAGTCTCCACTTTGAGCAGTCTCCAAATTGTGGCAGCACACTGACACAATTTTTCTGCAATCACAATGAACATGACTGAGTTGACATCTTTTAATTACACTTCCACTGCCTGACATTTGTGAGCTGTGGCAGACACCAGCAGTTCTAATGCACTGGTGACTATGTGTTAACCTGTGTGCTCACACTGCAACACATGTTATACAGGAAGTGTAAAAAGTAACAAACAGGCGGTAATGCTCTCAATCCCAGTTGAGCAACGACTCTCGTACATTTGGGAAACTTTGCTGGAAAAGCACAGACCTAAATTCCTCCGTAGATAAGTAATGATGAATCACCATGGTGTAACTTTAGCCTATTTACAGTTCATTGACATGTGGATGCTGTTACCTGTCAGCTGCACATCAGCATCCTCATCAAGGCTAAATGTTAAATGACCTTATATCAGTGAGTGAAATATTAAATCAAAAATAATATTCAGGGCAGATTTATTGCAGATATTTCATTTGACCAGAAACAAGTGCAAATTTTCTGCATCACATTAAAAGTCAATCTAATGCAGCAGCTCGGGAGCAATATTCATTTATTAAATAGTCACCCTGGGTATTTCTACATGACAGAGCATCAAAAACTTAAAATTTTCTGCTGAGTTTTTTCCTCAGATGTCATTATTCCATCTTGAAAATATATTGTTGGCAAAGTCATAAATGGTGGTCACCTGCGTGGAGCTGACATGAACAGCTGAGAGAAATGATGTCTGGGGGACATTGAGTTTTATTGAAACATCCTCTTATCGGATCTAAAAGAGAGGAAGTGTATAATCTTGATAATATTCCACCAGTGTCTGACACATCCAGCTGTAACCTGTTGGCTGTCCTCCTCCGGTTGTGCTGCTGACTGCCGAGAGCTACAGAGTTCAACTGCCTGTTATAAAGGCTTGAGACAATGTCCATCACTGTGACGACAGCCGAACAGCTGATGATCGCTCGTGTTCCTTCCATCTGACCGCAGTGCTCCTCCTAACAGCGATGAGGTATGTGTATTTTCACAGATCCATACTGTAGGCCTCGGGGAGGGGCAAACGTTGTGGCTGTGTGTGTGAAATGACAAGTGCACCCAGACATTCACCGTGTTGCACATCAGCTGTGTGTTTGTGACCCAGTAAGATACACTGCGGGTCAAATGTTTTACAACACCTCCATTTTTTAAATTAAAGCATAGAACAAAAAAATTATGAGTTTATTTTTTTTACAGGATAGATCATGGGAATGTTTTTTAACTAAATATAATCTCCAACAGACGAACACACATGATGTTCTTTCTGCAACGGAGATGAAACATTGTTCAGAAAAATACACAGTTTCACCACTAACGTTTTAGTTTTAGTTTCATCCTCTGTCCACTTCATCAAACCAGCTCCATGACCTGGAGACCGTGCTGCTCTTCATCATGTGAAGCCTCTGTCTGCTTCTGTTCTTATCAATAATAATAATAATAATTCAATATTTCATGTCATTATGTTGTTGTAGGATAAAGCTCAGTCTGTCTTCATTTGTTTTCCTTTTCTTTTTCTAACCATTCTGATAGAAATATGCAGAACTACCTTCTAGATCAGCGTTGTCCTTTTTATGTACCAGAGGCTGTAGTAACAGACTTCAGACACACTGGTTTGTAAGTCACCAACACCTGTACAAACTGTTTTTATCAAATTTAAAGCCTTGGTTTTTTTCCCACTGCTGCAGGAAAATGTGAGTTAGCCAATGTCTTCATGTCTGTTTTCTATGAAATCCACACTGTTTGGTGACCTAAACTTTCTTTTTCATTTATCTTGGCCAGTTTGTTGCTGACCTTTGTTCCACTGAAGCTTCTTCACTGGACTTGAACTGATGAAATTTCATAAAAACTGGAAAAATGGGAGTGTTGTTGAACTTTTGACCGATGGTGTAGAAACAACGAGACAGAACATGAGCGATGAATGCAAACTAGTCTAGTTCTGAGAGGGGGAGTGATAGAAAGAGAGAGAGAAACAGAGAGAAGGGGGGCTGGTTACTCAGAGAAAGGTGGGAACATGCCGAGGTCAGCAAAGTCCTCAATGTTGTAGTTGGCTGTTCCCTGAGTGGGATCTCCAGCCATGGGTAACATGTCCTGCAGAGACATAGAGAGGGGGGGTCAGAGGTCAGGGGTGTGCTCAGGACATGCAAGTCTTATCAGACACATCGCATATCTGTGCACACTGGTCAGCAGCCAGACATGCTGTGGAGACACATTGCAGGACAGTCCAAGAGCAGCAGAGTGTGTATCTGGGTTTGTGTGTTACCTGGAAGACTTCTGTCTGGCTGGGGTTGGGGTGTGTGTGCTGTTCCCCCGCCTGCTGGGAGTGATGCTGGTTCTGCCACTGGGACCAGACCTCGCTCGGACGACCCTGGAACTGGGCTCCACTCTGACTGCTTTCCCCCGACACATCTGGAAACACACACACACACACACACACACACACACACACACACACACACACACACACACACACACACACACACACACACACACACACACACACACACACACACACACACACACACACACACACACACACACACACGGTTATAATACCATCTCATCATTTACTACAGGCAACCTCTTCAATCTGAATTCAAACATTTTGCATTACTTTTGTGTAGAGTACGAAACAGGTCGACCATCTTTATCTTCCCCTCCGTATAACTGTTGTTATCATGACCACTACTCCTTCAGCGACAGCTCATTATTATTGTTTCACTTTTTTTTTAAATAAAACTGACACTTCTCTATTGAATTAAAGATGTTGAGTTAATCTTGTGTGTGTTGCTGTATCCTCCTCTCTATATTTACAGGACCATTGTCTGCTGACTGATGCTGTGCTGCTCTCCCCTTTGTTAAATTCTTAGCTTCTCTTTCACTTGCCTGTTTTTAAAAACAACAAAAGAGGTAAAATAATTAAAATCATCTCAATTAGTGACAAACAATTAGCTGATTAGAAAATAAATTAATCAAAAACAATTTTGATGACTGATTGAAGCCAATTAGAAAGCATCTAATATTGTTATTCAAGATGTAATGTTATGATTGAAAAAAGAAAAGACCTGACACAGACACAACCTAACTAATTGTAGTGTATTTGTAACAGCAATTAACATTAATTAGACTCATTACTGGTTAATTAACATCCTTCCTAACATCATTTCCACTGCGCTGTTGGACACATTGATGTTGACTGCTGCTGGTGTTAGTCATAATACCTCGTTAAAATGTACACAACTGCAACAAACCATCGCCAACTCATAAAGTGAGGATTGACAGAGGTTGAGAGTCTGGTAGTCTGATGATTTTTGAGCTCCATTGAACTGTCGCTGTTCACATCTTCCAAGATAAACAGATGAAACACAGGTGGGAAATCTAGAAGTTTCTCTCCCATGTTGACAGATGCACTGGCAGTTGTTTCCATTCTGACACGACCATTAGATAAATCCCTCTCTGAGAATGATGACATATCTCTTTCAAGCGGTGCCAGCTGTCGAAGGCCCACAGGCTTCCCTTGCTCTTCATCTCATATGTAACGTTCTAACACTTGTTGCTGTTGCTATCGTGCCCTTCATAATACCCATGGTGCACCTCAGGTGGATGGAGGAGTCTTCACCTTTGGCCCAAAGTTGAAATTATCAGATAGTTCATGTACTCTTAGCCCGGATATCATTCCATGGTTGAGTTTAAACGAACTCAGTAGAGCGCACAGCTCCGCCAAAGCCACTTCTAAAGTTGTCTGATTTCATACATCGACATCCAGATACTGAGAAAGTGATGATGTCATCAATGTCAAAAAAGATTCCCCCTTTAACTGGATCAGCACCAACATTTACTGGGTTTTTCTCTGGCCCCATCACTCCATGCAGTTTGGTAATCGGGTCAGCAATTTTTGCATGATCCTGCTGACAATTAAACAAAACCTAAACCAACAAACACGAGTGAAAACATTACCTACTTGGCAGAGTAATATTATATTATAGCTATGACACTATTAACAGTAGCAGTAAAATAATATCTCATATTGATTTTATGTTGTATCAAGTATTTAGATTATACCACAGATTATATCACTGTGTATATCAGACCGTGTCTGAACAATCCAGTAATGTTAACATATTTATTATTATGATTATTGTATAATGATGCAAGCTTATGGTCTAAAGCTCAGGGACCTAGTTCCTTCAGGATGTGTCCAAATTAGGGCTGCACGATATATCGGAAATTTATCGTCATCGCGATATCAACATGCGCGATATTAACAAGCAAAAGTATCGCAAAAGACTGCTTGAATTGCGATAAATGTGTTCCATGTGCCACGCATTCACGCTCTGCATGTCAATATATTTGGCCAATCAGATGGAGTCCTGCTGCCGTAGACAATATAGTAAAGATATTCAGATAATTAACGCGTTATTCCGTCAATTAATCATTGTTGGAAGAAGAGACTAGAGAGAACAGAGAACTGCGAGGAGGCTCTGTCCAATCTCACTCCTCCTCCTCCCGACTAAATTCTACTGTGGAAACTTCTAGTGATCACGTTTGTCCCAGTTCAAATTCATCCCTATGAACGGTTGATTATATAAAAGAACTTTGTAGTTATTTATGATAGTCCGAGAACCTGAGGGAAAAGTAACACACTCTGACTCCATTGCACTCTCTCTTTCTCTTTTGTCGAAAACTAAGCACATTGTATACCTGCCAATGTAGGTGCATATCATTATCTTGATAATGTGCCTTAAAATAACAGTGAAATACTGCAGCACTGTTGCTCTCCTTTACTCCTTTGTAAATATGATATAATGATTTGGGTGCAGCAGTGAGTGACGATTCTGATGTCCAGGTGGCAAAATACAAGGATTCTATGAACAACGTTAATGTGTGTGACAGACGTTCTTCCACTCTACAAGAGTGTCAGTACTTTCAACAAGCCTTCTCCCCTTCATTCTCCAGTGACAACTTCATTCATATAACATCAATTATTGAAGCTGATCAGCTTCATAGTTTTGAACCAAGGCCATCAGCAAATTAAGTTATTTGGGGAGAAATACAGGTTGCCAAGTCAAGTGCCTACACCTGTTATGTCAGCGTGCCAGATCCATATTTAATCAAATCTGCAAAGCCTCTGTCGCTGTGTTAAAGTATGGGACAGATTTGAGTCAGTACTGGCAGATACCCAATAATAAAGGTCTCAGATCTGGATCAGGGCCCACAGTAGAAAAAAAAATTATCAGGACATTTCCTAGTGGAGATGTTGCTTTTTTATTATCTGCATGTTAAAACAGGGCACCTAACTAACATTTGATCAATTACTCGTATATGTGAAAATTTATAATTAAAGCCTGTTTTACATGTTTTAAAATAAAATATATTAACAATAACTCTTTCTCTCAACATCAACACAACCTGATAATAGCAGCAGGGTCAGCTTCATGACTTAGTTCTTAAAGCTGTCTTTTGCTCATACAGCAGCTACACACACTATGTGAATGAACAGACCTGCACACACACATATACACTCTCTCCCTGCAAGGCTGTTTTGAGAGTACATTAAGCAAAGCCGATTGATAAACTGTCGGCCTCCCCTTGCAGAGGAACCTGCTCACTGTTTCACAGTAAAAAACTAAATACTCATCTCCACGCAGATACAGGCAAGAGGCTGAGCTTGCGATGAAGAGAGGAGATCCAGATGAAAAAGTAATTCACCAACACATAGGAGGATTGAATGTGTATACATGAAGTGGAAAGCAGAGGAGATAAGGAAAAACAACAGCTTATTAAACATGAGTGAAGGCTGAAAACATGTGCAACAACGAACCGAACGAACAGCGCTGGCTGCAACTGACTTCATCCTTCATAATGGTCTGACAGGCAGAGGAGAACGAGTGAGTACAAATATGACACATAAAACTGCCTAAAGCTGGGCATACACCTTACGATTTTAGAAATGCCGTTATTAAATTCCAACTCATACTGTACAAGTAAATCGTCTACTATGTGATGCCGAAGCATCGTTCTTCAGACTGTACAGTCCGATTGTCAGCCATGACCTGACTGCTCACACTGTAGGTGTAATATGCCAGTGCGAAAAGCTATACAGAGCCATTCTGATGACATTTGGGGGGAAAAAATGATTATGTGGCCACAAAAAAATAACACGTGGGAACTAGAGAATAGGTCATGCACCGTACACTGACTCTGATTTATCCCACACTGTAGTGGAAATGTTTGCAATTACTTGTCAATAAAAACATAGGGCTCTATCCTTGTGCGCCACGGCATACTGTGTAGATGGCAGTCTAAAGACCAGAGCGTGACTGTGCGCATTCTGCATAACGGTGACAGGATGTGCCTGATACATCTGGAAACAGGGAGAGATTGAGATGTAGTGGGTCTGTTAGTGTTGGGATAACCAGACATAGTTTTACACTTTTATCCTCCCCTTTAAGAAAGTGAAGGATAAGGGCAGTTTAATAGAATGGTTGGTTAATCACCACCGCTAACACACAGCGTACATCTCAATCTCTGAATTTCTCCTTTTACTCCTTTAACTGCGCTTACACAGTCATCAATCAAATTTTATTTGTATAGCCCATATTCACAAATCACAATTTGTCTCATAGGGTTTTAACAAGGTGTGACATCCTCTGTCCTTAACCCTCAACAAGAGTAAGGAAAAACTACTAAAAAAAACAAACTTTAACAGGGTAAAAAGAACATAGAAACCTCAGAGAGCCACATGTGAGGGATCCCTCTCCCAGGACAGACAGAAGTGCAATAGATGTCAAGTGTAAAGGAGAACATCTGTATTTGCAGCATTGATTAGAATAAACACTTTGGAGCATAATGGAAGGTCAATGAATTGATGGATTATTGTCAGTAATGGTCGAGTATCTGAGGAGAAATATTATAAATCAAGCAGTCTTGTTGTAATCATAGTCCATGGTCAGCAGCCACCACGATCATGATCCAACATCACGATCGGATGCCACCATAGTCCACAATCATGATCCACTGCCGCCATCAGGATCCACCATCAGCTGCCACCTCAATCGTGGTCCACCACCACTATCAGATGCCAACATGATACAGGATCCGCCATTATTATCACTATCAGCCAGCACGATACAGGATCCACCATTACGATCACAATCTCTGATACGCGACCCACCATCATAATCCACGATGTGGCCGCAGCTGCGGGCCTGGATCTGCGGACGATAAGGCAAAGGGACTCCGGGGAAGAAGTCCAGTCAGTAACATGTTGTGGAGGTGAGGGGGCTGGGAGAGCACCTTCACCTGCACCACAGAGCACAGGTGAGAGCTGTTAGCTGATTGGTCGTCACGCTTAAAAGGCAGCGTCTGCGCTGCCTCGGGGGAGAGGACTGACAGGACTCAGTACTCGCACGGACTCTCAGCAACACTGAGCTGGAAAGCTCAGGGAAGTTTAAGTTTGCGTTTTGAATTTATGTTGTGGTTATTAATAAAGTATGCTTAGAAGCAACACTTGTGTCTCTGGCTGTGTGTGGGAGAGCCCCGTGGCAAGGTCTACTGCCACACATGTATTGATAAGATATTAATTTCTTTGATGTGATAAGGAGGGAGAAGAGGAAGGAGAAGCTGGGAAGAGAAGCTCAGTGTGTCATGTGTCCCCCGACATTCTAGACCTATAGCAGCATAACTAAGAGCAGGTCCAAGACAAGCCTGGACCGGCTCTAACTATAAGCTTTAGAGCTGCGCTGTGGCACACGAGGATAGAGCCCTATGTTTTCATTGACTATTAATTACAAACGTTTCCGATGGTCAGAAGCAAATCATTTCTGCTCATTCCCCCCTGTACACTGCAAGGCAAAAAAGCACAACAAAGCTGAAAATCGTTTGGCTCTTTTAGGAGTAAGAAGACAAGAGGGCAAATAAAGGATAAATAAAAGAGCAAGTCGAGAGAGAGAGACATATAAATCATTTGGCTAATGTGCGTTTCCATTAAAAGGCCATCAACTAGTTGCATACTAGACATGCTTTATTCCTACAGCTAAGTGGACAACAAACACAGAGACTCCTAAGCAGCTGGTTAATGAGCCGTCACTGACTCAACACACACAAGTTCATCAGTCAGTGTTCAACAGTCCAGCTTTCAGTCAGGCCAGTGGTCTGGGAAATTACATTTTGGTCAGTTGGTCAGTGGTCGATCACTGTGGTCCCGAGTAAAATGCCTCTGCTAGCATGCCACCTTCATTTTTAGAAATGATAATAGAAACAATTCTCTGGTTATATTTCACTTTTTTACATCTAGTTGTGAAGGTCATAGGGGGGTGACTTGACTTTATATCTGCAAGAAAACCCTCATTGACTGGGCTGTACTACTATAGCTGCCCAGACCTTACACCAAATACACGGAAAGTATTGGCATGTTAGGTTTTTCTGTTGTATTATTATGTCTGAAGAGGGAGTCCCCATTGACTTCAATTGTATTGGATTCTGCTGCAACACTGTTTACCCCCGAGACTCCAGAAGTGTTTGTGGACTTAAACACTTCATCCACCCCTCCATTGGCATAGTGGTGAGTACATAATGAGTGAATATTCATTTCTCAGTGAACTATCCCTTTAAAGGTGCTCCAAAAAACGCCTTAAATATTTGGTCTGAGAGAGGCCACTGCATTACTACACTACATTACGCTCGTCATCATGGTGGCTTAACACTACTACTATAGTCGTATTGTTTTTAATGTCATTGCCAAGCCCCACCTTGCAAGATCTTTTAACAATGAGGTAGGTATGTGTCAATATAAATGTTGTCAGTCCCTATATTCATAAGATTGGGTTTGCAGACAGAGACACACACACAGAACAACAAACCAGTGTCCAGAACTCCACAGCAACACAGGTTGTACAGTACAACAGATCACACAGCAATAAATGAGGATAAAAGATGAAGACAAGCGCTCACCAAATGCTGTGCTGCGGTTTGTCAGTCCTGAGTAAGCGTTGCCACTAGGAGAGGAAGTGGCTGGTGAGGACAGAGGACTGTAGGAGGCCGGGTCGGTCTGGTAGCTGTGGCCAGAACCAATGCCAAATGGACTGGACTGGGCTTTACTGGACTGGAGAGCATAGATACAGAATATTAAAAGGTGTAACTAAACACAGTGAGCGACTCAAGGTTCAGTGTAATACAAGATAGAAGATTCAGAGGTCAGTGTGTTCAAGTTATTTTAACGTTTCCTGAAAACAAAGAATGAGTACTTATTTAAACCTTTCTTTTGCATGAGCAGAATATATGTTTGAACCTTCCTACACCTCTTCACTTGTTATAGCATGAAAATGATGTGACACATCAACATTATTTCACGAGTTGGACAAAATACAAAAACAAAACTTGTTGCCGTTTAATTAATGTGCTCTGCAATGACCTTCATCCAGTTAAACATGTAATATTAATTTCAGCAGTAAATGTCCAGGTATATCATTTATGCAGGTAGAGCAGGTCGTCCACTATTCGGTAAGATACTGAAGCCCAAGTTCCTGAAGTACCATCAGTGTGTGAGTGTATGGGAGATAGAGAAGCACTGGATGAATGTGTATGAATGGCTGGCTGTGACTTGCGGTGCAAAGCACTTTGAGTGGTCATTACAACTAGAAAAGCTCGACATAAATGCCATCCATGCATTTTACTACAATAACTAATACATTTTGAATGACTTATGTAAAATTTCAGGTTAATTGAAAAGCCAAAGGACACGCATGCTGCTTTCCCTAAGGCTGGACTCAATACAATAAAGATGAGTGCGGCATCCATAAATAAAATTGTGTGTGTGTGTGTGTGTGTGTGTGTGTGTGTGTGTGTGTGTGTGTGTGTGTGTGTGTGTGTGTGTGTGTGTGTGTGTGTGTGTGTGTGTGTGTGTGTGTGTGTGTGTGTGTGTGTGTGTGTGTGTGTGTGTGTGTGTGTGTGTGTGTGTGTGTGTGTGTGTGTGTGTGTGTGTGTGTGTGTGTGTGTGTGTGTGTGTGTGTGCGCGTGCATTACCTGTCCCGAGAAGGGGGGTCTGTTGCCTGACCATGCAACCTGGCCTGGATTGAGCTGCCTAGAAATCTGAGCTAGATTCTGATTGGATGACCCTGATGGCTGGATATCATTCACACCAGGGACGTGGATCACAGATGAACTGTAAAAATATACACACATGAGAATGTGAATAATGAATCGTCAGGCTACACCTTTCTCCAGAGAGACATGCTGCTATCACATATCACTGGCATGTACCTGAAGCTTTTGCCAGAGTGTCCCTGCTGGAAAGGAGAGCTCTGGGAGTAGAGCTGCTGTCCTCCAGCTGTGGAGGAGGGAACCATCATTTTCTTATCTCCCGCTGTACACACACATACACACACACCCGCATCAGCATGATAAAAATAACAGGGAAGAGATCACTAGTGATTAAAAGAAGTACAATGCAAAAAGCAACCATCAGGGCGTGTGTATGAGGCTGATGTTGACTTATTTCTGTGTGTGTATGTCGTACAGCCAGAGATGCCGGTGTACATCTCAGCAAAGCGTGGGTCTCTCTCCTGGGAGAACAGAGCCTCTGTCTTGTCGATGTTCTTCCCTGCCTCATGGACTCCACTGCTGACGCTGGCCACAGGCACCTGAGGGAGGGAGGGAGTGAATGTCGGGGGGGAGGTAGGGGTAGAATGGGCGAAGGTGTGGAAGATGTTTGGGATTATTTGTTTTTGGTCATAAAAAATGCCAGACAAACAACACAAGTTGCACATACACAAGTGAAACCGATTCCATCCACTTTTTCAAGCTAATTAGAAGCTTTTTAGCCAAGTGGGCAAGGAAGAGGAAAAAGAAAAGAGGATAATCAAAAAGATTGTTTTGTGGTCTGCTCTGCTTTGCCAACCCCTAATGAAGCTCTGATTAAAGGACAATTCCAGTTTTTTTCTACAGCCTGCGAAGTGAACATTTTTAGCCAGTTATCGAGTCCTACTGTTAAACACCTGATACACACTGTGGTAAAAAACTTCTCTTCTATTATATCTGTGTTAACAAAATAAATTGCTCAAATCACATTAAAGAGCAAAGATGTTATTTATTTCTTTACATGGACTGCTACTATAGAATAATGGATGGTGCATGGCAAATTCAATTTACAACAAAATGCTTTTTATGAATAAAAGGCACACAAAATGTAGATTATATATTGATTCAATCCAGTCTTTAACTGATATTCATTGCAATTTGGAGGCATCTTCTTAACCTGCTATTTGCAAGGTGAAGCAGTTCCTAAGTGGATTGTTACCTGGGAGAGATCATAGGCAGTTAGTCCATCTCTCTGGTGAACTTCCAGCTCTGCCTGCTGCTGCTGCTGTAGCTGCCTGCAAAAATAAGTCAATAAATGTGTTAGAAAAATAAGGAAATGACAGTTCTTTTCTGGCCGACTATGACTATGCCAAAGTCCTCCCCTGTCCAACAATAAAACACCACCAACTAGTGAAGTTGCTGCAATTTCGGTCACCATCTTCCTTCAGAAGTGTTTTTGCAGAACGCTATGATGTCAGAGTGAATTTAACCTTTTATCTTTTGGATATGAAATTATTTCATTATTTTATCCTATTAGACATTTGTGTGAAATGTTGTATTCCCTATTTTACAACTTTTTCACACAGGATTGGAAAATCCTCGCTCATACATACTGGTAACCATGGTTAAACATCATCTTGCATTATATATCACTTGTCCAGATGCTGTCTTGTGACTTCTCATGATCAGCAAATATATTGAACAGTAGAGGTTTAAAGTTTATGTATGACTTTGGGAACTTTTTTAACCCTGGATTTATTAGTTCTACAAATGCTAAGATAAAAAGTACAATTGTGACCATTTTCCTTTAGAACTTCATCTGATGATGAAGATATTATATGAAAATCTCCAGAATACTTTATCAGTGAAGTAATTGTGATTGTAATGTATCTTTTGAATTTAAAGTAAAGTCATGTTATGATCTTAGAGGCCTGTTGATCTGCTTTAGCCTCACAATATTCTGTTTGTTTTCAGTCACACGAGACTGATTGACAGCTTTCAAACCAAGCCAAACAAAACAAACATAAAAAGGAAAACCTTTAGGTTATGAAGGTTATGATGAACGTCATCACAGTGGTGTCCAAATGGATAAGGCCCTTCTTTTTTACCTCAAGCTGTTTTATCCAATGATTCTCTGGCATTTGACAGAATAGAAATGAAAAATTCAGTCCTTTACATATAAATGTGGCCTAAGTAGCTAGTGCTGCTCTCTATTTATTCCCAATGACAGACAGAAATTCAGAGACAATCTGTGACCAGGGCCTTAGGCTATAGACCGTTTTTACTTGAGCGTTACAGCATGCTCCACAATTGCACCAGATCCATTTGTAAGTCTATTCTCTTAATTTCCTGCTATTTATCTTTGTCTGAGTTGTGAGGATAGTAGCCAGCCACTCCACCACATCCTCCCGTATCTCCTATGTTATCTGGAGACATTCCCAGACCAGATGGGATATGTAATCCCTCCAGCATCTATGGGTCTGTTTTGTACAACTGGGAGGCTCCTGTCCTCCCAGTTGTACAGTTGGGCATGGATCAACTCCACAGGGAGGCATGCAGGAGGCATTCAAATCTTATCTGGATGGCTGAGCTTTTCTTCCTGTCATCTTCACATCAATTGAACTGGGTTTAACTCAATGTTGTCCAACCATGTCTTAAGTTGTCGTTGCGGTGGATACACAAAAGGGCTTATACCTATTCTGATCAGCGACACTCTAAAGTGCAGCGAAAACCTTGCATTTACAAAGAAGAGCAAGATGTGCTAAAAAGATTTATTCTGTAATAAAATGCAATACATGCTGATGAGTGATCTGCAAAATCTGGTTAAACAGTGACTGCCCCAAAGGGACGTTATAAGAAGCAGAGCGAACGTGCCCATAATGAGGCAGTGCAACAGTATATCTGAGTTAGACAAACAGTCTTAAGCAGTAGCAGAGCAAATTTGCACTTGAGCATGTACTATTTGAAAGAGAGAGTTTTAAAGGAAGGCATAACAAAATCTGAACGTGAAATGAATAAATAATGGTCTCGAAATAAAGAAGATGCTCTTGATTAAAGATAGGAAAGAAACTTTATCATGTACAGTGGATGTTCTTGTGTTCTCGATTGCCTGTTTAAAACAGGCTCAGACTCCCTGTGGAGAAAACTAATTTCTGCAGATTGTATGATCTCGTTCTTTCAGCAATTATTGGTGTGGGCTAAAAGGCAGATCAACTGGCAGATCACCTTCGCCTCCATGCTCCTGTCGTGCTATATCACAGAAGCCCAGTGCAACGCTTGCATTACTACCAACATTGTACTGATCCAGCTGTCAATCTCATGCTCCATGAATTGGTGCTACTTAGAATGGAGGCATATACAAACCATGAAAACTCAGTAGATAAAAAAAAAATAAGCACAGATTACCTGTTTTGAATGCAACAGACTGGAAGGAATGAGATAGATACCCTGATGGTGTGATAGCTTTGGATTATGAAGTCTTCATGAATAGGTGAAGATCTCTTACTGCTGATTCTTAATTTGATATTTGTAAATTTATAAACACAGTTTCTTTAGTTGAAAATGAAAACAAAAGAAAGAAAGAAAAAAGAAAGAGATAACTGCATTTACACCTGTTAAATTGCATCACAATGAAGACATGACAACCTCTGGAGTGGGTTTGGCCGATCGGATTACCATCTCTTCTCAATATGTGCATTTACACCTGTACTGTCATCTGACTGCAATCTGATCACCCAACACACATTTCACTAGAGGTGTATATTGAGGAAATCATGACATGAACATATGTGCTTGATAGTAACTTTATACTATTTGACATCACCAGCTGTACCGTCCTTCTCTCAAACTCGCCCACACACTCACCTTACAATATACTGCAATCCAACAAAACAACTTAAATCACTGAATCGTTGTTATTGCAGAGTTAAGGCAACACCTCTCATATAATTTATGTGAGTTTGCTGAGTTAAATAAATAAATTATAGATTACGGGTGAGCCGAATACTCGGATGAAACGAGTATCCAGTACGGATAATGTACTAAAAAAGCCCTGTTATCAGTCACACACAAACATCACAATGTTTAAATGTAATTTTGAAAACGTTTCTTTTTTTTATTTCATAAAAAAGAAAATGTTGAGTATGAAAACTCATTGAGTATGTTTATGAAAACCTGCATTTTACTGAATACTTCTTAATACTGCATGTGAAGTTTACTCACTGAAGTTTATAAAAAACTTGTTTTGAATAGCTCTCTTACTGTTGTGATCAAAAACATGGATCTGAAGCTCAATTCTAAGGCTGTTCTGTAAGTAGTTTTCTAATAAACAATAAATATGGCATCTTCTGATCAACCTATATCCATGTCAGGCTTAAAATAACAACTTCTGGTTTAAGCCCGAGTACGGATATGGATAATATAGTTGTTTGAACAGATACAGATAATGGTGTACTCGCTCATCCCTACTATAGATTACTGATCAGCTGTTTTTGCTGCTCATACATTTTTGGCCTCATCCAGTACATGTGTACAAATCCAGGCAACAATGAATTTGAGGGCACAAATTTTTAATTCTAGAGCACAAACCCCTGCCTCACTTTGTACATGTAGAAATGCTGGCTATAATAAACTATTTATTTGCATTGATGATTCATGTGCAGTCACCTGAATAAGATTTTTGATTCTGTGTATCAGCCAAAAAGAGTCGATTAGTAGTCAAATCTCCAAATCTTATGAAATAAGGCAGATTTGACCTGAAGAGCCACATTTGTAATGCTGTATGTTGATTTTTTGGTGAGATGCCATTTTTCCATTTCAACACAACGCCTAATATAGTAAGTCAGCATCACCTGACTTGTAGAAAATATTCAGAAAATATGGTAAAAAAATGTGCACTTAGATTGTCTACCATAAGAGAGCTTAAGTTTATTAATCAAAAAACGCAGTGTTAACTATGATGGCAGAGATGTAGCTCTGTGTGAACATGCTTGTCTTATATTCATTTTCACTTCTTCGCACATGTACAGTACATTGATGTTATCTGACAAAAGGGTTTAGGGGCATGCTGCCACAGCAGGATATTACAAGTTCAAGTCACTCACTCTCCACTGCCTCCTCACATTCAGCTTATCCAAGGAAAATAAGCTGTAAATCAGGCTCTGCAGAGATTTACTTTACGGCTTGCCTGAGAAGACCAGATGGAAGGTCTGAAAAATTTTGGGGCAATTTAGGACAATGCACAACAGGAGATTAGAACTGCATCTATTACAGCTGATGGGAATAAACAATGCACGACACAATTTGCCAATTATATTCAAATTTCTCCGCCACATTCATAGATCTACTTTGTTCTTGTGATCACATAAATATAAATTTCATAAACAAAAAAGGTTCTAGAGTATATCTTGTAGATAATTTACAATGTACATCATATTAGCAAATAATTAAATGATAACATTATTCCTGGAACAAATTCATACCGCAGCCCTAATATCATCACCAACAGCTTTCACTATTTATTACATAAGATTGTCATTGAGTGCTGTATCCACTGAGCTCATGGAATTAAATCAGCCCTTCTCTTTTCACTTTATCGTCTCACTGGCCTGTATCAAACTGAAATACAACTCATGGTTTGTGAACACTTTCCCAGAAAACGTGTCCTGTGAAGCTCCTGCCCCACAGCTGAGCAGTGTGCATATAACCAGAGGACACTCAAAACACCGATATGAGTGTTGCGCAAACATGCACCACCTGAGCACACACAGATGTTCACTGTGCACACTGAGCTGTTCAAAAGACAGCTCATCAATGTGCATGTTCAACAGTGTAAGGGTATTGCCTACTCAGCTACCGCTAACACATAACATACATCACATAACATGTGCAAACATGCAAAGTATTAATCATGCCGTGAGGACCTTGAGAAAGCCATCTCTTCTCAACTCCGTAGTTTTCCGATAAATTTAATTCTTTTTTTTCCCTCTCAATAGCAACATCATAAATCTAACACATATACTGTTAAAAGTGTGCCTGCCATCACAGCCTCAGGGATCCGTTGGCAGAGATTCATGGCAGTGATCACTCTCACACACACACGCGCACACACACACGCTATTAGCTGTATGTTTACACTGGTAATTGGTTGAGCTCACGGCAGTCCTTCACTGACGATGACAGCCAAGAGCACATACAGGAGGAACAGGACACGAATAGCTGCACATGGTGACAAACACAGTGGTGCTATTTTCCTGTGAAGCACAAACGTTATTTGCTCCACTGTACGGTTTCAGATCTTAGTGACTGGTCATGCACCCTGGTGCAAGGAGAGGCAAATTCCGTGCGGTTCACCGCCCGAAGGTCAGATGCTCAGTGCACTTTGGTTCCACCATATTTCAGTTATTTTACTAAATGAAATCGCATATACACACAACCAGGCAACATCTTTATTCACAATCTCCTTGTCTATTTCTTTTCTGTTTTTTCAAACAGTTGACATATGATCATGCAGACACATTTTTCTTCTTGACTGGCAATAATGACAGCTAGACAGGACAAATGAATGATTCCTATCAGCTTCATAATCCACAACAGTTAGTAGGTAGTCTATACTGATGGCCTTTCCTTCACCTCGTCTTTACAGCCGCCTGAAGGCAGCAGGTATCTGTTCCATCTGTCTCTCACAGGAGTAATGTTGTCTCTGTCAGACCAACATGACATACAGCACATCTGCTGGTTACATTTTATGCAACCAGCAACCAGGCTTCTGCAAAGGAGACATACAACCCCTACAAGTGCGTGCAATAAACTTGCTTTAATAAATTATTTCACAGTTTCGACTACAAATCAACATGCAACACCATAAATGTAAAACTGTTAATATTGTCTAATACTGGTAATTTTCTAGAACAGCTGCAGCAGTTTCTCATCTACAGTTTCGGCATCTTGACTATTTTTCAAGTGCGGTTCTCACTAAAGATTTATATTTACATAAGTTATATTGTCATCATATTAACATCATTAGAAATCTTTCACTATTGAATTTTTTTAAAATCATTTTAACATTTTAAAAAACATTATATTATTACAGCACAAAGTGGAGTCCATGTGCAGTATATAGTGATAAAAGAAAGCCCAGTCATGTAATTATTGATAAGTAATATTAACATTATGTCTATAATTTAAAAGGTGAGGCAGAATTTCTTCAGTACTCTCTCTCTGTCTCTTGGATGATTACTATTGTTATTGATGACTACCCAGACACAGTTAGACACACAAACACGTGTGCGTGTCGCAGTGGTTCAGAGCACGTGCAGAGCAGGTAGAGTGAGGCAGTAATGCCTGTATACAGTGGAAAATGCCAGTGACAAGTTTTTTAACCCAAGATGACGTAGTCAATTAGTTTCCTTTTTTTCAGCCAACAGATTCAGTTCAACGATGTTATGAACAAAGACATGTTTTTATGGATGTTTGGTATTTTTGCTTGACTAATGACATATGATTCTCTAAAACTATACGAGAAGAATAAACTAGATCAACTATCTAATAATCGTATAACTACTCTCTACATATTCTCAGAAAGCTGCAATAGTTTCAATATTATATTTTGTCAATATTACTAACCTCATCATAATACAAGTGCTAACTTCCCTGTAATATTCAGGGATTTATCTTGTGTTGTTGATGCACCCTAACTGCTGCCTTGTGTTTATGACATGACATGTGTATTTCACAAAGGACAAACAAGAGGCAGGTGAGATTACGGAGAGTGAGACTCTGCACCTTTCACTTCATCATCAACAAAGACTGTGGTTGAATATCATCTGCCCTGAGCGTTCTTGGGACAGACAGTGTTTCTTTTCAAAGATCTTAAAAGCCTCAGTATTATTCCTGCTGGTAAAGGCAGCAGACTTCATACAGGGAAAGGAGCGAGGTGAGAAAAGCGACATGTCAGGTACGATCAGAGCAATCTAATTTCCTACCCAAAGATATAGGGTTAAACTCAATATATATCTGCTCTGAGTGAAATCTTAAAACAACCTGTGTGTAGAATTACACGTGATGTTATGAACGAATGCTACTACTCACGACAACTGGTGCTGTTCACTTCATGCTATTGCTATCTATTGCTCTTTTAACATCTGCTTGGCCTTTGCTTTATTGAGATGCAGTTGCAGGCCTCATGACAACACATGGTTAAAGCAAGGAACACTGACCAAGTTAAGTCATTCCATTTAATTCAGTTAGTAACTTGAAGACGTATGAAGTTTCTCAACTTACTGAAATGCATGGTTTTTACAAAATCAAAATACTGTTTCTCGAAGAAAAAGTTCATATTAATGACCCAAGAAAAGCCATAAACTAATTTAATCATCTGAGCAAAGTTTTCTAAAGTTCACTTAAAACAAAATGATGTTACCTTCTTAAGAGTAATCTTTCCTTATCTCAGCCACTGCTGTCCTTTCATTGGCTTTATCAACAAATCTCAGTGATGTTTATTGAAAATGATATGATAAAATGTAGCTCTGGGTTTGGTTTACCTTCTATCTGTGCAGTTTTCTACACAGTGTGTGTGTGGCGTAGTGATATTGTCCTTTTCGGTTGTGCCATTAAAATATCTAGGCACAGTGATCACATTATTTGTCCTCAGAGGTCAGCTGGTTGCTCTTTAGTCTATCAGTCTTCAAGGAGATAGTATAATTCAGTTTAAGCTGTTTACATTTGGTTTCTAAATAGGAGGCTCTGTGCTTTGCTGTCTCATGCTGTCATTAGAAATAGAGATGAAATGTTTTCTTTCTTTAAACTTGGCATTTCTGTTAACTTTTATTCTCTTTAATCTGGACTGTGGTGAAAAATATTACATTTCCAAGAAAATCACTGAATACATTTCTTAACTGAACAGACATATGCTGGTGAAAACTTTTCTAGGTCAGTTTTTCCAGGTTGGAACTTCGGTTCACTGAAGGGAAAACCTTAATGTAGTAGCACATGTTGCTACTTAAGACAAAAGCTCTGTTCTTGTGGCTGCCACACGGTTAATTTTACATGCTGTGTGTGTGCGTGCGTGTGTGCGTGTGCGTGCGTGCGTGTGTGTGTGTGAGAGAGAGAGTGAACCTACTTGACGTTGGTGTTGGTGCAGATGATGTACTCTATCTCGTCAGAGTATGGGTTCTGGAAGGTGAAACTGCTTGTTCGGATCAACATCCACTCTCTGTTCTTCATTCGGAAACGATACATCACTGACAGAACTTGTCCCTTCAACTTCACCACCTGCAGAGGAAGGAAATCACTGGTCATCATTGTTTCTGTTGTGTCTTAATTCTCTGGCTGGGTCCAGATGTGAAAACAGAAGCAGAGACTGAAACTACTGTCACAATATAGATTTATGTATTTTTCATCAAACTACATTTTCTTCAACATCTTCCATTCTGTTCATCTGAGAGTTAACACTTTAACCAGGAGCGTTAAACATTCACTTCCACACGTTTTCATTTCATTAGAGCAGTCTTTACTCAGACAAGAGCAGATGGGGACACATTTATTTCATTTGACACTTTAAGAGTGTACAGAGCAGCTGTGTGAAGGCTCATATTAATAAAACCGAGTCTAGGTTTTGAACTGTGCTGTTACATAGTCATGGTTTGTGCTGTGTTATTTACTCTGTGTGACAGGCTGCTGGTAATAAATACTAGGATCTTTCCCCTCTCAGCCAATCACTCTACTGACTGTCAGTCCAAGTAATGGCAGCACTGCACATTATCCCCATGTAAAATTGAACTTAAACGACTTTGAAATGAGCTGCTGAGGAAGGCCAGAGCGGCTGATTACAGATATGGACAACTTTTCCACCCGTGAGGGGGAAGGAACGAAAGGAAAATTCAGTAGTAAGCGACTCGTTTTGAATGATGCTGTTATGCAGATAAATGGGGCAGATACTGGCATAACAGAAAACCAGCTCAAAACACACCAGATGACCAGATGAAAAGAACACCAGATAACCACTACAACTGAACCTGATGACATAATGTAACTATCCATATCAAACAAAGCAGCTATCCAGCTCTAATCAACCAGAAACTCATCCCACCCCACGAGATTAGGGATGATTAGGGAGGATTGTATAATTGAAAATGTTGGACATTTTCTTTGTATCTATCTACACGTCACAGTATCCACATTCCTTTTTCAAGCAGAGCTGCTTCAAGTACAGAACGTGAATGAAACAAACATACAGTTATCTCTTTGAGTATAGATGAGTCCTATTGATTAGTGTTGGTGTTTATTGGTAAAGGGCAAAGTGAGCGCAGGCCAGCAGGAGTGGGGGGGGAGGACAAGGCAACCTGAGCGTCAATCCTAATTCCGAAGTAGCAGTGATGATAATGTTGCAGCGGAAAGCCTACAGTGAATCAGTGGGCCATCTAATGACTATAGGTTTCAGATCAGATTTTTTATGGATCTTAATGAGGAGCACCCAGCAACATGACAAAGAAAGAAAAGAGTACCAGTGGTTTACGCCCGCCCAATCTGACTGTAGAGACTCAGTGAACTCTTACTGAGTGTGGATTTTGTGAAGGAAAGACAAAGCACTTGTGGAATATATTGAGTGTGTGTGCATGTGAGTATGTGAGTGAGTTGGATGAGAGCCAGAGGTTTCCACAGTGCATGCAGAAGGAAAACATTCCAGGTGGTGTTGGCATTTTGCTCGATCAAGCTGCTGAGAGTGACGGAGTTTGTGTTTAACTGTATGGATCCATCTCTATCCATCACCAGTGTCTACTCATCGTAGAACAAGAACATGCTTCAAACTTTGTTGATAAAAGGGATCTGCACACTTTACTCATCTAAAGCCTACCTTTCTTCAGTCTTTCTGTAACTTGGTTTTGAAAAGTGCCATTAAAAGTAAACTTACAGGTAATTTTTACAGCAAATAAATGAGCATAGCTTTGTCAACTTTCTTCTTTTCCCATTTCTCAGATTTGGACAGTCCATGTCTTACCTGTTGGAAACTTTCTCTCAGGTGACTCTGATCCTCAGGATGACAGAACTCCAGAATATCTTTTCCTAACAGGTCCTACAGGACAGAATAACACTCGGTTAATGGGGATACCCATGGAATAATCAAATAAATACTCAAACCAAATTACATATTGTATCCCATGTATCCCTACATGTGTCGGATGCTTGTTTTCTTTAATACAACAGATTGACGGGTTTGTTACATTTGGTAAATTCAGAGAAAATAACTTTTGAATCAAGACACAACCAGAGCCACAAACTAATGTTTCTGAAAGAGGAAGCTGCAATGTTTTGACACTAGATCTGAATGTCACTTTGTGATAAATTAAACAAAAAATACTGAGTTCCAAATCTAATTTTGTTTTTTTTGTCAGATTCTGAAATAAAATGAATCATTCATCGAGCTATTAAATGAAAGTTAAATGAGGTGAGAAAGTGATTAAGAGCCGACTGCAAAAGTTTATTTCAAAAGGTGAGAGCAAATTGCAGATTTTATGATGTTGGTGAGACAGTAAATAAAATGCCAGATATTCCATCTTATAAATAAGACTAAGGTTTTGCAGAAAAGAACAAGTATTGTTGAAGAATCTCCTCTTTTTGTGAATAATAACGAAATTAGGACCGACTTTGATGAAGGATTTCTTTCTTTCTTTCTTTCTTTCTTTCTTTCTTGTTGAGTAATGGGGGACGCATTCATTGTGAGCAGCCACAGGACTGTGTTTAACATAAATGACCAGTGAGGGCTGTCGCCTTCTTCCCACTGTCAACACAGTTATTCATGTGCTTGGCTGATAATTCAAAGTTACAGGAGAAAGAAGAACTGGGCAATAAAACTATATCAATAATTATCGCAATTATAAAATATTTTTCTGTTTATCAAGTGTTTTTAATTCTCTGCTCATAAAAAGTTTAAACCAAAACAAGGAGTAAAAATCAGCAATAACGTGACATTTATTTTAATAATTATCAAATCGACTGATTTTAATTTCTTTATCTTTATATAATTTTTGGCCATATCTCCCAGCCCTAAGATGAAGTGTGAGCTGCAGTGTGTGGTTAAAATGATCAAGACAACAAACATGGATGATGCATTGGGTTTGCATCAAGAGCAAATGCAAACTGGAGCAGATCAGAAATCCTAGGAGCTTCTTAACAATCATTATCAAAAATCCTGAATATAACGTGTAACATACACTAATATAAGCCTGTTTAAAATGAGTACCTGGTTCGCTGAAGTAAACTTTTAATGAAAACCTCATAAAAGATCAATGTTGGTAGTTCACTTTGCATATTAATAAGCTGCAAGGACAAAGTGAATTTTCCTTGCATGAAACTCAAAGGGTGGAAACCCCAACATCTCCATTATAAATGTGTTCTTTGTTCACCTGAGGCTGATAACCAATGACGTTGATACAGCGCGGGTCAACGAAAGTGATGACGCCATCCGAGTTGTGACGTGACAGGAATTCTGTGGGCACCGACAGGCCATTCATATCCATGGAGACCGGAGAACTGGTCACCTGAGGGAGGCACACACATATTTAAGATGAAACATTTTGTTATAGAGAAAATTGAATACCGTACCTCAGTGTTTGACACAAAATAACCACACTCAGTCCATGACTATGACAAAATAGCCTGAAACTGTTCCCTGGGTTTGTCTGTAACAACTCAATAAAACTTACTGTGGCAGACAACAAAAGATGAATGTATATTAATGGTGAAAAACACAACATCTGTGGTCAATAATTCTTCTGAATTGTTTTTTTACTTCAAAGATGGTGAGGAACAAATGAAGAGATGAAAAGAAACCGAGAGGAAAATGTATTTACACGATAAATACACTTGAAAACAAATGGGATAAATTAGGTAATCAAAGCATCATGAATTCACAGAGGGAGTAAATTATAACCAAAACAAATCAAGTACAAAACAATAGTCTAACTGAAATCTTTAGAGTCACAAACACTGGTGGGCTTGAATTCATGTCAGTAACTAATTAGAACAAAAGTGACCTGTTTCAATGGCAAATATATATATGCTGATAGAAAACTCAGACAACACCTTCAGCAAATCCACTTCTACATTTAACTTATGCTCAGATGCTCAGGTGGCTACATCCACCTGTGAGCCCAGCTACCTCCCTCCTGAAGCTCTGTGGCTCTGATGGGAGCAGCCAGACGAGAAGTGTCTGATGCTGGAGGAGCTGTTTAACAAATGTCCATGTACTGTTGGTAGTTCGCCTTACTCTAAATACCATGTGTACCTGATTTACCCTGTCTACCTGTCCAAAACCTCTAAATATCTTACGGTGTTTTCACATCTTAAAACAGCAGCATGTGAGCGTAACACAACCCAGAAAAACGACTGCAGGAAACATGAGCATGTTTCACCTCCAGGCCACCAAAGAAGCCTCCAACATGTTTGTGGCCATTTGCTTTTGAACTCTTTTAAATTTGCTCTCAACACTCTAGAGTTAGCGGTAGGACATTGAGTCGTCTGTCAACAAGGTACAGACGAGCTCTTCATCAGTGAAGGGAAAGTGAGTAGAGTCCACATTGCAGCATCACTTCAGACACTCTTGAGGGAATGCTTACAAAACAAGGGTCAAGTGGCTGACAGGGCTCCATAAGTTTTTCTACTGAATCTGACTGTCAGTTTTCAAAAATGCATTTCTTTAATTCAACAAGACACAGCTGTCAATGAAAATGTGCATTCAATCAATGTAAAATATTGTATAGCATTTACTGATCAAGAGACAAAGTTAACAAAAATGATCGAAATACACCAGGTATGTGTCAAATGTGGAATTAAGCATTGGTGATCCACAGACCCTCCTTCATTACTACACTGGAAGACAGAAACTTTTGAACATGGAAAAGCAACAGCCATCAAAAAGAACAAATCAACTCAATTTGAAATCACATATTGTTACAAGAAAATGGACAAAATGTCTTCATATTAGGTGGAAAATAATATCACCATAGCATCATAAGAAAACTATTGAAGGGTAAGACTATAATAAGACACTATTGTGTGTTTGTGTGTGTCTGTGTATTTTGTTTTGTCCTTTTGTTTTTCTTGGTAGATAAGATTGTAGGTTTTTGTTGTTGGTTGTATATATTGAGAAACCTAATTAAAATGTAAACCTTTATTACATGTCTTTACTTCAACACTAATAGTTACCAAGACATGGCTGAATTGTCATCAGTGATTGTTTAAAGGCTCAGTGTGCATAATTTAGTGACATCTAGTGGTGAAGTGTCATGCTGCAGCTGAATACCCCTCACCTCACCCTCCCCTTCCAAACATGACAGAGAACCTGTGGTAACCTTCAGTTGTCACGAAAACTCAAAAGATGTTTAGTTTGTCCAGTTTGAGCAACTGTTAAAAACATGGCGGCCTCCGTAGAGAGGACTCGCTCCCGATGTAAATACAAAGTATTTAAATATAAAGGGCTTTTTCTTGGGTTAGGAAAACAATAATTCCTACAGTTTACATGAAACACACTGGTGAAAACATCACTAGGATTCTTTTATATTCAATTTCTGCCAATAGATCCCTTTCACCTAACTCTTACACACTGGACCTTTAAAGGCTGCTTGTTGGCTGAGCATGTTGTTGATGACCTAATTTATCACAAGATAACATTACTTCTCTCTTTTTATCAGTTTGATCATCTCTCACAGTAAATACTGTGTAAAGATTGTTCTAAGAGCACTGCCTCATCATGCCAAGATTTAAAAAAAAACATGTTTGTGCATGAAGAACGCACTACAACCTGAACAGGATTGGATCCTTCAGACCACATGTGATGGCGGTCTGCTCCCATTCTGATAAGATCTTAGCGAGGTGTGAATGACATGAACAGTCTGGACACATTCTTAAGAACAAAGTTCACCCAACATTTAGGAAGGTCACATAACTCTGCTGCTTCCTGCTCCCGTAACCTGACTGTCAACAAGGTACAAACGAGCTCTTCATCAGTGAAGGGAAAGTAAGAAGAGGCCGCACAGCAGCATCACTTCAGACCCTCTCGAGGGAATGCTACAACTTAAAAAACAAGGGTCAAGTGACAGAGGAGAAACCAAGCTTCTCTGACTGTCTCTTTACACAATAAAACCTCTTGTTTTTTTCTGACCAAACAGTTCCTGGAACCAGAGAAATTTACTCTGAGTCAAGAAAACATGGAACTAAACCTTTGTTTTTGCACATTCCATCGCATCAATGACGAACCATGAAGATTAGACAAATTAGACCAATGACGGATTAAAAACACAATGACGCAATGCATCTACACAAATAGAAAGTTTTGCAATCCAGTGTTGCATGACTCTGATGTTTTGAGTGGAATGAATAAAAAGGAGACACACGTGGGTTTAACAGAGACTGAAAACTCCAGATCGTCTGTTCTGCATTCAAGAATCTGCTGAGGGTTAGATGGTTATTTATTTTCTGCTTTAGAATGGAACCAGAGTGAAACAATCAGCAAATGAATCTCTCTCTCTCTCTCTCAAACTAGTCTTTAAACATGACTAAACATGTCCAACTCTTATCCTAACACTGATATCAATAACAACTTGTGTTTCCTCATTTTTGAAAATTTGGATCTGTACACAAGTTCACCAGGTTCAGGTCTGTGTTTGTGACAGTGAGACTTGCTAAACTTAACCAAGAACGTTTGAAGTGGAACAAATTTGATTCCCCGTTTCCCACTCTTTCATCAATTTGTCTTTTTTTATACAGTTGACAATAACAACATGACGGGGGATGAGGACAGGGAGAGATGGGAAGTGACCAGCAACAAAGGCACCGGAGTCAGAGGATGTTCGTGTGCGTTTGTGATGGTAACAAGAACAAGGAGGAAATACGAGAAAATATGTTAAATCCATCTGCTCCTCTGCATAGATTAAATATACTTCGCAACACACACACATTCACAAAGAAACAGACACACACACACAGACACAAGAAAAGTTTTATCTGGAATAGGTCAACAAAAACAACTACACCCACACAAACACACAAACACACACCTGCAGTCTTCCGATGGCCACTAGGCAGTACTTCCCGGTCTGACCTGCCTCTGTATCTTCGTCTGGTATAGTCATACCTGAGGAAAAGAGATAGGCAGAGAAAGAGAGAGAAATGTTGAAGAGAGAGAGAGGCCATTTAACAAACATTCCTCACAAAGCGTGAACACTTATTTTTCCATTTGCTACTTGAACTTTTCAGCAGTGAGTGGTAATCTAGTGGCCGACACAGCCACTGCTCCCTTACAATGAATTATAAATCATGTTTTCAACATCAAGCCTCCACACTGTAAGAATGTTTTCTGCCAAAACACCAGACTTCTGCAACATGTTTTAGAAAATTCCACCTCACAATCTTGTGTCACTTTTCTCTCTCATTTTAAAGAGAGCTGCTTTTACTTTATTATAAGCTTTGGCGTGGATACACAGTTACATGTGTGTGCTTTCTCTTCAGGCCCAAGAACATAAACACATTCATATATATATTTATATAAGAGTTATAAAACGTCTGTAATATGTATTTTATTTTGCTGAAATTCCTGACCAGTCATCTATGGCAGTTTACCAGACAGCTGAGAGAGATGAGCCTTTGTCAGGCAAAACCATGACCCTGTCCTCACTTGTGGACACATTCCTCTCTTCTAACACAGTTTTCAGTCTGCAGCCATTTTACTGCTGCTTAATGTACAAGGCATCTGTGTCTGCGCCACGTCTCTATTGTCCAACTGTGTCTTATAAGTGTTACGTGCGTGTGTCTCGCATGATGACTCTCTGCCAGAAGCATTTTGTCCCAAATATTCCAGAGTATTTTTAGTGCAAGGAAGCAAAGCATGTGTCAGTGATTTCAAAACACATATGGTATTTGTGTTATCGCTTACAATGTTCCAGCATGACCTCAAAGTTTTGAGAGGTGATTTAGATGTGTTTTACTTGATGTTGTTCAGCTTCAACACCCAACTACACACCTGGTCTGAGAAGGCACATTCTAATGTCTGCAAACGCTGCACTCTCTGTGTTTGTGTATACTGAGAGTTCATCTGAGGCCTTATACTGATACTTTAACAGCTACTAAGATGACTGAAATTTAAAAGAAATAACTACCTACTTCTAAAATACTTCTAAAACAGGTTCATCTAAAATTGAATAACATTTTAGATGAATTTATTCTGGTCAATAACTCTAAAGTAATGACCAATGAGCAGTCCCAGAAAGAAAGAGCTAGAGTGATGTGACTACAAGGTCTGGCTGGGTGTGGATGTTGATTTTGGCAAGTAAAAGAAAATGGTCAACATAGGTCGCACCACATCAGAAAGGTGTGGTGGAAACATGGGTATAAATGTCTATAAATATTAGACATATCACCAAAGAATATCACCAAACCTATACTTTAAATACGAGTCTTGAATTGAATTTGTTGAATGGTAAAATTAGTTCAGGGTCTGCAAGAAATGTAATTAGGTGGTGAAGCAGTAGAGAAAATACACATTGGTCCAAGGCTTTAGTTGGCTGAGGGCCCATTATCTAAGTTTTTGTCTGCAGGTCAGTGAAACAGTTGGACTGGTTGCAGGTGAGCTTTAAGGATTATTTTAGTGCAAAGTAACAAATGTGTATTTTGGCTGACCACAGCGGCTGTCCAATACGTGCTTTTTACAGTCCCTTCCAAACCACTCACACCCACTGGATAGGATACCAGAGCTACACAAGCTGTTGAAGATTTGTGGTTGACTCCAGGTCGTGATCCAGAGCCCACAGCTGCTTTAGGTGAGACCAGGCCACGCTCACTCCGAGGTGAAGTTTGGCTTAAGCAAGGATAGAGAAAAGAGCATGGAGCTGTGGATGTTTACAAACCTGCAGGGGGCCAGGCTTTGATGTAGCCAGTGCAATGCACCACAGAGTACTGAGCTTCTCCTTCTTTTGACGGTCCAAGGCCATTCCTGTCCATTAAACACAGACACACACAGACACGGGAGCATGTTAAATATACTTTGTCCTGACTAAAGGAGTGTACTTCTCCCCTTAAATTGGAACTTTTCCTAAACAAACTCCACACTGTGTAAATCTGACAATGCTGTTTAGATGTGTACGGGGTAAACAGAGGTTTTCTAAAACAATGACCCAAGCCAGGCCAGTGATCGTTAGAGGTAAAGAAGATCTAAATGTCTTCTTTACCTCTAACGATCACTGTGAAAGTTCATTTTAAATGCCAAATACACAAGAGCTGTTGTAAGTAATCCTGGATTTATCTTCAAATGACATTTTAAAATTAAGATTTCATCAGAATAACTGCTAGTTTAAGGACCAGTCTCTTATCTAGTGGTGAAGTTGCATATTGCAACCAATTGAATATACCCCTCACCTCACCCCTCCCATTCTAGGCATGTTGGAAAACCTTCGGTGGACCCCAGGTAACATAAAATGTTACTCTCTAGAGTCTGTGTTTTGATTTTCCCATTCGGGGCTATTTTAGAGACATGGCAGTGCAAGATGGTGTCCTCTGTGGGGAAGTAAAACATCTCCACATTGCTGTGTGCCTCATTGTATAAACTGTAGTACAGTGGTCCAGCCTTTTCGAGCCCAAGATCACTTTTTAATTCCAAACTTAAGCCGAGATCTACCATTACATTACATTTCATTAAAGGCTGAATGTAAAAGAAATAAATATATACAAAGAGAGGCAGTTGTGCAACTTTTTCTATTCAATGCACAATATTCAAATTAATATCACTTCATATTTACAATGCAAAATATGTAGCTTCTCAGTTCCACAACATGTTCTGCAGAGGAGCTGCTACTGCAGCACAATGTTTGTACATATAGGCTTTGATTTGAATATGGCCACAAATGTGATTATTACCCTGTATGAAAGAAGTCCCTTGTACTCTAATAAATACCAGTACTACACAGTATGAAGCCGTGCATCTTCCGCTCTTGCAAATATTTCACAATAATAACCCCTTTTTAAACAAGGGAATGGATTCCATCAACAGAAACGCTGGAGTGCTTTTATTTTGAAAAGGCATACAGAAAGTGTTGCAACCATTTGTTTGTGACATAAATTCATCAGATAAACATTAAAACTCAGGTTAAAGATCATTTTCTCTGTTTATTCTGCTGTGAACCACAATGTTTATCTGTCTATGACACAAATGTATTTACAACACTTTCCGAACACGTTTCAAAGTAAAAGCACTCCAGCGTTTCACCTTCTGAATCCACTCATTTGTTCCAACGGGTCTTTGATTGTTATCGACAGACCGAAAGATGCGCATCTTCATACCGTAGAGTCTTGACATTTACTTTAGTACATGAACCAACTTGTTCTTGAAGGAAATGCAGGCGATAAACCTGCAACTCCACCGCCAGTAACGGACACACCAGTTAGATACCAGTTATTATTGAGTATAATTACATGTTAGGTAGGAGGGAATTGCTGAAATTGATTGGTGTTTTCAGTAGCCTATAACGCTAAATGCGAATCACGCCCTCACTGCAGGAACATAAAACACTAGGCACTATTTATTTTCAACAATTCCTTTGTTATATTTGGTTTCATTGTCCTGTTAAAGTAATGGCTTTAAGGCTCACTTGTATATACTGTATATTAGTTGTGTAACAAACAGCTAATCAGTTCATCTGTACATATTTATTTCCGTATTCAGACTGTATTGGAAGTGAACATGGCTTGTATCAGAGGCTTGTTAATAACGGTAAAATGAAGAGATTGAATGGAAAGGCAATGTCTCTGATGAAAAATGAGAAATGTAATTTTTAGTAGTAGGAGGTGGTCCTTTCAAAGCTTCTGTGGAAAAAAAAAATTTGAAAGCTGAAATCCTAAACGCCGTCTTGGCTCATTAACATGCACCATTGAGACAGTCTCTAACTTGGACTCTCCAGCTTCCAGCTCCAGTTGACAGGCTTTAATGTCTAATGACGGGGTGATGATGACCTCTTTGTTTTCAGCCTCCAGCTCGTTTGTAAAAAGTTTGGCAAATCTTTATCATGAAAAGTCAATTTGCTTTGGCTCCTTGCAGCGTCTGTTCACACTGTTCAAGACCTGCATTAAAACTAAATGACTGATACAGAGAAAACGTCTAAATCTGATGGTTATTGGAAACGATTCACCTTCAGTTAGAATTCTAAACCGATGCGCCGGAGGGCATCAGAGATCGCTAAGATCAGTATGTCTAATTTTTGACTGTGTCATGACTTGATGACAGAAGTTTGTGGTAAATGTGCCAGATCATGGATCTGCAGCAGAGGATGGTGGTGTTGAGTACACAAAAGTCAAATGTTGTTCGAGTCTCTTTACTCTTCTTCGTATTTTCTCTGCATATTCAAATAACCTGTTATATTTGTTAACACCCACACTGTGTATCTCCCATAATGGCTCCATTTAAATATGACAGGACTATTATGGAAAGAGCTGTAACGCATGCATCATATTTGACATCTGGTATTTGAGAGGGAGCTTTGCCACTAAATAACAATATCAACTGATGAATTTGTTTTGGCTGTTTTATACAGTCAAAAAAGCAGCAACAGAGCATGTTAAATTGTGACTCATATTTAATTCATATTTCCTCTCACAGGCTTTATGGAAAACATTTTGCAGGATATTCCTTGGGTAATGAAAGCAGTTGGCCTGCAAGAAAGTAAAACAATGTTTTTAAAAGCCTGATGGTCTGATGATTATTGTGGTTTAGCAAAGTTGGTTTCTTTTTCCTTTCCTCTTTCTAAGCTGATCTGCCACGAGAAGAATCATCCTCACAAATCCAAAGTGGCTTACAGAGTTTTGTGGTTTATTACATTGCTTTATTTGTCTTGGCACATACCAGTGGTATAATTAAATCTCCCAAGGTGGATTTAACCTTTCACTGCTGAAACCTTTACATAAATGTGACAACAGTTTCAACTTGAGCTCTGTTTGACATGTTACAGGTTCATTTTCAAAACCTTCTATTTATGCACATATCTAATGCTGCAAAAATATGAATCTAGCAAATAGCAAAATGCAATATTATGATAGAAATGGTTTCTCCTCTTTAGATATATAAATCATTAACCATTACCAGTTGTACGTTAAGTGATATTATAGAAGAAATATCAGGGGGTTAAGCCTAAGGTGGTGAATGGGAGACACAGGATGAGGCAGAAAGACGTAGTGGATCACAACCATGATTAGAGAAGCACTTCCTGTACCTGTATCTCTTCCTCATGTTTGACAGACGGTTTAGGGAGATGTGATCCAGAGGAGCACTGCCGCACCTGCATACAAACACAAAAAGCATACATCATGTACTGACACTACTATTGTCTAACTATTGTCACAGCAAAAAACCCTAATTATCAATTTTTTGTTGTGGGGAGGTCTATTTAAATGCACCATAGATACATTGTACAAAATGAAACATTTACATTTTTTAAATAATTAGTTTATTTTATGATTTATTTACTTATTTAAAAAGGGACATGGTGCAGCTCACACTTAAATGTCACACCATGTCAGATTATAGTTACAAGCTCATTAGCAACTGTAGTCCTGAAAACCTTTTATCATGAAAACACTGAAATGTTCAAAATGATCCCAATGATTAGTGATCAGAAGCATATTTAAACACAAACATTAAGTACCAGTTTAATTGGCAAAATAAACAGATGAGATTGCACTTTGACAACAGCTGATTAGAAGAGAATATAATAAAGGTTAAATCTGAAATATATTTATTATATTTATTTTGGGTGGTAGGAACATTGTCCCTTATGATTTCAACTTTATGATGTCCCTGAGCAAAGCTGCATTTTCCAAGATGTCAGAAAAAGGTTGGCAACTTAGATAATCAATAGCTGGATTAGTTTAACACAATGTGGTCTGAATTAATTTCAAGGATGAAAGAGGTAATTTAAAGAAGAGCACAGAGACACACATCTGCCTCTTTGTCTGCTCCTAAATACACATCCAGAAAACTCACCAGCTGTCACACAGATGAATATAGAGACCCACTGTATAAATCTGACCAGAACAACACATGAACACTAATGAACTTGCTGTGCAATTATTTTTAAAATTAGGGTTTGCTACACAGCTTGCCTGATGCATGAGTGAGTGAGAACACTTTGCAAATGTCCAGCTATAGCAGAAGGTGTATTTTTTGTACCATGAGAACAGAAGCCTGACTCCATGCTGTAAGTGTAAAGAATTAATAGAATGAACCCCAAATCAAAGGTTACAGATTAAAGTCAGTTTTTGCCTCCAGTTGAGTTTCCTTTAAGGCTGATGGTACACAGTCAGCGGGTGTTTTTCTGTGGAAAAGGCCCGTCTGGTGGCTACACATTGCATAAGCCTGCCTGGATCTAATCATGGCTCCCCTGAAACATTAGCCTGCTGATCATGCTGTGTTTCTCTCAGACAATGTTTATGTACGTGTCACAGAAGTGAGTGCGTTTCACTTCTTCCTTGAAGTCTCTTTCAGACTGTCCCAGCAGCATGTTGTTTGAATTATGCAGGGCTTGGAATAGCAACAGAACAGAGGAACATGCCAGTCCAACAAAATCTTAACAACACTGCATCGTGTGGCTTTTCATGCGAGTATCAGGCCTTTGTTACTGATCCAGACAAAGCAAGGCTGCAGCAGCCCCTGATGACTCTACGCTCTCTGGCACCAAAACAACCACAGCGTGTCAGAAAGAAATTGGAAAAGGTAGTTTGTTTTGTTAAACTAAACACGAGATCTTGCAAGCCTGTGAAATAGTCGAAGCTGCTTTGATGTAGTTTGTAACCAATGAGAAACTAGGGCTGTGGGACAAACTGTGATATTGTGTCATAGATCACAAACAACGATATTTAGCAAGAAACTGGTTTTGTAAAGGGTCTGACGCTTTGGTACAACAGATGTCAATGATTATTAGAATACTAATGGCAAGCCGGTTTAGTGTAATTAATGAGTGTAGGGAGACATTGGTCATCGAACCAAAAACCTCAGAGGAGGAAACAAATATGTCGTTGTGTCAGAACAGAAAGGCATATGGCCTGAGGTTCATGTGGTGTGAAATGGGTTATGGGTCCATGAGCATCTAAATTTAAACAGCAGGTATGAATCATATATCACACGTTAGATGCATAGTTGTTGCAGAACAACAATTTTGTCATCATCCCCATCTGAAATCTATCAATTTCAGTACTTGTCATCAATCTTTACAACAAAAATGCTCAGAAACCACCCCTTGCTCCTTGCTTCCCCCGTCTGCTACCAACACAACAGAATCTTATTTTGCGGGAAACACTGGAAAGCACTCATTTCTTTGTGAGGACTTGATGATACCTTATCAATTCAAGATAATGCCACTTGTCCTGTGTCGGAGTCCATTTCCTCCTCACTCCCCCTCTGACCTGCGCTCACTTTCCACTTTAACAAAAAACACCATCACTGATCTCAAGTTATTAGGACACGTACAGGACGGATGTTTACTTTGTGTTTGTTTGATTCTCTCTCGAGTTTATGAGACACATGTAAAATAACGTGACGCACAAAGTCATGACATCAGTGTTAAAGTGAGCAGAATGATCCGGAGTCATGATCCGACACCATCGATTTATAACTAAACACATGTGATTATCAGTTTGTGTGAAGAGTAACAGAGACAACCAGACACTCACGCCCACTCCAGCGGCAGAAGATCTTCAGATTACGACGCAACGCGGTGTTTTAACTTCGTTGTTGCAGAAGAAGCGACGTCCCATTTATCCAGGAACATAAATATCAATTCAGAGTGAATTTTCATTTTTCTGTGAAGTATCCTTTTAAATGATGTGTGTATCATTTAGTGGCATCCAGTGGTGAGGGTGCAGATTGCAACAAACTCAACACCCCTAACCTCTCCTTTTACAAGCATGTAGGAGAATCTACAGTGGCCCTAAGGAAGCAAAAAATGCAAAACCGGTCCTTTAATATATGTCGGACCTGTAGCATTCATGTGTCTAATGACAAATAAGAAATGTCTGATTTAGTATCTACATCTGGTATTTCAGTGTTTCAGATATATATTTATTCAACATTTAAATAAATAGAATTACTGGATAAGATGTTCCTATCAGAAAATATTCCTGATAATATTGTAATATTGATTTCGATCCCACTGCTCAACCCTGCTTTTCACCTCTTTGAATATCTTCCATCTAGTTTCCCCCTCTGCCTGTGACTCACCGCGCATAAGTCTGTCTACTATGATTAATAGCCTGAGCAGACCAATCAATCACATATGAAGCAGTGTTGTAAGAGTGTCTGTGGGGCTAATTAGAAACAGCTCAGCAGGACTACTCTCTGTTCCGTAGTAGGCAGTAGCTGAGAGAAACAAACCTGCCATTGCTGTCTTTGTGAATGTCTAATGGCTGTCACTTTGAAAGCAACATATTCCTGATTGCCTGTCAGATTACATGAACCCCTGCTGTTTGACACTGTGTACCATTTTTGCTCGCTCGCATGTCAATTGATTCCCATGTACAGTTACAAAGCAGAGGTGACCTTTTACGAGAGGCTCCATTCGTTCTCAACAAGCTTCATTTTATCCCCTTCTAATTCATTTTACGGAGTCATTATGATCGTAATCTATTACGATCATAATGACTCATAATTAACACTGCTGAAAAAGGACATCTCTAGAGCATGCTCATCATTTCTGTAAGCTTTTCAAAGAAACATGGATTTTAATACTTGCAAACAGAAATTAGATTAGATCAGTTTAATAAAGAGTCGGTCTAAAATTAAAACTAGTTTAACACTGTTACAATTAAATGTGTAACAGTACCAATGCCAGACCTGAAAATGTCAGGATGTCTTGTGGAAACGGCACATTTTAAATACATCACAGCGACATCTTGAAGACAGCAAGTCAACTTGCAGATATGAAAACACACATAATCATAGTCATACTCTCACACAGACACACACCTCAAGCGGCAGATGAAGGAGCGGCGGGATCCCATGCACATCCTCATGGAGGACTGCTGTCCCTCCTTCTTCACTGTTCCTGTCTTCAGGTCCAGAATCCGTCCTGTTAAAACACAAACAGCAGCTCAAATTAGAGTAGTTGCATTGCAAGTACACAGTTAACATCACCATATAAAGCAGTAAAGGTTCACGTATAACAAACAGTCTCTTACTTCTTAGAACCTAGATACTTTTTTACATTGAGGGTGGACAAAGTTGTGCTTTATGTGCTCAGCTGTAATCAGGTACAAAAGAATGAAATGATGAGAAAATACTATCTGGTCCAGTGAGAGACAAAACTGAAGCTGTGCAGTGTAACCAGAGGTCAAGTTTACTAAATATTTTACATCACTGACGGATATTTTTTTTAATGACGGAAAAATCGGAAGACCATCCATCATTTTGACAGATTAGAACAGTGAGGACAACAGCCACAATCTGTGTGACCGCTGTGGGTTACACAGAGGAGCAGAAGGAGCACAGGAGAAAAATTGGTTTGCATGGTGCTGACATGAATAGTGACCACACTGTCAGTGTCTCTTTTCATAGTTTATTTCCGTGCTTTTATCATTTTTTATGTATACAAAATTATATTGTGATCAAGTTCATATTTATTGAGGCACTATCAAAAAGTGCCTCAATAAATATGAAAATCAAATAGACAGGTGATAACAGATTATGAATAAAGTTTTACAACCTTGTCCATCAGAAGTAAAGCATTTATTTTGTTCTTATGTCAGAGCTGGATAGGATTTTCTGATCGTCACTGTGTGAAACTGCCAATGACACCTATATGATGAGGGTTTTTTGAGCTCATCTTGCTTTATTCTAAATAAGGTGTCATTTGTGAAATTGGAGCTCTGGATCTCCTCAGACTCAGCAGGAAGAATAAAGGCAAATTGTTTTTCAGCTCCCAAAATAAAGGTCCCAGAGATGTCTGACCTCCATTATCCCCAGGATTGGTTGAAGCATACACAGGATATTGATTTGGACTAGTTGTAAATTGACGTGCTGCAAGTGATACTGTCGCTAATCTGTCAAAATCCCCTAAGGGTTCATGTAAGGACAAAGTAAACCGAAAGGCCATATTTTATTTTTGTTATGTCTCGCAAACCACAGAGGCCTTCTGACTCCTTGTTTGGGAACCACTGGTCCAAACAATTCAGTGCATTTTCAACTATTATTCAAAACATAAATAAAAATGTATATAAAACACTGGTAATAGTTTCGAGAATCACTTATCAGCATGAGCATATACATATGCTGGTGAACAAGGTCACCACCTCTTCAATATTTCTATCGGGAAAGAGTTCACAGAGTCACAGTCTTGTGACCATATCCATAGTGGATGTCACGGTTATTTACTTGACCAGCAGTTGTGAACTTGCTGTGGACAACAGCAGGTTCTTGTCACTGCAGAGCACAGCCATTTTCAAACCGTCACACATGGAGAACCCCATTCCAAAAATCCTAATTCATTTTTTCAGTTTACTTGTGCAGCAGAACCGCTGTTCACTGCGCGCACACACACACACACACACACACACACACACACACACACACACACACACACACACACACACACACACACACACACACACACACACACACACACACACACACACACACACACACACACACACACACACACACACACACTCAGGGTGAAGTGCTCCTTTGCATATCAGAATTATTCTACAATGCCTTCATGGGCACCATTTATTAGACATCACCATCAGACTGCCATTTGTGTGATCTAAGTGCACAGTAATTTCCTCTACCAATTCTATTTACTGGCATTGACGCAGAGATGAAAAGAGAAATTCTGGTGAAGGTCCAAACTGGCAGCTGATCTCTAGAGCTGCCAGAGGAGGGAGTAGAAACCTAAGGTCTCAGCAACACAGTTCAGACGTCTCAATGTCTTGATAAAGATCACATTTTAGGAACCATCAGTACTTTAGAATAGAGGTGCTGACAGTGAAGCCTAATTATTAATAGAAAAATTATTCTTTATCATTTCCTAACCATGGTTTCTTGTGAAGTCTGTCAAACTCAAAATCTTCTTCGGATTACCCAGGGGAACAGAAGACCCCTGAGGGATTTTGTGTTCCTCGATCACAGGGAAAAAAGTGTTTTGTGTAGGATTGTGTAGACCCCGCAGCTTGGTTGTTACTATAACCTGCGCAATCAGTACCCATCATCATTAGAACAGGACTGATCCTTTAGAGATGGAGAAGGAATTCAGAGTATCTCGCAAATATGCAGTGGACTGGAACTTCCCACGCAAACAAACAACAGTGAAGAGGACGCAGATAGGAGAAAGAAGGCTGACGACCACGGAAAACACAAAACAGACCACATTACCTCATCAACACAGGAAACAAACACAAGCAAACCCACTTTATACTTGATCAATTTAACAGTCACGGTTTGAACTACTCAGCCTCTACAATATACAAAGCAGTTGTATATTGTCTCCAAAGCCCAAACAATTTGAGGAAAACAACTAACTAAAACTTTTCTGAACAATGTTGCAATTGCATTTTAAATTCATGGTCTTTTTTAATGGTCTTCTTATGATTAAACAAGTTTGTATAAAAGGATTATCAAATGTTTTATACATAAATGGAAGAAAAATAATCAGATCATTTGGAGGAGGTAAACTTAAAAATCACTAGGTAGGTTGTGGCTATGCAGACGAGTTCAGGTATGGAGGTAAAATAACTACCACTGTCAAACCTAAGTAGTCAGTGTTAGCTGTCTGGCAAGAGGTTGTCATTGGAAGTTAGGGAAAAGCAAGTGCTTTTGGTTTATTGTGAAATGGATGATGAACGCAATGACAAAACCATTTATTTATTTTTGGGTTGACAGTTATTCTATGTCAGAAGCGCTCCTTGCTCCAAAAACCCTCACAGACAAAACAACAGAATATGGTTTAAGGAGCTGCTCAGATGCCATCAATGACATCAGTCACTTACGGGAGAAACTCTGTGATGTTGCTCCAGCCGTGACAGCTGAGACGAGTGGAATAGCTTCCCTGATGTGCAGTAGAGCACAGAAATCTAGAGAAGAGGTTGTGAAAATGAATTGTACTACATGTCAGGAAGCTCTAAGTGCTAGAGACACCCAGCTGGGTGAGGTGATGTGTCACGGTGTAAACTATTAATCTCAGTCAATCAAGAGTTTCACTGAGAGTTTCAGAGGCTCCTGTTGGAAGCTGATGCACAACAAGTAATCTACCACTCAGATGTGTGCATTGGGACGGACCTCGGGCGGTTGTATTTGCTGAGATATGAAATTGACTGTTTTGTGAAAGTAAAAAGGTCACAGCCTTGTTGAACAGTGCAACTGTGAGTTGCTGGCAGACATCACACTTTTAGTTGGCAATCTGAACAGATTGAAATCTTGCAGGAAAAGGTGGGCTGAAGTAGTTGAACAATGAAATCATTGGTTTTTGAGACTCAAATCACTGCCGCTCATTTTCCAACTCTGCAGGAAATTACCTCCAGCTTACCAAACAACACCATTTACGTGAAAATGATGAAATTTGTTTCTGTACTCACATCACTGATTTCAGTGGTTTTCTGCCGTTATCCATAATAAGTGAGTCTTCTCCATGTTGAAATTTGAATCTCCGATTTGAGAATCAAACCTCACCTGAGAGCAATACTTGCATCACTGTTACCATTTGGGGGAATATTCACTGGTGACTGAAATGTCATGTTTACCGCAGATTTGACTGTTGCATTGGGTAACATGAATCATTATTTACAAACAGCTCCACAGACTAAGGCACACGCACAGGAGCATAGTTCGGTTTCTTTCGCTGATATGAAATGCTCCAGACTTTTAACTAAAATTTGCAAGGTCTGGGACAGAGTATGTCATAATAGCATAATAAGTAATTGTGAGATGTGATGAATTCATAGAAACTGACATGAGCTTCAGCAGAGGAAATACACCAGATATGTGCTGAGAGGGCAAGACTGAGGACAACAGCTGACAGTCACGTTACCATACTCAGTGATGCATTGAGCACTAGGGTTGGGAGTTTTGCTAAAATGTTCCATCAGCCATCGTCAGCCCAACAACCATCTATTGAGGATATATTGGTGCAGGTGTTTGTGTGTGTGTCTGTGTAGGAGCAGCGGGAGAGAGGGAGAGAAAAGACAGTCAATGGAGTCAGAAGGGGCTGAATGAATGCACGCAGCCATGAAAAGAGAGTTTACAGATACATGAAAAGTATCAGTCATTACGTGTTGAAGTGGCGGTGGTTACAAACTCATCATCATATGGACACGGAGAAGTGTAAAAATACATTTAAACTGGAGCATGTCAAAAGACATCAGCTGAGTCGTGTTGGTGTATCTGCATGTCAGGGCGAGCAAGAGAGAGAAAAGGTGAGGTCAGGATGGACTGAATTAATGAATGCATAAATATATAATTTAATATGTAATAAGTGCCATTTCCTAGGTTAATTATTTAGAGAGTTAAATGAATTTGGGAGAAGGTAGGCAATTATATTAGCAAAAAAAAACGATGAAACTGACTCGTATAATATTATCTGACAGCATTTTCAAACTCTTTGTTTTAATCTCGAGCACGTACCTATTTTCGAACTGTACTGCGCAGAAAGACAGACAAGCACTAGTTCACACACAGACTCACACAAGGTAAAAACAATACTATAGCTAGTCATCAGCAACACTGGTGTGGCTGATGACTAGCTATAGGAATACACAGATCTCCACAATATTAATGACCTCAAGAAGATTCCATAACAGTAAATCACTTCTTATTCCGTCAGTGAATTACAGACAGCAACAACTGGTTTGTGGGGAGACAATCACTTGTTCCACTTTAGCTGCGGAATGTTTTTTAGTCCCTCCACATCTGCAGGCTGGAAAAACATGGTTCAACGGTTCAAACAGTCAAGAGCAGAAAAAGGAAAAGAGCCTCCAAAACAAGTTGCTTTGGTTCAACTGAATGAAACTTAACCCTGACAACTGCTGGCACTTCAAAGGCTTCATCGAGTGCTTGTGTATGGGTGCATGCTCACATGTGTATCTTTAACTGTCACACCACTACATGGAGATGACTGTGTTTTGCTGTTTATATAGCCCTCGTGGGTGTTCAGTGAGATGAGGAGGGCCTCTGGGGTCAGATGGACAAACTGACTGACACTTGAGTTGGAAAATGTCATAACAATTGGAATAGGAGTGAGTCATCTTAGTGTTTCGTGTCATGACACTGTCAATAAGTTGAGTTTATGGATGAAGAAGCTGTAAAATACAAGGTGTGTGAGACTAACAATTCTACATCTGTTATGTCAATGTATCACACAAAAACACCTTTTTATCAGCATTTAATCGCCATGATTTACAGTGACATGAATTTTGGATCGACTCAGTATTGGCAGATTTCTAAATTTAACAGCATTGGATCAGCATGAGGGCCAAAGAAACTTGATCAGGTCACAACTAGCAATAAGTGACAATTGTGTTATTTATTTATTTGCTATATTATAATTTTGACACTGGAATTATAGAATGTGTTGTTTGTTTGTGTATATGCAGTTGGGGAGGGTCACGAAGACATGTGATGACTCTCAGCCAAACCTAACAAACACAAGCAAATACAAACTCATTGGCTCAACTGTGCAGCCTCCACAGTGCCATGGAACACTGAGAGGATTAACAAGACTGTGTTGCCCTCTAGTGAGCACTCTGAGCATTTTAAAAACACATTTTAACATTTTAAATGTCAGTGCCATATTACACAGTACCCGTATGCATCTAGAATTATTATGAAAGATAGAAGATATGGAGATTAAACATGGGGAAAAAAAGATTATATCTCTGCCTAAACCTGGTAAAAATGTCATGTCGCTGGATTAGAAATAAAGTGATTTCATACTGCAATTGAGAAGAGACCAAATGAAAAAAGTCCAATTTGAAGTACAGGCTTTGGTATTTTTTGGTTTAAAGAAGTGAGCACTTTGACATGAGACCTTTTGTAAACCACAAGCTGACTGTTAGTGAAGTGGCAGTACTTCCTCTACCTGTCATGGAGTTCTCTGTGGTGCTCAGCTGTTCCCTCAGCTTGTCAACATCGTCGGGGTGGACCTGCTCATACAGAGTGCTGCCAAACCACTCGGATTGGGGGTGGTTCAGCACCGGCGTCACTGAGTCAGACACATAGATGACCCGGCCCGTCTCTGCTGCGACAACAAACAGGAATCCGTCCGCAGCCTCCAGGATCAGATGTTTTAGTTCCTACGGGCAGTGGAGAGGTTCATCAGCACAAAGTCTTCACCCCACACACAAACAAACACAAACAAATTATATCAGATATATGTTTACTGATTCTGTACTATAGGAGGGAAGGAATCTACTTTAGATTCAACTCAAATTAAGAGGCAGACTTAAAATGTAGGAGGCCGCCTATTTCTAATCAACTGTACATTGTATTACATTCATCAATTAGCCTTAATTACAAAGTGAAAGTCATGATGCTCCAGCATCAGTGTTCTTTCATTATCTTCACCTCACAACTAATATATCTCAATAAGACAGACACTGAGCTTGTTAAATGAACCAACAGGCTGTGAGTCATTTGACAATGACACCTGACCATGACAATGTCCTTCCGTTGTCCAAGTCCACTGATTATAGACTCGATATTAGTAGGCAGCGATCTGCCTACTGCTTACCCCTAAGTAAATTCGAGTTTTAAATTGTGCACTACTGAACAGTTATTTTGTGTAGATCCAATTTAAAGAAATTTGTTAATTGTTACATGTTCATTTGGTTATGTCAATTTTTTCTGTTCATTGCCAAAAAAAACTGAGCCAATGAACATGTTTTACAGTGTATTTTTTAAGTTTTAAGCTGATAAAGCTCTGCGTTTCTGTGAGTACAGTACCTGTTCAGTGAGAAAGGAGGGCTTATAGGCCCCATCAGTGGATGTGTTTCCAGTGCCCCTCATGGATTTCATGTGGGAGACAGCCATACGCAGGATGGTAAGCTTGTCAGGTTTCCGGGCTAAGGCGCTGCAGGTAGGGACCATGTCCGACAACTCTGTGATGTACTGAGTCATTTTGTTGCGTCTGCGTCGCTCAATCTCACTGTGGTTCTCTCTGAAACAGAGAGGAGTAGTTATACACTTGTAGAGGGTTCAGACAGGTAACCAGCAGCCTACCTTGTTTTAACTAATGAACTATGATGCAACTAATCATTATTTCTGTACAAAACCTCTCCAGTATTTTGACCATGATTCAGGTTTTGTTAATGTCCCTAAACTGCAACGTGTGATCTGTCTGAGTCTGAACTGAAATGGATGATTTTTACATTATGACTCTTTCTATACAAGTGACCCCACATTGTTTGGAATCACTAATAAACTGTCGGGATCAATGTTATGGAAAAACAAGTGATGATATATAACTAAATAAAATTGTGCAGGTCAGCCAGTAGTAAAGTTTCTCTCTGACTGAGGGGACTTTTCTTTCACACAGCAGGAGGGACACACAATGATGCCAAAGAGACTCTTGGACACATTGTGCCCTGGATTTCTGAAGACACTCTGCAGCTACCTCATGCTGATAATCCATGAATTGACCTTCCTACTTTTAATGATATCAAATTTGAATGCCAAAAATAAATAAATTAAAAGCCCACAAAATATGTTTCTTGTTGAATACTGTTATCAGGAAGGCGGAGGGAGGGGTCCCAATCACACTCTTGTATGTTAGCACATCCATCAGGCAGGATGCCGCAGGTTTAGCTGCAGGTTTCACAGCCAGCACAGAAAATGATTATGTTGTGCCTAATTCTCACGAAACCAAAACAGCTTCATCTGATAAGTTTAGCTGACTCAAACAACCCTGGCATGAAAGGTGGCCTCATTGTAAAAGACTGCCATTTGATTGGTTAGAGATTAATACATTTCTGTGAGGTCATTCATTTTCAGTTCACTTTGAAGCTAAGTTAACAACCGATCTTTCAGTCTTTTTGTGGTCTGATAAGAACTTTCATATTGATTGAAAAACTAACTAGCAAATACACCTTTCCAATGTATTCATATATATTATCATGATTTTTTTTTTGATGACTTGTCCGTAATTCACTTTGTATGGATCAGATCAGGTGTGACGTTCGAAGTTTGTGGTACAGCCTGTTGATCCCTAAGCCAATGGAAAATCCTCTTGGGCCCCAGTTGGTTCGGCCTACCTGGCGTATCTCTCCTTACCCCCCAGGAATCTGATCATCATCATACCTGCAGAAGAGAGAGAGAGAAAACAACATGTAACACACTTTGAATACATACAGATGAAAGCATCATGTAACGGCTTCAGAATCCTTATTCTTCACCTACAGTGGTTGTCACATATTAATGCTTGACAGGCGATGGTTTCTGTATGATGATAAAAACATGAGCAAAACTAAAGAAAAAAAACAAGCTGTCATGACATGTGTGACACATGCAGTAATATAACTCTTCTGTACTACTCTGAGGGAGGTCAGGATACAAAACGATGCTCCTCTCACATTCTGGGATAGTGGACTTTTTTCATCTCAGTTACATTAATTCCCAAACTTGTCTGCAAACATCTCAGAGGACAAGGTGGCTTCACTCAACTCAACTTTACAACAGTAAAGTGAGTAAAGCAGCAATGCAGGGGGTGTCATCTGAGCACACTCAGGTTTTAAACAGACACTCAGTTTTCACCCTTTCTCACACTGAAAATGGACAATAAGCTTAATAGACATTTGATCAGTTTACATAAGTTATATATCTTGGTTAAACAGTCAAATAAACCCAAAACTGTATTTACTCAAATTCAATCACAAACAAAGCCACAAATCAGGTTGCTGAAATTGGACTGGATACACTCAAATACTAAAACAGTCTGTTATGTGAGCTAGAAATGTGACTGGGATGACTGTAGCTTCTCCTTAGTCATCTCAATGTCCAAGATACTGATGTTATATCCCACAAAATGCTAAATCCTCCTAAATCCTCTAAAATATTGTGGATTGGATTGACTCCCTCCATCTGTCTGCAGCTGTACATCACTACATACAGAGAAGCAGGGAGACAGCAGCAACTGTTCACTTTTATGGGAATAACATATGCACATAGTGTATATACAGTGGTCATTCTTGTTATGCTGCTAACTGCAGTTCCTCAAGTGTTCAGCAGAGAGCAGCTCCTTCTCCCATTGTTACCACTCAACTTAGAAACAAATCCACTGCTGTTTCCTCAGCTCACAACTAAAGTACTTACTGTACACCCTACATTCTTACACAATATGACAACATGAGAACAAAGAAAAGGAAAAACAAGCTGAGACAAATTAAATGTGGAGGACAGTTGAGATGCAGTGACAGAGTCTCTCCTTAAAAAACTAATACATTACAGAGCACTGTATTTGTGATGGAGTGAAGGAAAACGTTATGAGGTGTCAATGCTACAAACAGAGGGTATCTGCTGGGTTCTCAAACACAACTTTGGGACATTTTTTAAAACAGAGCCATGTATATTGTAAGCCATTTTGAATCAGAGTGCAGTAAATTGTATTGTACTGGCAGATACCAAAATGATCTCAGTGAAGTAGTTTAAAAGCATTTCAGTCCAGGCCAGTGTTTTCTGCTTTCTGTGTTCTCACCTTGAAAATTTGCTAGGTCCCTCTCCATCTTCATCATCAAATTCCATTCTGAGAAACAAGGAAACACAGTTACTACTTCTATTACACCGAACGACGAGAGTGCTCCCTCAGGACTAAAATCTCTGCAAGACATACAGTTTATATAACATATAGGTGTATTCACAGTGACCTGAGACAATAGAAAACATCCGTTTGAAACAATGAAGTTCTCTCCCAATTGGTTCTGCTGCTGCAAAGCGACAAAGTTGTGTCTGATGCCAAATTAACTAATAGATCAACCAATAGACCCCAGGCACATAGATGATCGATTCTGTAAAAGTCAAAATCAGTACATGTTAGAAAAAGTCAGGAGCAGGCATACAGTTAACAGGACAGTGCACAATAACCTAATGGAGTATTAGAGTATAGAGTATAGCCACATTTTGCAGCAGTGATATCACCACTGCTCCAGCTAAAAGAAGGGAAGTGAGTGAATCAGTGGGCTGTATAAATGGCAGAGATCTGGCTGAGGAAATCAGTAATCCTCTCTCCACTAGTGTGATGACAGAAACAAGCTTAGTCTTTTAAATGACAATTAAGAAATCAGCTTACTGGAGAAAACAGAACGAACCTGGTTACATTAGTGTTTGTAAACACACTGCTACTTGATTATTGTCATCTCTTTCACCGTAGGATTTCACAGCATGAACAGTGAAACCAGAAACCAAGCGAACTTGACAAGATCATTTGCAGCGAGCTCAGGCAGAACACCTAATGAATTATCCACCTTTACACATGCACACACCGACACAATGATCTTATTAATTGTAAGGACACTCCTTACACTAAATGCGACCATCACAACTTCATATATGAATACCTCAACCCAACACCTACCCTAACCGAAATCCGATTCCATCCTTAACCATAAAACCTTGGTCCTACCCTTTAAACAGCTTTTTGAACGTGTGACGACTGACTACCATGTCCTCACAAAGCCAGATTACGCTTTGTCCACACAGCCATGGAAAGACATACAAACACACACTCAGCTAAATAAATAAAGCAACAATGGCAGACACGAGCAGTCCCTGTGGGCTCCCTGTGCCATGTTTATTTTCTATGTTACCTACATCTAGGTCTGTATTATTTATTCATGTTTATGTAGGCCTAATGCCTGTGCATGGGTTAGATGCATTACTTGGGCCCCGGAGGATTATATGTAACCCCCCCCCCATACACACAAACAAATATAGCAAGTCTAAAGCACTCCTCCACCATATTTTATAACCTCAATCTACAACTGCCATTTACAGATAATTTCTACTTTAAGATCATTTTATAAGATGTCCCTCTAAAAGTCATAACACACGGCTCAAGAACCCAAAACTTCACCCAAACGATTTAAACACTATAGAAATATATATAAGATATAGTTCATTTACATTAGTGCTTGTGTTTTGCACATGTAATCAGCTTAACCCAGTTTAAGAAACCTGGATGGGATTCTTATCCTAGCATTGAGAAACCAAGGAAAAAGGTATTGTCAGAATATTCATGTAGGCAGGGAAACTAACAAAAGCAATCACTGGTGGCTGGCAGCAGTACTCCAAATTATTTGTAATACTTTGGCACATATACTAGATAGTTGAAGGAAAAGTGTAAAAGAAAAGATAAGGATTATATTACAAGTTTATGCGTTAAGTTTACAGTCTGTGCATTGCGACGAGAGGGAAAGACCAGATGAGACAAGAGTCAGAGGAATAAGTGGGGCCAGTGTGAGAGGGGTTTCATTTCTCTACAATCAAGCACATTTTAAAAAATGTTCAACAAATGAATCTTGAGCTTCATTCAACTCATTATTTTAATTCAAAAGACCACAAGACTAACTCATGTTTATAAGTTCTTATGTTGGAAAATTAAAACAAGACATTCTATATTAACTTAATGTGAATCAACAAAACTCACATTTATGAGTATTGTGTCTTATGGTAGCAGGTCTGAGAACACGAATCTGACACAAACACTGTTACTCCATTAAACAGTGTGAGATTACTGAATAAAAGAACACCAGGTTGTTAATTATTAACATGGACCTGTTATCTAACATTACCAAAGATGTGTCTACCAAAGCTCCCAGAAGCTCATTTGCAAGAGTTAGAATTTGCAACCTGGTGATTTTGGAACATCCTCAACAGGCAGGTTTGCGGTTACATCAAACACAACAGAGGGATGTTTTAGTCACAACAAGATGAAACAAATACTCTGTGCCTTTTCTGAAGGATATGATGTATAATGAACTGAAAACTGGTAGTTTTCTCTCAAGTTCAATATCTAAATGAATAATGCTCCACCCACATGATGATAATATGCATGACTGACATGAATTCCCCTCCAACACTGTAAAAGGGTTGTAAGAATACCTGTATATAACTTCTAAAGTTTAAAATGTCACTAGTTAATGTGACAAAAAGCAAGAAACAACTCTTATCCAGCCACTGGGGACCTTTAGTGTTGTTTTCATGTTTTGAACCTTTGCTGTAGTAAATACATGTGTAGTGGTTTTCACAGCAGGTCAGCAGTTAGAATACTCACCCTCCTGATCTCCTCTTGCCCCCGCGGCCTGGCACGGTACCTCCCATCCTAACCTGGCCAGCACCAACTGCTCCGGGCATCCCTACTGTCCCTGGCAACTCACTGCCCATCTCTGCAGGATACAACAAAAACAGTGAACCGGCAGAGGGTTAGCACAAGAACAAACAGAATAGAAAAACATTTGTCATCATTAAATCTCATTACTGTACCTGTATCAACAAAAAATGTCAAAAGATACACAACCTCAATTGTAAGAAAAACACATTTAAGATTATCCTGGTATTTTAAATATGTGAGTAAATATCACACCACACTGACAACAACATAATGTGGAGATAACTATAAGTCCACCAAGGTGCAAACTCACCTGGCTTTTTAAGGGAATGGCAGATATCACTCTGATTGGTGTATCCCATGTTGCGGCCAAAACACATCCATGATTAATTAAGTTCAACCCACCAATGCACCTGGCAAGGCAACCTTTTTTCCATGACTTGCTCATGAGCTGTAGTTGGTGCTCTTACATCATCAAATATAACCCTAAATGATAAAGGTTAAAAAGATGAAAATCAGGCCCTCTGAACATTAGTCTTACTTTAGTCTCCAGATCTATATTCCACAGCAGAATTGAGAACTGATGGGGACACTTGTCTGCAAAGACGTGCAGAGTGAGGCCTGCAGCTCTGCCTGGATACCCAACTCTATCTGATGATGTTTTGGACATACACATCCTTTTTCTTGTACAGGCCCTTTAAGAAGCTTTTACTCAGTAATGACAGAGGTAAACAATGTGCCTGCTGTTCAATAAAAAGCACCTGTGCTGTGTGTCATTGAGTCTGAGGGGAATTACACTGCAAGCCAGAGCAGACTCCATCATCCTCTCATATTTCCCCCTCTTTCTCTGCCACCGCATTATTTCCCCCTCATTCATCCACAAATCCATTCTATTTGCTTTACTGTTTTCCTCTTCATCTCCCCGCTCTATTCACTCACTCAGTCAGATGCAATGGATTGGCCAAACAAACCCTCTGGTATGCACCAGTGCACCAAGTAACATAGTTAATATTTGATAGTGCACATTCCCCCTCTGCTTTGCTCCCAGAGCCCCACACACCCCCACACACACCCCCACACACGGCCTTCCAAGAAGCAGTGTTCCATCATTCATTCATGAAGTGGGTATGAGTAACTCACGGATGTAAACTAGCATAATTTGATGAAGAGAGATCTCCATCAGTGTGGTCACTCAGCCTGGTGGGTGAACTGACCAAATATGCACTCTAATACACAACTGAAACAATACATTACCTAATTTGAGAGTCTCACTGATCTACATTATTGGTGTAGGGTCTTGTCAGACCTTCTATTAACATCTGTTCTGGCAGATCTGATCACAAGGATAACTCAAAGTTTGTCTGTTCACATCTGATAACTTTATTTGTATAGCATGTATCTAAACAAGGTTAAAAAGTGCCTCACAAATTAATGGCAATGAAAACAAATAATAAAACTAATAACAAGTAAGGTAAAGGTAGGGACATTCAACAAAATTTGAATATATATAAATTGCAATAAAATGCATCCTGAATGTGTCTCCTGTGACCACTTGATTGGTATCAGATCTTACTTCCCTGCTTTATACACAAATAATTTCTGTCCACACACACATTTACAGAAGAGTAAAAATATGTTTAATTGATTATGAAGCTGTAGTAGGTCATAGGCCATCAGCTGACCAGGCGTTCTTTTATTTGATGCCCAGGATATTCGTGACCACATACTTTTAAGACCACCTCCGAAAGTGGTCTGAGTGATCAGATCTTGATACACATTAAGAATGCATTTGGGTGCATCCCCAAACGGACAAGTCCATGTGTTAATTATTTGGCTAAGTCGTGTATCGTTTTAATTTTAATTATTGCATTTATTATAAGTTTTCTGCACAGCAAATTGGTCAAATTTGAGCAATAGTTAAATTTGAGTATAGTTAACAAATGATCCCATGATGGAGTTAATGTCCAACACTGCATATACGAGTGTTGAGAAAACTAATCTGGTTAGAGTGAAGACTTTAATTCCATAAAGAGTCAATAATTACACTTAATTAGTGTTACGGTACTAACTCTCCAAAAAGAGTTAAATTAACAGTCTGTGATGTGGACCCATATAGACACTTCAAAAGAGTTGAAATCAAATCTGACAGAGTTATTTTGGGTATGCTGATTTTGCTGTGTGGACAACTACATGCTGGCCACAGAAACTATTCAACGATCATCCACGCCAAGCACAACTCTTTCTCCCAGAACACTTTACTTGAGAAGTATACAGTTAATGTTCACCAGCATGCACATAACCAACAGTGAAGGTTTACTATACAGCTGATTAGCGACAGCAGAATAACAATGTCCATCTCTTGGACCAGATCAGATTCAGGCTCAAATGTGTATGGATGTTATGTTATGTGACTTTTAGTGACTTGTTGGCTACTTTCTTATTTTTAGTTAGTGGGTTTTAGTTTTAGGAGACTTGTACTAATAATGCCTGTTTAAGTCAAGTGTCCATAAGGCCAAACATTCAAATTTGAGTCAAAACGGCATCATTTACACTATGTTTTTTGCCTAAATGTCCTCTGATATCCTCCTCTGGAGCTGTGTTCGTGTGTTCACAGCAGATCTAAAACATGGTGAAAATGACATTGTTTCGAGTTGAATTTGAATGTCGGGGCTTACAGACACTTGGATGACACCACAGGAGCAGTATGGTGTTGGTTTTTTACGTTTGAAGAAGTGGTGTCAATGGAATGAATGGGTCACCAGTTACAGGTCTGTCTTGGACTTGCTCTTAGTTTAGCTGCTTTAGGTCTAGATTGTCGGGGGACACTCTTTCCTCTTCTCCCGCTATATCACATTAATGTCTCATTAATACCTTTTACTGACTTGACTTCTTCCCAGGACTCCTTGTGCTTTATCATTTGCAGATCCAGGATCACTGCTGCGGCTTAACAGGGTGCGACATCCTCGGTCATTGACCCTCAGCAAGAGTAAGGAAAAATTACCAAAAAACATCCTGTTAACATCCCCCCCGCTGATGTAAATATAAAATATTTCAATATAAAGGGCCCATTCTAGGTTAAATAAACATTTGTTTAATTTAGATGAAACACACTCATGAGAACATCACTAGGATTATTTTGTATAAAATTTCTGTCAATAGATCCCTTTCACCTAAATCTTATACACCGGACCTTTATGTTAGATATAATGTTACTGGGTGTCTATGGTAATATTTTTGCCTGTTAACTATGTCATATGTATGTGTACATGTACATAGTTCAGGCGTCGGAATCTGTGTTGTGATTCAGTCTGGTTGGTAACGGCTGTGTAGGAACTGTATTTTGGGACCCAAACCTAATGATGATGCTAAAGCTGTAGCATGGAGCACCAGAGCCAACATTCCTCCAGCTGCCTATAACCGCTTTCAAGTTTTCTTTTATGTGACATGTAGTCGTTCACAGGTCTGGTTTTAACTCTGTCATATATACATTATTCAAACAGCCAAGCGCTAAAAAGCCCTGAGGTCAAATGCATTAATACGCTGGTTGGCAGAGCACGGTGAATGTTGCGTACTTTCTCCTTTTCAATCACCGCTCTCCCTCAAACAAGGTTATTCTCTTTCCTTCTTTCTCTTCTTCCCTACACCATCACGTTCCCTAACCACCAGCTCTATCGTACAGCTTCGGGACATTGATCATTCAAAAAGGACAATTAATACTCCAAAAGGAATACACACACGCTCTCACTAGTTTCTTCATGATTCCTAAATACTTAACCAACTACATGCAAACTAACAGAACTGGCTGCAAAATTAGAAGGACATCACAGCTCCGTATTTACCTGTTTTAACAATTATTGAGCTTTCGATATAAACCTCTCTTCCTCTTTTTTCGTCTATTTAGTATTTTATTAGTTTTTTTGCTGCCGACTACACAGCCCAGGTACAATAATATCAAATCATTCCAAGCAAATTATAATTTTAATTTGGTATTGATGCATGTTGGTCAATTAAATAAAATATTTAGTACAGAAATACCAAAACATTTCAGAGTCTTAGTAGAAAATATTAGAAAAAGACCATCACAATTTCCCATAGCATATGTTTAAATGTCATGCTTTGTCTAAAAGGTTCTCAGTTTACTGTGATATAAAAGAGACAAGTCCAACAAAACCCCAGCAAGAATCAGAGTATGTTTTGTATTTTTGGATGGAATTAATTATTCAAGGCAAGATTTTCTGTTGACTGAAAAATAGCATTAAAAAAAATATATACTCAAATTAAAATCAGGAAGTATCTGATCAAACAATAAGCAAGAAAAAGAATCCGACCATGCATTTTCTGCTGGCTTTTAGTACTTCTAGTTATCTATACAATCTGCAGTTTTCTCTGTTTGTTCATGAACCTGAATTATCTTTATCCGCTCTAAACACGCAATTCTCATTAAATCATTTCACTCGTCATGTTTCACGTGCTCTTACACCAATTGGATCTGGGCGACAGCCAGCTGGAGATAATCCTGCAGTGACGTAGCGTTCCCACTACCCACTGGTATCTGGTCTGAGGTCAACCCACCTGACCATACTGCCGTTCCAGGGGAAACATTAAGTCTGATCACAGATCAGCGAGCTAACTTTGTCCTCCTCTGGCTACAGCAGCAACAGCAGCAGCATTAGGCATGACTTAATTCTAACTGGGTGTCATCACCGGTTAGAGGAGTTGCACGTAGCTCTCACTGCACGCTTCCACTAAAGATCTGAGTGGGTTATATTACACTACAAAAAGAATTACATGCCCAGGATAACAATTAAGGCAATAAGTTTGTCCTTGGCCTAGAAAGGTTTGGTGCTGCTTCCAAGAGATATTAGACTGTCATCTGCAAAGACTGACAGACCCCCTTATCTTTAAACAAGAGAGAAAGGAAGGGTTTTGTTTTTTCATCTTCTGCTATCTGTTCTCATCTGTTCATTGTTCATTCAAACAACACCTCATCTCAACAATCTGTATGCAGCCAAGGTGCTAATAACCAGCGAATTCTTTATTTATATTCCCTTTTAATTTCCATTGCCAATGAAGCGGCACAGCGCGTGAGGTAGAGTATGGTTGACCTGTTTTCATACAGAGGTCTCGGGAACTCAGGGACTCTTTCCTCTGCACAAGAGTAATTACTTTGCCACTCTTTCCCAATTTGGACTGATCCTTTTGGCAAAACACTAACTTATACCATCGATGATAATGCTGAATAATAAGTTTAAGGCATGCTCGCAGACAGTGACATACGAGGAACATTTTGTACAATTACTGAATTCAAATGTAATTTGTTTATTGTATTGCCTTGGCAGTTCGTATTTAAATGGTTAACTATATTTTCTGAATATATAGTGATTATGAAGCTCATTAATCAAACTAATGATAGAAAGATAGTTACAAAATATATGATTGACATGTTTTACTGTAGTTACGCTGTCTAATCTGGAGGCAAGAGGCATAAAAAAGTACATAAATGTCATCACCGTTAAGCAAAATCACCACCAGCATCCACACCACGCCAGACTCTATTCAAACATGTATCAATTTACACTCTCTTTGTTCACCAGGGAACCCACACAGCACACAGAGCTCCGAATATGATTTGGTTCATAATAAATAGTAATGCAAGTAAATCGGCATAAACTGTGAAGCACCAAGGGCTAATGATTTCAATCCAGTCCAAACTAAGAATAACTGCTTCACACAATTGAACGGCTCCCCTCGAGGTGAAGGACTCAGTCTACAGCAGGAGCATGGAATCGGAAAGTTTGGTTGATTTAAACACTCGTTGTTTGAGTGACAGTGGCTGGAATGCCGAATTGGAAAATTACTTTGACGGAATAGTTACATGTTTGTTTTGTTACATCCAGACAACACCTCAAGCCAGTGGAATGAGACAAATCACAGTGGTTGATTTTTTCCAATGCACTTTGGCGTTCGGCTCTGTCCCTGAAGTCATCCAGTGTTGAGCCGTTTCTATGAAATGAGGAATCAACAGGCGATGAAGATGTTCGGACAGTCTTCTTCACTGCAGGACAACAGACGTGTCCGGGGTAACACGTCACATATTGAGGGCGATGCGGAGAGGCAGCGATATGCTAAATAACCTTTTGTATCAGAGAGTGGGGGAAGCAACGCGTTAGCCTAGCTTCGCACAGAATAACAGGGGCACACACACCACAGCAAAGGAGCACAGACGCATGTAGAAACAAAACCAGCAGGTCGTTTGGACACTGGGCCTCAAGAGCCGTGGAGAACAGCCGTGTTGTCAGCGGTTCAGTGGGGGAAGGGGGATGGATGCTTGAGCCAGGCTCCGGCGGCCTGTCGCCGCTTTAGCCCTCGACAGCAGCGGTCTAAACAAAACCCTGCTTCCTTACTCCCCCCTCGATTCTAGTCAAATGTGCTGCCTCTTCTGCACCGACACACCGGACAGCGACTTACCGGACGGGTTGACCGCGGCGGGAGTTGCCATGTTGCCTCTCCGGAGGAAGAAAATAGCAGAACGGCAGCGATGGAGATGACGCACAATACTGGTGGAGAGCCCCCGTGAGAGAGCGTCTAAAGTCCGCGGGATTGGCACGCGAGGCTCGGTCCGACCGCCTCACATCCGCTAACGCACTGTGAAAAATGAGCAGGATTCAAAAACACAGCGATATCCCGTTTCTGTGTGGAAAACACACACATGCACACACGCATAACAATGTATGTTTATGGAGATTTTCCCCCGGACCAGACTTAATAAAATGCAAGATGTCTGAATGGTAGCACCGCGAGATTTTAGGACTGCTTGAATAAATTAATGTTACACAGTGCGACTGGTGCTGTTATGGCGATAATGAAGGGCTGTGGCGCTTTGAGCGTAATGGCCCACGGGGCTAAAAGTTTACCTGCCTGGTTGTTAGGGGGAAGATTTACCTTTTGAATACTTTTTATAAAAAGCGGAGGACCACCTGGTTTCCCCCCCATGATGAACCACTGGAGCTGTGTGGACCAGGGCAGTAGCCATAATAGCCAATGGGGGGGTGGGCACGTCAAATTGTCCCCCCCAAATAAACTGAATTGTAAACTGGCTAAATAAGAATAATACAACTTTTATGCTGTGACTACAAGCAAAAAAGATGACTGGAGAGGAGAGAGGAGAGAGGAGAAAAGAGAGGATAGATGACTGGAGAGGAGAGAGGAGAAAAGAGAGGATAGATGACTGGAGAGGAGAGAGGAGAAAAGAGAGGATAGATGACTGGAGAGGAGAGAGGAGAGGCGAAGAGACTGGAGAGGAGGTTAGTGTAGGATCAATCAAAACCAATTTGCTAAACCTTTTGCTATTATAACTGTACTTGTCTTCATAGATCTATAGCAATGCATATATCTCTGTTCATTGTTAAAAAAATAATACACTAAAATATTAAACATTGTGGGCCCTAAAATGTTTGCTGTCTTATGTCTGAAGTCTAATGTATACATGCAAATTTAAAGATATTTATGTATATTTTATATAATTTTATATACTTATGTAATTGTATTTTATTTTATAAAATATAAAAAAAATGAATATATAAAGTTGTATAAAATACACATAAACATGTTTATATTGTACACATTAGACCGAAAATACAGTATTAAACATTGTTTTAATTAACAGAATACATACAAATTCATCTCATGTGTTAATAATAACTTGAGATTTTGGTCCCCCTAATGTTCATTTCATGACAAAGGCCTTGGTGTGGACCCACACAGCTCAGTTCATCTCACAAGACCCAGTGTTCATATCAGACTATAGCCCACCTGTTCTATAAGATGTAGATAGGTTACACTTTACAATGACTGTACATAACAGTATGAGTTATAAATGGTGGTAGTCCATTAAAAAATGTTTGTTTGTTCATTAGTAAATTGTCTATTAACCATCAATATAGGAATTACAATTCACAAACCAGGTGGTTTATGAGAAACTAGTACCATAGTTTGCCAGAATGTTACACTGATACAGTAGCATTTTAATTGTAATAAAAAAATGTGTTAATTTCTCAATGTTGGCTTGTTCCAGAATATATCCTTACTAGAATATATTTAAGAAATCCGATCATGTGTAATCTACTGTATTATAAACTATATAGTATATACACAGATGGATGGACGGACGGACTGACTGACTTCATTGACCTCGAGGGAAATTTAGGATTATATCGATTAAAGGAAAGACACTGTGGGCAAAAACAGTTTTTTTTAGGGGAGTAAAAATAAGGTAGTGAATATAAATGTCTGATAACAATAATGACAATTTAAAGAAACTAAAAAATGCTTTGTATTTAAACATTAACATAATACAAAATTAAAGTGTCCGTATAATTTTTCTAAAAATATCAGATTTTTATCCAAATTTAAATTATGACTGAAAATTATTTTAACTAATAATGATGCAAAAATTCTTATATACATGTTTTTATTTGAAAATGGTAGAGCTTATGAGGAACTGAACAACAAGAAGAGCTGTTTTTGTGCCTTAAACTGCACAAATTATGCAGGTATACCTGGGCCCTCGAAGAGCAATGTCACCAAGGCTAATGCCCTACCTCACATAGTTAAAGAAAGTGAAAATAAATCCTGGATCAGCTCTCTTAATCAAATATGTTCCAAAATGAATGGGTTCTTCTTTAGACCATACCCTACCCTTCCACCAAGTTTTGGAGGATAAATTATTCATTAACCCAAGAGCTGCCTGTTAGCTTAGAGAGCAGAGGTAAGTTTTCCAGTTCCAGTTATGTGCTCGTTTCATGAGGGCTCTGGATGGTTTAACACCGGAGCTGCAGGAATAAACAGTAGTTTTACTGTAAGACAGTTCACACAGTGTTTGTCAAAGGATATGTAAGTTTAGTTTGGAAATATACAGCTGATAGACGAGCAAATCTGATCACTGCATAAAGATGTGTCATTGTTATGCTTGTAATTTTTCAGAAAAAAAACTCATATAGGCGTCTCTCCGTGACCCTGTGTGACTGATCAATAATAATGATTAAATCCTGCACTGATGCAGTTTCTCTGGAGTGAAGCACTGCCTGTTTATATTGCAGTTATCTCCAGTGTAAGTTTCTGCTTTAATGTAACACAGGTCTACTACCATTAGATGTCTTTATCCAAAAGCAACTTGTCACTGAGGGACAACTCTGAAGCGTCTTATATGTACATTTGAGGATAGAGTAGGATTTTTATGCAGGCTCCTAACTTGCAGGCGAACTGCAGTGTTCATATTTTTTTACACTAGCCTTTGCTGTCAGCTGATGTAAGTGGACAGACACTTAATTTCTCTCTGTAGAGCTAACTCTGTGTTTAGCCTCTGTCAAAGGTGGCAGGTGGTTAAAAAAAGACAAATAATTTATTTCTAATCAGTAATTTCACAAGTTTCAAGCTATTATGACATTGTGGACATGTTTTTTCTACCACAGTGCTGCAATTAGTTGTAAAACAGGAGACCTGTCTCCTGGGTCCCTTGAAAGGAGCTATACAAATGTTAGTTATTGTTATTGTTATTGTTGTTATTATTATTTTGATTACTGTCCATTTGAATAAGCATGTGAGCCCATTTGGTAATGACATCCACAGAAGTGGTAACACTGTAATAGTGTGCATTTTCTAAGGGTCATGTACTAATTAAATGTAGGCACGAAGAAAACACGACCATGTAGAACAAGGAAGTAACATTTTAGAGAAGCTGTTCCCAACCTTTCTCATATCTGTAATTAAAGAGTTAATATGGGAGAACAGTCACTCATTATATTACAGCCCATTATCAGTATTGTGTAGTATAAGATGTATGTTGTAGTCTTACTAATTAACAAAAGTTGTTGTGATGAGTCTGAGATATAAAAGAGGGAGGTCAATTACACCCACAGAGCAGGGATTTATTCAAGTCATATTTTTGTCTTCTCTACTTGACTTTATGAGTTGGAACAAGAACAAGTAAATGGTCTGTATTTATATAGCTTTTCTAGTCTTGATGACCACTCAAAGCACTTTACAGTACAGTTTGCCATTCACCCATTCATACAGTGCATCTATTAGTAGCACTTTTTTGTTCTATGAGGGGCAATTCAGGGTTCAGCATCTTGCACAAGGACACTTCGGCATGCAGATGTGGAAGACTGGGGATCAAACTTCTGTTTGGAGGACGAACGCTCTACCACTCAGCCATTTTCATTCAGCGCTGCAGCAGCTCATAATCAGTGGTATGGAGTTGAAAAAAGCAAAAAAAGATTTCTATTGTCAAGTCAATATATAAAGCTTCTGCTGCTAAAAGTGTTGGTCACTAAAACAAAGCTCCCAAATTTTTGACAAATAACATGAAAAGCTCTCTTGTCATGCATATCTGCAAGTCTTATGTTTGCCAAAGAATAAAACATACAGGCTGTGAATTCAGAGCTTTTCTACCAGGATCCTCTAAAATGTTACTGTTAGTGCATCAGGACAGTCATCACCACAGCAGCCTCACACAGAGACACAGAGCCACGGTGCTCTGGTTCCTCCTGAGAAGGAAAGGTTAGGTAAGGTTTTTTATCTGTTTAAAAAACAGCTTTGACAATATTAAATGATTGCATGAAAAGATTAGAATCAAATTTCATTCATGATTATATCAAATTTAGACTTAAGGCTGTACAATTCAAAGACGTGTATAAAGCTATAGATTAATCTAAAATACAACGAAAATTGTTTAAACATCAACTCACATAGTAATTATATATATAGAAAAGCCTTTCTATAATGATACAAGTATATTCTGAGTTCAGGTTTTAATCTAATTCTGTACAAAACTGTACAAGATGGCGTACGTTCACTACGCCGTTTTATTCTGAAAAGGACAACGGAAGTCACATTGTCTCATAATACTGGATAACGGTCCCCTTGTTTTTTTAAAGTACCGGTCACAATAGTTATAATAATAATGTTCCATATATTTTAGTCATGAATGTACATGAAGCATTTTTATTTTTATACAATGTACAAATTGTGCACTGTTTTATTTGCACAATGTGGTGCACAAGTGTTTTCCTTCTCAGTGGTGATCATTGTTGTACAGGGAGCATCATTACACATATTTGTTGTTCTATTTCCAGTGTTTGTAAAATGATCCAGTATCCAACAATATGTCACTTTACAGGAGAATAATACAACAGGATTTTTTAGATGAGCAGAAACCCCGTTCCTTTCAAACGTACCTGATTCCTGCCTGTTATTACTTTTGCACAAAAATATAGAATATGAAAATAGTTAAAACAGAATTAAATAAAGCTCAAAAAGGCGTCCAGCAAGATCTGTAGAAAAAAACAACTCTCTAAAAACAAATGTTCACACAGATTTATCGCTAAACTCGACATAATTGTCTGAAAGAAAAAGGAAACAATCACTCCAGAGTTTTCAAAGCAGACGGTTGGTGTTGGCTCAGTGTCACACCTCAGTCGACTTCTTTACTTCTCTTTCTGTAAGAGGGCAATGTGGAAAGTTATTATGGAGCGGTGAGCATCACAGAGCAGCTCCACAAAAATACAATACAATCTTATTATTATTGGTGTTTGAAATAGTTACCTTTTCCACTTTATCTGCCACATCAGTGCCTGTATACAGTGAAATAAACAACAGACAGATAAAAAGACAACAATTAAAAACATATTGACATATCTCACACTTTAAAAAAAAGTATATTTTGTTTTATTAAATTGTATTAATATTAATGCAGTGTCCGTTCTAAACCTGTCTATTTGGCCTGTTATGATTTCTCTGAAACTGTAAAAATGACCTGCAGTAATTGAGCCGCAGGAAATAAAGATCTGCTGCAGGACTCAGTCCACAGAAGCTGGAGTAAAGACCTGCTGCTGCTGCTCAAAGAGCTGTTCACCTGTTTATTTAAAGTTCAGAGAAGTTCGACTCCATGTGCAGAACCTGAACTGCAGAATCAGTGTTCGTTGGCCTGAACCTGTTGTTGTCATGATCGACAACGTCACTTTTGTTGATGCGTCTCAGAAGCTGCTGCTACAAAGCGCTGGTCGCCTGTTTAGTGAAAGTTTATTAACATCGAAGGTATAAAATTGCTCCAAACACTTAACAGGACCTTCAACAATTCACATGAAAAGCTGATAAGATGAACGGTTCTCGAGATATGCAAAACACCGACAGACAGAGATGTCTGGAATTAGTAGATAGATGGTAAGAGAGTATCAAGCCTTTTGCAGCTTGAAACCACTAAATGGTTCAGATCATTCACATGAATAATATTATTATTGTCAGTTTAGAAATAATGTTTCTGTTCAATTGCTGTTGTTTTATTTGATACCTGAGCTGGAAAAGGTCCAGGAGACAAACTTGATGAGACCGTAGAGCACGAGCGCCACACCAACCATCGCCATCGAGTCCTCAATAGACGGAGAACCGAATCCTGTAAAAGAGAAGAAGACACAATTCAAGCCTTAATGGATTCTCTCATATCAGATTTGCTTCTTTATTCTCAATCAGGATGAAAATTATTCATTTAATCTTTAACATTTCACATGTAGCAAACGAGTTAAAACGATCCCCCATAAAAAGCTATTTTTCTCAAGGATGAAATGAAAAGGGTGAACATCAGTTTTACCTCAACATTACTTTGACTCTTTGCTTTTATTTCATACTTTACCCGTATCTTATATTAACAAAACCAAATTCTTCCACATTACCGATGACACTGAGGGACGTGCTGGCCCGTCGTGTGCCTCCAGGGTGGACGGCCACACAGGTGAGCTCCCCCCCCGTGCCCAGGTTAGAGGTGTCGAGCTCCAGCCGGGTGCTCTGGTCGTAGGTGCCATCCCACGCCTGCCTGTGGCCCGTTACGCTGGCTGATTCCAGAGGTCTGGACTTCCCATCTGCGCCTTTAAACTCCCAGCTCAGCTCCAGGGAGACCGGGGCGAAGCCGGACGCTTCACACTGGACAACCAAAGTCTGTCCGGGAACAGCGAGAGGAAGAGGGGAGGGGTGGATGGAGAGGGATGGAGGTTCTGAAAACAAAAAAGAGAAAGTTCATCCTTTTACTCTTGTTCCCAATGAAATCACGTTTATTACAGAGCTGGTGCTAATTCTATAACTTGTGTATTTCAGTGTGGTTTGAAAGCGAATGCTGTGCAATCTGTGACAATTTCCAGGCACCCAGCGTACGGGGGTTCGATAGAGCTGCGTTTTCATGCATGTGAGTATAGACGGAGATTAATACTGATTGAAAGCCAAAATGTTCGAGTGGACAGAGATGATTCTTCCCGGACTCAAACCACATCCTTCCACCAAATTTACTGAAAATCTGTTCCGTTGTTTTTGTGCGATCTTGTTTACAAAAAAATAAATAAAAAAATAACAAGGAACAGAGCATGAGCACATAATCTTTTCCCTCACCTACAATCTCAAGCTCCACCGCCACCTGACCCTGAAGGTACGGCAGATGCACGATGCAAATATACGTCCCGGTGGCCACTTCCTCCTGCAGGATCAGGGATGCATTTCCTTTCTGGTGCAAACCCTCAAAGTCCAGTGTGGCCCCTTCCTCCTGGGTGTCAGCCACACGGTCTGTCTTGCCGTCGTAAGCCAGAACCAGTCGTCCTTTGCCACTGAACTGGTAACGCCACTCGACGGCGAAACCCGACCCGGACAGAGGCGAGGAAGGATCTACCCAGAAACCACAGTCCAGCAGCACTGGCTTCCCGAGCCGGGCCTGTATTGAGACGGTTTTACTGCTGACACTCAGGATCACTGAGGAAACAGACAGTGAGGAGGTAGAGATTCAAACTACCACATACGACTCAGGTATGATACACATTTTCCTCAGTGTTACCATTTGGCTCTTTGGTTGCCGTGGGAGCCCGCATGATGCTGGAAATGACCAGCTGTTTGTTGAGCCCCAGTAGCGCAGCCGAGAACCAATCAGCTTGCAGGTACACGGGGCTGAAGCCAGTGACTGTGAGAGGAGCAACCCATTTGAGTTTGGAGAGCTGATGCAGGAAGGGGCTGATCTCACACTGGGCCTTCTGCAGCGAGCCTCTGGTGGGGGGGCTGAGGGACTGGTGGCAGAGCGTGGCAGCCGGGTCTGAGGACAGAGTCAGAAAGTTAACGTGTATCCATGGACTGTAGTTAAAGACGGAAGACGCGTCTCCACTTTCTCCAAACATCCAGAAATGAAGCCAAAACATCCTGAATACGAACGCTGCCATCTTGTGCACTTGGAGCCAGAGACTGCGTAGTAGATATCGGGGGACGAGCCGCGGCAGCAAGGTCCCGTCAGTCTCATTCTGAGCTCACCTGTAATAAAGAAGACTCTGTCCGGGTTGATGTCGGAGGGAATCTGTTCTGACGCTGCATCTCGGCTGTTTGCGTCTGTCCTGATATGAAGCAGAGACTTTTCCTGGGTCGTCGCTCCTCTACGACTCACATGGTCCTGTACTAACCAGCACTCCACCGCCGGACACCTGCTGCTGCTGCTGCAGGCTTCAGACAATTTAACAAGAACATGACAGAGAAATAAGATAAATAAAGTGTTAAACATGAGTTTAACAAGATTACACAATACTGATATTATAGCCCGTATTAATGTGTAATCAGTGGTGGAGATACTCCATCAGTCCCCCTGTATTTACCAGTGAAACACAGAATTAACCTGCTATAGTTACATTCACTAATAAGTCTGTTGCAGTTTCAGTGTCATAGGAAATGAAAAATTTCTATTATTATTATTATTATTATTATTTTATTATTTGTTTTTTAGTTCACTCTGCACTTTCGTTTTCTAGCTTGGTGTAATAACATTTTCCACCACGAGAGGGCGGGGTGCACAACGCCACTGCACGCTTCAAACCAAACTCCATTCAGAAATATACTAAAAGTTTAAAGAAGTGAACTCACATGGGCCAAATAAATTAAATAAGATATTTGACAAAGTAACTGTGTCTTTATGCTAAATTCGGCTCAGATATGACTCACTCACGTTTTACTGTATTACTATAAACTGAAAGTACAAGTTGTTTGTGTACAGTATATCCTTCCTCATGTGTTAAAAAAAGACTGAGGGTGACAAATACAAATTAACATTAGGAATCACATTTTTATTGAGGGACGGTTAGTTATTGGATTACATGCCAGATGGAGAGTTGATCTCTACATGAATGTGTGTTTCCTGTTTCTAAAATGACACAGAAAGGTAAACCTACCTTGGATGCAGCAGGTGACAGTGAGCAGGCAGAGTTTATAAATGGTAGAAAAGTCGGTCATGGTGTTTGTTTCCCTTCTGCTGACAGATTCTTCTCCGAGCTGCTGATAACACTCAGACTCTAGTGTGTAGAGATCAGTGGTTTTCCCCTCAAGTCCATTTTCATTTTAGTTTCACTTTCACCGACACACAGTCTGTCAAGTCAGCCACGAAAAACAATGCATGTTCCGGTTGCGATTTCATAATAAAACCGAATAAAAAGCGTGTGTTACAGTGAATGTACAGTGGCCCCGAAGTACACAACACAACATCATCAAGATCCATAAATTATTCTCTGAGAATCAAAATGTTCAACAAAAAACTAGATGTAATGAGTCACCATTGCTGCATCAAAAAGTTCACAGCCCATGTTTACATATACTTTTAACATGCAAATATTCTGTATGAGATTATTGCATCATATATTTTCCTTTATACGATGCAGTGTCTTGTCATTTTTAAGTGAATGTCCACACTTTATTTGTGTGTGTGTGTGTGTGTGTGTGTGTGTGTGTGTGTGTGTGTGTGTGTGTGTGTGTGTGTGTGTGTGTGTGTGTGTGTGTGTGTAACTGGAAATTGAAGTAGTTTTCACTTCACATTAAATACTCTGCAGTAGAAAATATTACTTTCTAATATTAAACATTTGAGTCGTTAGATTGAATCCATTTTTAAGACGTAGCAGAATATTCAAAGTAAAGAGAGTCTGGACTCTGGAGCAGACGTTTTATCTATGAATGTGTTTTTGTGTTTGTTTACCTCACAACAGCTGAAGTTGTCTTGAATGTGCTTCATGTCTTCTTGACTCTGAGTGATTTATAAAACAGTCTGAAAACTAAAGTCATGACTTGAACTGTTTCTTGCAGGGATTCACTCTCTGAAGTTTTTCTCACTGGGTCCTCTCAAGTCCAAAACCTTCCAGAGTTTGTGCTGTTGGTTTGGTTGATGACGTTCAGATAGGTCAATATGACAGCAACACAAAGAAAGCAGAACCCAAACAGGACTGGATGTTAAAGGCAACTGATTCACAGTTCTGGGAGAGGAACACTCAGAATGCTTTGGGTCACCAGCAGTTCTTCAGAGCCAGCATTGAAACCTTAAAGGAACGCTTCAACCAAACTGGAGGTTTGTTTACATTTCACTCTCTAATAATAACACAACACACACACATACACACAACACTCTCACACACATAAACACGCACCCACAATCACACACACACACAATTACACTCACACACCAAAACACAATCACACGCACGCTGACACAAACGCACTCACACATTAACACGCACTCACACATTAACACACACACACCCGCACACACACTCACAGTCACACACACACACAATCACACGCACACACATAAACACACACACACACAATCACACACGCCCACAATCACACAAAAACGCATGCGTGCACACACACTCGCACACATATACACACACGCATACAATCTCACTCACACACATAAACACACTCACACACAATTATATACACACACACACAATCACACATAAGCACACACACACACAGACTGTGAGAGTGTGTGTGTGTGTCTCTGTGTGTGTGTGTGTGTGTGTGTGTGTGTGTGTGTGTGTGTGTGTGTGTGTGTGTGTGTGTGTGTGTGTGTGTGTGTGTGTGTGTGTGTGTGTGTGTGTGTGTGTGTGTGTGTGTGTGTGTGTGTGTGGTGAAGATGTGATAATAACAGCTCAGATCTCTGTCTCTCTCTCAGGTCTTCACATTTACCAGCAGATGTCTGGATGTGAATGGGACGATGAGACTGGAGAAGTTAATGGTTTTAATCAGTATGGTTATGATGGAGAAGACGTCAACACCAAAGAGTGTCATCAGCAAACTGAAGTGGGATCAGGATAAAGCTCATCTCGCATATCTTAAGTACTTCTACACCCAGGAGTGTCCTTCCATTCTGAAGAAGTTCCTGGAGCAGGGGAGGAGCTCTCTGCTGAGAACAGGTGACATCACAGAACCTCCATCACCTTCCTCTTTCTTTCTCTGTGGCAGCGAACGAGAGCAAATACACAGAAGCTGGGACTCAGTCTGCTCACTGTCTATTATCATCGCTCTGTCTCCCTCTCCTTCTCCTTCTCTCTCTCTCTCTCTCTCTCTCTCTCTCTCTCTCTCTCTCTCTCTCTGCTCTTTTCATGCCTCCGCTCTGGTGACACCTAGTGGCCGCAGGCATCATGCTCTCGGGTCGTCCGTCCCATTGCTCTGAACACGATATCTCCAGAATGCTTTGAAGGAATTTCCTAAAATGTGGTGCAAACATTCACTTTGACTCAAGGGTTAACTCACTTGATTTTAGTAGCCAAAGGTCAAAGGTCAAGGTCACTGTGGCCTCAAACAATAGGTTTTTCTTGAATGTGATATCTTAACATCAGCTTGAAGGAAATTCTTCAAATTTAATACTAACATTCACTTTGACTCACAAATGATCTGAATACATTTTGGTGGACAAAGGTCAAAAGGTCAAGGTCATGGTAGCCACACAAAGTATGTTTATGTTTTTTTGATCATTATATCATAAGATCAGCTTCAGATTTGGTACAAACTTTCACATGGACTCAAAGATTGATTAGTTATTGATTAGATTTGCACTCACTTTGCACTTTAACAAAAAATACCAACATTAATCAGAAGTTATCAGGACCTGTCCACTACAGGAAGTTTACTTCATAAATACTTTGATATAAAACCTGTCAATAAATATGATATTACTTTTACGTCATATCGTCCACCCCAGTGTCTTTGCATCACTTCAGCCTCTGTCTCTCACTCACATCTCAGTTTGTTCACTTGTCTCGTATATTAACAGACATGACTAATGCAAAATAAATGGAATCAAACAGGAATGATGTTATTAGTTTGCAATACATTATAATAACCCATAAACTGTCTTTCTTTTTCCTCCCCAGAGCTTCCCAGGATTTCTCTCCTCCAGAAGTCTCCCTCCTCTCCAGTCAGCTGCCACGCTACAGGTTTCTTCCCCGACAGAGTCATGTTGTTCTGGAGGAAAGACGGGGAGGAGCTTCATGAGGACGTGGACCTCGGAGAGGTCCTCCCCAACCATGACGGGACCTTCCAGATGAGCGCTGACCTGAAGGTTTCATCCATCTCCCCTGAAGACTGGAGGAGGTACGACTGTGTGTTCCAGATCTCTGGTGTGAAGGAGGACATCGTCACCAAACTGGACAAAGACTCAGTCGAGTCCAACAGAGGTGAGACTTGAACCAGTGATGACGCTGAGAAACTCACATTTCATCTACAGTAACAGTCCTGCAGGTCATGTTGGCTGATGTGTAGCAGGAGAAGTTTTCTTTCATCAATGTATATGAATAAATTTAGATCAGTGTTAAACCAGTGCATGTGCCCCCCCTTCACCATCATGTGACCCTGAAAAATTAAGTTAGTTTTAATGTGTCTGCAACAGTGTCTGAGGATTTTATTACTATCATTATTATCATTGATCAATTAGATTTACACATTTATAAATGTTTAAATTGACTTGTATGATTGTATGATTTTATTCCATGAAGTGTTTCTGCAGGTCTCAACTAGAGCCAGACTGATTTATCATTGGTCAGATGTGAGCCTTTCACAGACATACTGGGATCAGGGTGGATGTTTGATATGAAAACTTTTATTCTACAGAATTAATGAAGCAGAAAAAACAAACAAATCTCTCGTTCTTTACCTCGAGTAACAACAGACATTTAGGGACATTTCTTCACACAGTTTATAACCATTTCAACCAGTGACTGTAAATAAAGATGGACGACATGACGGCTCCTCAGAAGTGAAGCCAAAGCGTCTCTGTCGCTGATTGATGCTATAAAAACAGGGTGAAATGTCATGATTGACAGCTCATGATTGACAGCTCATGATTGATAGAGCATGTGTATCGGCGGGACCTCGTTACCGTGGCTCCATTCCTCCGTTCACTACTGCACAGAGTCCAAAGGTGAAAGATGGCGGCGTTCGTATCCGGGATATTTTAGCTTCATTTCTGGAAAGTGGGAGGAAGTGGAGACGTGTTGTCTGTGTTTATTTCCATTAGTCTGATTTCAACATGTAAACATTATAGTCACTGTTAAGACTCGACTGCTGCTCTGTTGTAGAAGATGAGTCCATGAAATGATTTAGTTACTGGAAGTAAAGTTTAAGACAAACCAGCGTGAATAAGCACAGATACAGTCATTATGTACAGATGAAAACTGAAAGTAGAAACAACAGCAGGACAAACTCACACATTTAGTGTCTGTGTGTGTTTGTTGTGTCTCAGGACAGGATTGTGGTTCAGGGAGATTCTTATGTTTAACACTTTTTTATTGGTGTTATTTGGGTAATCAATACAATTATACAATTACACATCACAAATCTAATGGTTATACCCCTACCCACAATAAGACCCACCCACCCCAGCCAGCCTACCCATGCATCAAGTACATACATTAAGACAGAATCTAGAATGTATATATATATATATATATACACATATACAGAATATTGAATTATTACAATACAATTACATACAACAATGCTGCCAGACAAAGCAAAAAAAGAAAATAAATAAATTAAAAAAAGAAAAAGAAAAAGAAAAGGGGAGAGAGAGGGGAGGGGGGGTGGATGGTTGCCATCTAATCTTTTTCTTGTAGTGGGCTTTGTATGCTCTCATAGTACGACAAGAAAGGGGTCCAGGTTCTCTCAAAGCTCTGTATGGAACCTTTCAGAGTATATCTGATTTTCTCAGTTTCAAGAAAGACATGGCGTCTCTAATCCATCTGCTGAATGTGGGTGGTGTTTGTTCCTTCCATAAGAGTAGTATCAGACGTCTGGCAAGCAGAGGGTAAAGCTATGACAACATGGGCCCTGCCCTTAAGAGGACAGCTTCATCAGTAAAGCCAAAAATGGCACATAATGGGTTTGGAGGGATGACCACACCAAACATTTTAGAGTAAGCATGAAAGATGTCTGCCCAAAATGTTCTGAGGAAAGGGCAGGACCAGAACATATGTATGTGATCAGCTGGTTGACTTTTACAGTGGGGACTTCAGGGAGATTCTTGTCGTCCAACCTGCTTCATCTGTTCAGGTTGTGATGCTTTGTTTTTTTATTCCGCTCAACAGAGAAGCCCACCGACGTGACCACCATCATCATCATCGCTCTCGCTCTCGCTGTCGTCAGCGCTGTCATTGGACTCATCGTGTACAGGAGGAAGAAAGGTGAGAGACCAACACAGAAGCTTTGTCCAATATGTTTCTGGTGTTTTGATTTTAGACTTTCTAATTAATGCTCGTTCAGATCAAACCTCACGAAACAAACTTCAGTTCCTCACACACCAACATCTGTTTCAAGAGCTGCAGGGTTCACACAAAGTTTTCTAACTTCCCTCTGCACCATAGACTGTTTATAAAAAGCTCTGCACACAGCGTCCAGCACACAAACAATAAGAAGTGACAGTATGTTGTCGATCGTTTGAGGAGGGTCGCCACGAGAGAAAAACATGACACAATTCAGTTTGTGTTTTTACTGTAATAACTGAAATCATTTGTATTTTCTTTTTATTTCAGCCCAATGTCCCTCACCTGGTAAGTAAAACTTCTACTTCTATTCTGTTTTCTTTTTATACTAACATGCTTCATGAGGACATCACGTCACGTTTGCACAGCAGCTGAAAGTACTAACATGTCCAGTTTTATAAAACACCCCCAACACCTCTTTGGTCCACTTTGTACTGGTCCACACCGGCGACAGTCAGGGAGGCGTTATGTTTTCAGGCTGTTCATCCGTTCGTCCCCATCTTGTGAACACGATATCTCAGGAATGCCTCGAGGGAATTTCTTCAAATTTGCCACAAATGTTCACTCAGGCCTTGTCTACACTACTGCCCATATTTATTTCAATGGATATGAGGCTCCCCACAGAAACCTGACCCAGTGCAGGACTCTAGTAAACCCTCTGTAGATTAGATAGGGTTGATTTTGTGCTGAAGAGAGTTTTCAGGACTGTTCCCTGCAGTGTTGGTTGTTTGTAATAAAAGTGTCTGTTCAGAGGAGGATGGACTAACGATGTGTTTCTGACCTCACAGCTGGAACAGATCCAGGTGCCTCACATCTGCTGAGATCAGGTGAACAAGGTCCTAATTCTCCAAGGGAGACGTCCTCCTGAACACAGTGAGTTGCTTCATCTGTTCAACAAAACTGCCTCAAAGTGCAAAGTAACATATGTGTGATCATGTGTAAAACATGTTTTAATTAGAAATAAAACAATCTGCTGAGAGCAAGGCACAGATCAGAAACCTTCACATTAATAGGACAGATTAAATGTTGAATTAAAACTAAAATATCAGCAGTGACACAACAATTAAAATGTTAATAAACCCGATATTTAGGGCTTATCAATTTAAGATTAGTGTATTTTTTCTGAGTAAGCTTTAATTTCACTGAGAGAATCATGGAAATATTAGGTCTCAATACTGTAAATACATAAAATACGTGGCTTTGTGGAACTGAACATTTCATTTTTATTTCTTTTTTCTCTCTTCAGGTTTATGGACGAGAAGCAGTGTCACCACAGTCTCCCCCTTACGCTGGGAACTCATTGATTATTCATCACTCAAATCATAAACTGATATTCAGGGTCAGGCATTATCAGCTTCACACTTGACCTGTGTGTTGTTAAGGGCCCAAGGAAGTGCAGTGTTGAATCTGGTGTGATTTGGACAAGTGATGCAATCAATGTTAATAGAATTCAAATTCAGTCTGTCGCTGCTCAGATTACTGCAGGTCACTTTGACAGTTTCAGAAAGTTGTTCATCATCACTGTGGTGAATCTTCTTGATAATTCGACTCAGACACAAATCATCCAGGTAATGATTCAATTTCATTTTCCAGGAAATATATTGATTCATGATTTATACGAAGTAACATCAAATTACACACAAAGATGAGTTGTTGTCACACACGGATACACAACACGAGCGTCAGTACAAAATTAGTTTTCCAGTTGTGTAAATATTCCGATTTTATTTTATTTCTAATTTGGTCTGAACAAGAAATGAATTAATCCAGAGTTGCTTGTTTTTTTTGTTTGGTTATATTCATGCTTTGCTGTGTTCTTAACCTTTATTAGTTAATTTTAGTGGAGATAATAAAAGGGTTGGGGGATGTTTTAAGTATCTCATATGAAATGTTCTGTTAATATTTCCTGTTACTTTTTAGGGACAAGGGACATTTCTGTTTTAGCCTTGTTAACATTTACACTACAAAAATGAAAAGGTTCGAACAGCGCAAAATTACTGAACTTATCTTTCGTAAGTTTAAAAACTTCACATTTTCTCAAAGCTGCGAGTTCTAGTGTCCCTGCTCGTCAGGGTCCAGAGGATTCAAGCAGTTTATTCCACATGCAGACGTGAAGTTGATCACCCTGAGCAGTGACGTTCTCCATATGAACATTTGAATACATTGATATCGTCTTGTTGACCACTCAGACACTTCACCGTACTCACTCAGTCACATTCACTCACTCATACAGTGTTTTTTCTGTCACACGTCAATCACACACATTGTCCACGAAGCTGTCAGGGGTAGTTTTAGCATTCTGATTCTTGCTTATGGACACTTGGGCATGCAGACTAGAGTAGCTGGGGATCGAACCTGTACTCCTCTGGTTAGTGGACGATCCGGTCTACCTCCTGAGCCACAGCCGCCGAAATATGCAGCTGCAGAACCAGAATTTCTGTCGTGTATTCAACCTAAACACTCACCTTTATGACGTTAGGTCACGTTTCCCCTGATGAGACATGAGACGTGTCATATCACAAACGTACCATTTTGTGTTTTGCCAACATAACTTCAGCAACTTTACAAAGTTAACTTAGTAAAGTTAGTTGAAGCAAATACGTTTACAAATCCATTAAATATTCTCTGTTGATTATATTTAGAAATCGCAGTAACACAATTTCCAGTTTTCATTTTTACAGTGTAGAAACTGAACGTTGACGCTCAACTTCTCTTCTTGTGTTGGTTTTTATAGATAAATGTTACATTAAGCTGCTTTGCTGTTTCATTCCTTTTGTACTTCTGTTTTTAATAAAGTCTCTGATCTTCTCTGGGATTTCTGCCTCTTTGTGATTCAACGTGTAGAAAAGTTCAACACATCTGTGAAAGTTCAAATGTTCATTATTGTCCCAGAGAATAAACTAATGTGGATTTGACCTGTAAGAGCAGCAAGGAAAAAGCTATTTGGTCAAACCTGTGACTCTCAACAGGAAAATGACAAAGACATTTTACACATGACACGAAAAATTGTCAAATCTGGACCAAAACAGTTTTGCTGATTGTTCATACAGCTGATAACCACAAGTCATAACCATGAATGATCCTGTGGGTGTTAACCTTTGGTCTTTATTCTACACAAACACATCGTCACGAGCAGATCTTTACTATCACTTTTCTTTTCACCCAGTTTTAAGTTACATAGAGGCTGATCCTAATTTGCCATTGGCTCAGAGGATGTCCCCGCCTCACAGTTTGTCTTCGTCTCCCCTGGTTTTCGTCTCTTTTCTCCAGAGTCCGTCTCTCTGTGGAGAAAAGAGCTCATCTACCTTCAGTCCAGCAAAGAGGAATACACCACCGCTCACCATGTTCACTGTACTGTCCCTGCTTCTACTGACAGGAGCACACAGCGTGACGGCACGTGAGTTAAAGTCCACGTTTCTACTTTATTTTATTGTATTTGGTCGATTTGAAGTGAAAGGAAAAATGCTCCATGTTTTGAAAAGACACTAAAATGATTTCAGGTCTATTGTAATTGTGGTGTTGTTCAATGTTACTCACAACAGTTGATTGACATGTAGGTCTAGCCAATAGGAAGCCCCTATGTTGGTATGTTGTGGACCAATAGGATGAGGCAGTGAATGTGTGGGGCGGGGTCAGACACGGAAGTGGGTACCCGAATAAAGATGTCAACGTTAGTACACAGTCTGTCTCACGCGCATTATTAAGCAACCCCGACAGTAATGTTTGATGTTTGGTTCCTTCGTTGCAGATTTGAGAAGTTTAATAACGTTTCAAAGACATGATTTAAAAGTTCATGTTAGTGAATGTCATTGATCTCATGTAAGAAGGAAAGCTTATATTCTATTTCTGAAAAGATCAACTGAACAGGGACTTTTCTTTCTTTGGATCCTGACCGTTATTTGATTTCTTACTCTGGTCAGAACCATTAAGATCGACACGGTCCGAGCTGGTTCTGGACAAAATGACGCAGCGATTCTGAAGCGAAAGAGTCCAACAGACTCCGATGAATCAAGAAACAGTGAAAAACGAAGCAACGTTTAAACTCAGCGATAAAACAGAGTTTGTTGTCTTGTGCACATTATGAACTTTATTATTTCAGACTTAGTTATTCATGATGTGTCTCATGTTTCATGTTGGTTTATAAAAAGTTGTGAAGAAATAACAGGTTCAGTCTGTTGATATGAATCAAATATGTCAAATATGTCAAATATTTTCTGAGTCTAAACATTTAAAAAAAAGTCAAGCCCTTCCTGTAACAATGTCCCACTTTGTTTTGTTCACTGGGTCCAGTATAAATGTATATGTGTATATATGGATAAATATATATTGATATATAAAGAGAGAGAAACCAACTATTTAAGGACTTTAAGAATAAAAGTCTCAGAGTAACTGGAAATTGAAGTAGTTTTCACTTCACATAAATACTCTGCAGTAGAAAATATTATTTTCTAATATTAAACATTTGAGTCGTTAGATTGAATCCATTTTTAAGACGTAGCAGAATATTCAAAGTAAAGAGAGTCTGGACTCTGGAGCAGACGTTTTATCTATGAATGTGTTTTTGTGTTTGTTTACCTCACAACAGCTGAAGTTGTCTTGAATGTGCTTCATGTCTTCTTGACTCTGAGTGATTTATAAAACAGTCTGAAAACTAAAGTCATGACTTGAACTGTTTCTTGCAGGGATTCACTCTCTTAAGTATTTCCTCACTGGGTCCTCTCAAGTCCAAAACCTTCCAGAGTTTGTGGGTGTTGGTTTGGTTGATGACGTTCAGATAGGTCAATATGACAGCAACACAAAGAAAGCAGAACCCAAACAGGACTGGATGTTAAACGCAACTGATTCACAGTTCTGGGAGAGGAACACTCAGATTGCTTTGGGTGAACAGCAGTTCTTCAGAGCCAGCATTGAAACCTTAAAGGAACGCTTCAACCAAACTGGAGGTTTGTTTACATTTCACTCTCTAATAATAACACAACACACACACATACACACACACACTCTCAAACACATACACACACTCTCTCTCACACTCTCACACACATAAACAGGCACCCACAATCACACACACACACAATTACACTCACACACCAAAACACAATCACATGCACGCTCACACAAACGCACTCACACATTAACACACACACACCCGCACACACACTCAGTCACACGCACACAATCACACGCACACACATAAACACACACACACACAATCACACATAAACGCACGTGCTGACTCCTCCTAGTTCCTGGCTAACCAATAAATGGGCAAAGAGGAGGAGCGCGAGTGAAGACTGACAGCTGAGCCACGCCCGCAGAGCTCAACGTTACCTGGTTAGCTCAGGCTAAGGAGCTAGGCTACATGCTAACCGCGGCTGCTAACCGGCTAGCGCTGCGGTGTTGTTGCTTCAGGATGGTCGCGATGTTTACAACGAACTCACTAGAGGTAAGTAACCTTGAAACTACACAACAACAAAACCTATTGCTTTATCTATTATCATAATCATATGCTTACATGCCTCAAGTGGTTTTTAATATGTAATTGTTATAAAAGGTACCGTTTATTTAACACGTGTAATGAACAGATTGAAGCAAATTAACTACACTACTACAGCCGTGTTTGGTTGTGACTTGATTTTAATTTTAATAAGTTAATATGAATACGCTACATGTGTAAGTTGCATGTGATAGTAACTATATGTTTCACAAATGTTGTGATACATGCTGGTATAACCACCATTACTATTGCCACCTTGTTTATTTAGCCTGTTATGGAATTTACAGTGAATTAGACAGTTTAGATATTATAATCTCCACACACCACTGTTGGTTCTCATATTTATTATATAATTATGTTTTCACACTGAGAAAGTGGAGAGACTTGATGTGGACTGTTATCAACAGCTCTGTGAGATTATCACCTTGAATATTACAGATGAGGTAGAAAGACATTTATCTATTTGTACAATGTTTTATTTCTTTCAGTACATTACATTTCATTTAGCTGATGCTTTTATCCAAAGCGACTTACAATATGTGCATTTAACCATGAGGGTACAAACCCAGAGCCCAGTACATTGGTTCTGTCTGAAATCTGTGGTGCTTCCACCTGCTGAACACAGAATAAACTGTAAGAACCAGTCTTTGCTGGAACATACACAACATAAAACATCCTTTTATAGTGAGTTTCTTCTTTTCATTAGATGAAGCACTGCAGCACCTGATGTCCTCAGCATCCACTGTGGCAGCAGCAACATGGTGGAGATCGGCAGCTTCAGGCTGGTCAACATGAGGACGACCTGCACCAGCTTCATCTGCACAACACTTCATGTTTTCCTCCCTTAACTAAAGATGGCCTGCAACTGTTTAGAGTTGGCAGTCATTGCTAAGTGTCATGGATAATAGAGTTAATTTCTATATATTCATTATGGTTGGTTAAAAAAGGAACACTTATCAGAACAATGTTTATCTTTTACTTTCTGATTTGATACACTTTAGATAAAAACCCAGTGTTTTATTTTTCTTCTTTGCCATAAGAGACAGAACACGGTCAGCACAGCTGTGTCCTTCAGGCTCGTCCGTCACTAATAAAATGACAGGAAACATAAAAGTATGGCATTATTGTAGAGGAAGTGTTACTTATGAACAAAGTTTGTATCCTTATTTTCTGTGGATATTCAACTATGTATTTGAATATGGTTTTGGATTAAACAGTGCACTACCAAGACAATGAATGTACAGTATGGAGTTCTTCCACATTAATAGTATTGCATTTATAATTTAATGCATTATGTATTATGTGCAATACTTTGCTTTGATTGTTTGTAAGTTATGAAAACAGGTCTGTACCTGGAGTCAGTGTTGAAGTGATGACCCTCAGTGTTCAGTCTGGTTGGATTCCAGTTGTGTCTCATGTTGGACATCCACAGGTGCAGGCTGTCTGAGTCACCTAGAGGAACATTCAACACAAATACACAGATATGTAAAGTCATACATGTGCCAGGTTAACTCCTTAACAGACTTTTACATGGTAAAAATAAAAGTTTATTACTTCAAAGTTCATCAGATCATAATCATTTCAGCTTAGGAAATAGGTGGTGGACATCAGCCTCAGGTTCTCTATGTGAATGTCTATTCTAGTAAAGTTACACTTCCTATAATTTATTTATGTGACAAAAAAATACATTATTCTGCATGTCCACTTATTTAACACAATAATTCAGTAAAGTCTGCCTAAGATTAACGATGTAAAAACTGAATGTAGCCGACAGGTTTAGTTTTCACTAACACGTTACAACACATCAACACCAATACTCTGAATAAAGAGCTTTAGGAGACGTAATGCTACTTTAAACAGCTGCTCTTAAAATGCAGATGTGACTTTAAATACTCACGTTTCAGTTGATCACAGTAAATCTGTTTCTGCAGAATAATAATCTGTGTAACGTAGTCAAGTCAAATGGGTTGGCGAGTGAAACAACTTTACATAACATTAGATATCTTACGTGGTGGAGCTTATTCTCCAAACACACACAGTCGCCTGTCTCGGTTCATGTCGGTAATAACTCCCGTACGGTCCCGTTAGCATCGCCATTACTGCTGGTATCTTGCCTGCAGGCTAGCGGAGCTAAGCTAACAAGCCAGGTACAGAGACACCGATACCTGCTCATCACTACTAACACTAACACATACATAAAATAAACTTTACTTACCACAGAAACGGGAGCGCAGACGTCTTTAAGTTCTCCGTCAGGAGAACAAGCCGAACATCAAACCGTATTATTCATCCGACTGTCTCAGTCGTAGGCCGTAGCTGGATAATGACACAAATCATACCACGTAAAAAAGAGCCAAGAATAGATGAGAAGAAAACACTGGCCCATTCTCAATTAACCTACTATAAGACCTAATATCTGACTGAACATCTAAGGAACAACCTGAAACGTGTAGTTGGGAAACTTCTGTCAGTTTCAACATATGTGAGAAAAAAATTATATTTGTAAGTGCAGGTATCAGGATCACCATTTGTGCAGCATTGTGTTTTAATCTAGTTAAGTGAACATGTTAATGTTACAGGTTAAATAAAAATGTATTTGCTAGACTCCCTATATCTCCTCCAATTTGTAATGTTCAGCTTCACCCCTCATTACTGGTGCTAATCACTCATTTGTTTGGGCAAAATCACTGCTAATCTGATCTCTTCCTTTCCTGGTTCTCTCTTTTTTCTGTGTTCTCTTTTTTGATTGACATTGACTTTGTCAATCAGCAACTGAAGTTTGCCAAAGAGCAGCTTGATGCTCCACAAGAGTGCTGGGAAAAGTTCTCTGGATTAATGAAACTAATGTTGGATTGTTTAGGAGGAACTTGCAGCTCCATATGGTACAAACAGGGCACTTTACCGATATGAAAGAATCAGAGGGAGCATCAAGATTCTGAGCCTCAACAAATTGCCAGTGTCAAGGGGAAAATTAATTCCCAAGTATCATTGTATGTTGCAGAATAATGTCAGAGCAACTCTCTGTGGCTGAACATAGGGAGACGTTAGGGAAGCAGCAGGCCAATGACCTTTAAAATCATAATAAATCTAGTATAGAATGACTTCAAACAAAGAAATCCAATCAGAGTCCAGAACTTAACCCAACAGTTACACAGTGGAATGAGGTCAGGAGAGATGTTCACATCAGACTTTATAAAATACTGCTTGAGTTGGAGCAGATCTGTTGGAAAAATGGTCGAGAATTTCTCTTGATTATTGTGCAGGTATTGTGGCCACGCCAAGCTCCAAGATCAGCTCAGATGCTGCCGAAACGTTTTAGTTCATAAGTGATGGGGAAGTGTCTCTGTGCATAGTGAATAAGTGACATGAATATAGTCCGTGCTCTGGGTTAGGAGAGGTCTCGTCTTGGACGGAGGTTTGTTGGATGGGCACCTGCCCTCTGCAGTCGTGATCTGAGATATGTGTGTTGCCGCCAGGTATGTCAAGTTGTCCACTAAAAAGGGAGTTGTCCCCAGCCCCCTGTGTGAAGTGTCAGTCTTTCCCTATAACCCTGCTCTACACCTAACGCTACACCTAAACCCCAAAATAAATAAATTAACAAACAAACCTCCTAATAGATCTTAACAATGTGAAAGTTTAATATACATTCACATGGGGCCTTTTACAGCCAAGCTATCTGCAACCATCCCATTTCTTCGGGTTATCCAGGGTATTAATGACCTCCCTCTCCCCAGCAAAGTTTTCCAGATCCTCCAGGGGCAACCTGAAGTGTTCCCAGATCAGATAAGATTCAAGCAAGTTCTCCTCCCAATTACACGTGTTCAGAAAACCTCTGAAGGAAGGCATTCTATTCAGGTGCCCAAACCACCTCCACTGTCCCATTTTGAAGGGCCAGCAGCTATGTTCCAAGCTCTGTTTGGATGTCAATGCTCTTTTCTGCCACTTGTATCTTCAGTCTTATTGTTTCAGTCACCACCCAGATCTCATTAGCGTATGTCGACTAAATTAAAAGCTTTGCCTCATGGTTAATTTTCCCATTCACAACAAGAGACTTCACTTCACTTGGTGCAATAATATTCCGCAGGGAGCAATCTTCTTTTTTCTTAGCAGAGAATCATGGCCTCACACATGGAGGTGCTGACTCCTGAAGGTCACAGTCTCTGACTTTGTTTGTAATTTAGACTATTTGACAACAGAGACAATGTCAGGGTTTTCTTTTGAATGTATATCTGTGCTTTGATAGGTCTCCCATTCAAGGAAGTGAGCGTTGTCCTTGTCTTTCAATAAAATGTTAACAATAAAAAAGGACAAAACCAACAACCCACTACTTCATCTCCTAATTCTTTGCGATCTCCCAAGCCTGACTATGGGCCTTAGCAACAATTCTATCCATTCCTGCTGAAAAAAGGTGACAGATACAATACATTATTTTAAAGCTAAATAATTCTCCATTACTTCAACAAGTGAATTTATCTGGATGTAATGGGAATTAAGCAGATTATCACACAGTTGGTGCCTTTGTGAGTATTTCCACCAGCCAAAATAAAATAAAATGTGTGCTCATGGTAATGAAGGTAGATGTGACAGAGTACAACAGTGTGAATCAGTGATGTGTTTTTAATTGGTTTGGACGACAGTGAAGCTCTATGGCACAGATACATCAGGCTCTGGATATACACAATAAAGATAGTTGCATCAATTCATTGTTAGTTGTGGTCTTTTTTATAGGATTTGTTGACAACAAGAAAACTATAGAATATGATATGGGCCGAGACAATTTTATATAAATGTGTTGCCAAACACTCTGCTGCATTTTTCTAGTGCACAAACAGGCAGCGGCACACACAGGGGGTGAGAGTGGAGCAGGAGCAAGGATATGTGCAGCAGTCTGCTCAGCTCAGTTTTCAGGGCTCAGTGTGCAGAGAGGGGATGCAGCAGCCAGCAGTGACTCTTTACCCCTGCTCTCCACCCATCTGCCACCTTCCTCCAATCTGCCTTCCTTATATCTGCATTCCCATTAAATTGCCAGCCACCCTCCCTCCTTTTCGGAGTGGTTCCTCCGTGCCGATCGGGAGCTTTCCTACCTTCAACAAACCGTTCAGGATGTGAGAAAAGCAGGTAGGAAGCCCTCACACTCTTTTCTCTGGCTGGATCTATTTCTTCCTCTGTAGCCTATACTACACAGGCAACAGTTACTTAATTGTTAGAGTGTTTGTGGGAGGATTTTCTGGAAGATATCTAAGCTTGTTGAGCGTGTTGAATGTTCAGATTAATTTTGAGGTTATTCAAATTGTGCAGTGCAGAGTCGAATCAGTAGCAGAGATCTTGACTGTTGTTTCTTGATTTTAGTTGTGCCTGAGACACTGTTGTGTTGTTGTGCTTTAGCAGAAAGGAACAGTGAAAGGAGACTGGGAATAATGACTGTCGCTCTTATAGTGGCTCACTAGCACTCAGCTATATGTCTATTTATTACACAATTTCAAAATAAGTTCAACATGTATCTGAACTTCAATGTCAAAGTAGACCCATGTCTAAAAGAAAAAGAAAAAGGAAGTAGTCTGATCATCTGGATCAAACTGAATAGAGTCATAGATCACAACATGCCAAGATCCAAACCCTTGGTCCCTGAGAAAATAAAAAAAAGTGTAAAAATGTACTTCATCTTGCAATGTTAAAGAAAACAATAAACAAATTCACTGGATCTTTCCCTGACTTGTTCTACGCAAAAATGTCGTGTTTTTTTCTTTCTAAATGGTTCATGGGGAGAGATTGCAAATTCTGTTACGAGACATTCTGCAGAAAGCTATGGAAATGTGACCGGTGTCTCAAGGTAAAGAAATGCACACAAGCCTGAACTGGTGCTCCTGGAGGAAACAACTCTGGGCCCAAACTGTTCTGTTAGTTTGTATTTGTCTTTACCTTTTTCTGAAGGCAGTGTTGTATATTTCTCAGACCCCAGAGTAGTCACAGAGTCACTCACATGTCAAGAGCCAGTATAAAAGTGTTGTGTTGACATCACAGTTGGCATGCGCAATGACCAGTTGCACCAGTCAAGTATAAATGCAGCTTTAGCGTGAGTGTATTGTTGGAAGATGAATCTTCAGCCCAGTCAGATGTCTTGAGCACTGTGCACTAGGTTTCCATTAATTATATCTCACTTTGCTCCATTCAACATTCCCTCAACCCTGATCCTGACAGCATGATGCTACCACCACTACAGACATGATGCTTTAAAATTGATACTAAAACAGCTCGGTCTTGGTTCCATGTGAACAGAGGATCTTGTTCCTCAGTGGAGTGCTGCAGTGATGGTTGTCCTTCTGGAAGTTTGTCTCATCATCTCTGGAGCTCAGCCAACGTGATCATCTTGGTCATCTCTCTTACCGATTGCACTGTTCAGTTATCAGTGATGTGAGTGCATTCACATATTTCCCCATTTTCACAGGAATGTCAGCATAGTTAGTTGGTGTGTAGCGTGGCAGATAATGGTTGTTTTCCATTTAGATTTCTTGCATCTTGGGTGAGATGATAAATGACTGATGACTACTGACACGTAGAGAGTAAGTTTACAACCAATTTTCCATCAGAGAGGGCAGCTAAACATTGCTTTGTTGATGGGATTATTTGCAGCATCAGGGCATCACAGTGTCCCTATCTGACTCATAAGCATGACCTGTGGGTAAAGTCCTGAGAATTGGTAGTTTGCCTTTCACACATGCACAACATAGTGGGAGGTTCTCTGCACAGACTCGTGTTCTCATATCAAATTCTCCTGACTTTCTACAGTTATAGAGGCCAGGCGGAGAAAGTTCGTTCACACATTCACCTCCTGTGGAGAAAATATGGAGGATCTGCGGAGCTCAGTGCATATCTGAAAGCACCTATAGACCAGACAACTGAATGTAGTCCATGACTGAAGAATTGAACAGACATGAGGGAGCAATTCAAACATTCAGAAATCTTCTAGCCTGAAAAATCTATGGGCTGATTTGTTTGTGAAAGAGCCCAGGCACAGTAGGTCAGAGGCCCTGTACAGGCTCAGCATGATACAGTGTTAAAGGAATATAATGACATTTGTGACTCTGTGGCTGTATAGCTGTATATTTTGTCCTTAATGGTCCAGCATCCATATGAAATGGAAAAGTATGAAAAGCCTTTTGGCTCATGAAGAAAAAATTTACAATGCTACAACTGCTCCATGATTCATTAATGAAACAGATTACACACAAAATATTTACAGTAAATGAATAAACATGAATAGCGTTAGAGCTGTTGGTGTTGCTATTTCAATTTTTATAATCTGTCGTACAATAAACCCATGCAGTATAATTAAATCATTATAAATAGGAAACCTGTTTCTACAACAGCCTGACTGCTCTTTCAAAACACCCCTCAGAGTCAGACTCAGACCCAGAAGCCGTCCCGTACGGACCCGGACCTACAGCCAAAACAGAAGGTTATGATTTAAAACCTGACGGGGCGCTTCTATTTGTAACCGGCGCAGCTTTTGTAGTCTTTACGGTAGTGGTTTAGCGGATGAGGAAACGCACAGACCAATTGCATGCGAGTTAAGCCATCCCACGTGATACCACTCAGCCAATCAAGTCCAGGCAGTAAACATTGCGACTCTACAGTGCAGACAGATAAGAGAGTTAGAGGCAAGTTACACATGAGAAGACGGTAGAAAGAAAAAGAAAGATAGAGATACAGGTAGAGAAAACAAAGGGAGAGATACAGAGGAGTGAGACAGAGAAAGGGAGAGAAACAGAGGAGTGAGCCGGAGAAAGGGAGAGAAACAGAGGAGTGAGACGGAGAAAGGGAGAGAAACAGAGGAGTGAGACGAAAAAGGGAGAGAAACAGAGGAGTGAGACGGAGAAAGTTGAGAAACAGAGGAGTGAGAAGGAGAAAGGGAGAGAAACAGAGGAGTGAGACGGAGAAAGGGAGAGAAACAGGAGTGAGACGGAGAAAGGGAGAGAAACAGAGGAGTGAGCCGGAGAAAGGGAGAGAAACAGGAGTGAGAAGGAGAAAGGGAGAGAAACAGAGGAGTGAGACGGAGAAAGGGAGAGAAACAGGAGTGAGAAGGAGAAAGGAGAGAAACAGAGGAGTGAGACGGAGAAAGGGAGAGAAACAGAGGAGTGAGCCGGAGAAAGGAGAGAAACAGAGGAGTGAGACGGAGAAAGGGAGAGAAACAGAGGAGTGAGAGAAACAGGAGTGAGACGGAGAAAGGGAGAGAAACAGAGGAGTGAGACGGAGAAAGTTGAGAAACAGAGGAGTGAGACGGAGAAAGTTGAGAAACAGAGGAGTGAGACGGAAAGGGAGAGAAACAGGAGTGAGAAGGAGAAAGGGAGAGAAACAGAGGAGTGAGACGGAGAAAGGGAGAGAAACAGAGGAGTGAGACGGAGAAAGGGAGAGAAACAGAGGAGTGAGACGGAGAAAGGGAGAGAAACAGAGGAGTGAGACGGAAAAAGGGAGAGAAACAGGAGTGAGACGGAGAAAGGGAGAGAAACAGAGGAGTGAGACGGAGAAAGTTGAGAAACAGAGGAGTGAGACGGAGAAAGTTGAGAAACAGAGGAGTGAGAAGGAGAAAGGGAGAGAAACAGAGGAGTGAGACGGAGAAAGGGAGAGAAACAGAGGAGTGAGACGGAAAAAGGGAGAGAAACAGGAGTGAGACTGAGAAAGGGAGAGAAACAGAGGAGTGAGACGGAGAAAGTTGAGAAACAGAGGAGTGAGACGGAGAAAGTTGAGAAACAGAGGAGTGAGACGGAGAAAGGGAGAGAAACAGAGGAGAGAAGGAGAAAGGAGAGAAACAGAGGAGTGAGACGGAGAAAGGGAGAGAAACAGAGGAGTGAGCCGGAGAAAGGGAGAGAAACAGAGGAGTGAGACGGAGAAGGGAGAGAAACAGAGGAGTGAGACGGAAAAAGGGAGAGAAACAGGAGTGAGACGGAGAAAGGAGAGAAACAGAGGAGTGAGACGGAGAAAGTTGAGAAACAGAGGAGTGAGACGGAGAAAGTTGAGAAACAGAGGAGTGAGAAGGAGAAAGGGAGAGAAACAGAGGAGTGAGACGGAGAAAGGAGAGAAACAGGAGTGAGACGGAGAAAGGGAGAGAAACAGGAGTGAGACGGAGAAAGGGAGAGAAACAGAGGAGTGAGCTGGAGAAAGGGAGAGAAACAGGAGTGAGAAGGAGAAAGGGAGAGAAACAGAGGAGTGAGACGGAGAAAGGAGAGAAACAGAGGAGTGAGACGGAGAAAGGGAGAGAAACAGAGGAGTGAGACGGAAAAGGAGAGAAACAGAGGAGTGAGACGGAAAAGGGAGAGAAACAGGAGTGAGACGGAGAAAGGGAGAGAAAGAGAGGAGTGAGACGGAGAAAGTTGAGAAACAGAGGAGTGAGACGGAGAAAGTTGAGAAACAGAGGAGTGAGAAGGAGAAAGGGAGAAAACAGAGGAGTGAGACGGAGAAAGGGAGAGAAACAGGAGTGAGACGGAGAAAGGGAGAGAAACAGAGGAGTGAGCCGGAGAAAGGGAGAGAAACAGGAGTGAGAAGGAGAAAGGGAGAGAAAAAGAGGAGTGAGACGGAGAAAGGGAGAGAAACAGAGGAGTGAGCCGGAGAAAGGGAGAGAAACAGAGGAGTGAGCCGGAGAAAGGGAGAGAAACAGGAGTGAGAAGGAGAAAGGGAGAGAAACAGAGGAGTGAGACGGAGAAAGGGAGAAAACAGGAGTGAGACGGAGAAAGTTGAGAAACAGGAGTGAGACGGAGAAAGGGAGAGAAACAGATGAGTGAGACGGAGAAAGGGAGAGAAACAGGAGTGAGACGGAGAAAGGGAGAGAAACAGACGAACAAAGTGGGGGAGTGGGATATAAGAGGGGAAGAAAGTGATTATAAAACTGTTCAATTGTTAAGATGTGTTGAGATTTATTATCTGTAAAATTGGTTGAGACTTTTGAGTCAAGATGTGAAACAGAAAAAGGGAAATTCAAGCTTTTGCTCCCTTTATTTTATTTTTCTGAAGTTAAGCCCTTTATTTGAACATGCACAATTTTCACATTTTATTTATTTTCTCTTATTTTGAAATGCAGCCCTACTTTTATTTAGTTAATGAGAGAACATTATACATATCTGCAATCATACATATATGTTCAGTTCTTTGTTATGTGACAATAAATATTGTCAAAAAGTTTTTGAATCGTACTGAATTCATTTGATTTGACAGTTAGGTATTTAGTACATGCAGATGTTGATACAACTACTAGGCTACTTAAATATATATCACACTAAATAGTTAGACATTATGATCTTCCGGACCTTTGCTTCAAGAAATTTTCTCTAACTGGACCTCTTTACATTTGAGTTGAATACCCCTGATTTAAAAGATGAACGTGAGCTCACGTTCAACTGATTGGTTTAGTTCATCGTTCACAAAATGTATATATTTGCTGAATTACAAACTTAACAATAATTAAGTTACTACAAACAGATTATAATATCCTGACCTCTCAAAAATGAACAATAGATTTATAATTATTAGGTTAACAAATTAATCGTCTACCCTGGTGTCATCTTCCCATCACTGCTAAATGGAGCTGGAGTGAATTAATACCTAGGACTGCTGCTAGGTCATTTGACCTGTGAACACCCTCTCACACTGAGCTGAGCCAAAAGTTTTTTTGTCCAGTGTGAGAGGAGGCTTATCTCTTATCTTGTGAGAGGAACCTATTGTCTACCTATGAAATTTTCAGTATGATTGTTAATTGCAGGGTGGCCTGGGTCAGATAGTCTGGATTACGTAGCTCAGCAGTACTCCACGTGGTGGTTGTACCACATATTTGTTCAAACCGGGCCATTTCCCAGACCACCAGTTCATATTTTACCCACCCGGAGGGAGCTGTTGCAGGATTTCTGTCTGACAATGACAATTTGAAGTTTCTGTAAAAACTCCCTTCACTCCAAACCTTTCTGTTAAAATACTTCTTTGACCCTCTGAAATTAACATTCTGATTTTCACACCCACCTCGCGTCCTGATTGGGTAGCCGTGTGGAGGTGAGAAAGTACATTGGCATTTTTTTCTCATAGTCACAATTAATGTCTCTTAGGAGAATATTTGCTGTTATTCTAGTATTTAATTTGTATCTCCGCTCCTTACTTATGTGGCCTTTCAGAATAATTATCCACACACATTTGATGCCTCTAATCGAGCAGAATTTGGCCTAAAGGGAATGTCCTGTCCCCCACACTCTCAGCAGCTGCTTTTAGACATTATAACATCAATTTCATTCATATTAATGATCTATTATCTCCCTTTTCCCCTAGATTCTTCCTCTCCAAATATTGTTTAATGTATATGTATTATGTTATTAATATTAAGATACACATTTTTAATGTTACTACGCTCCCAGCCACCCTTTTTCCCCTCTGTCTGAGTTGTCACATTGTAATAAAGACTTTTGTATTATAACTACATCCTGTCGTCATCACATACGTTTGATTAGTTTGTAGTTTGGCGGGCGACTGTAACATGACTGTGGAGTTAGCTGGGAGAGCACCTCCACCTGTATGAGAGGATCCATCAGTGCAGGTGAGAGCTGTTAGCTGATTGATCCTCAGGTTTAAAAGGCAGCAGCAGGGCTGCCTCAGTGAGAGAGTCACGGACAGACACACAAGGACTGAGATGGACATGCAGAGAGCCACTCGGAGAGACAGAGACACTGGGCTGCAAAGCCAGACACCAGCAGAGACTGCTGGCCACTATATGTTGAGTTTTGTCTTTATCTTTGCTTGTGTGTGCTGTATGGAGGATAAAAGATGCTGAAAAGCAACTGTTTTGTTTCTGGCGGTGTGTGGGAGAGCCCTGTGGCATGGTTATTTGCCACATGACTCCAGTTTTTCCGTTGCTCTCAATGTACATACACAGAAAAAGACAAATAACCAAAAAAGCAAGGACAACAAAGCAGAACAGTTTAAGCTAAACATTTAACTACTATATACATTTAAAATCTGAATATAAATATATATACAAAAGTATACATTTACGAACATAAAAAACACAACAACAATGAGAATAAAGTGTTGGGGGGCTCCTCCTGAAGTCCACTGTCATCTCCACAGTTTTGAGCTTGTTCAGCTCCAGGTTGTTCTGACCACGCCAGAAGGCCAGCTGTTCAACCTCACGTCTGTACGCAGACTCATCACAGTCCCTGATGAGGCAGATGACCGTTGTGCCATCTGCGACCTTCAGGAGTTTAACAGATGGGTCTCCTGAGGAGCAGTCGTGGGTGTAGAGCAGGGATTCCCCTGGGGGTGCGCGAGCTGCCTCTAGGGCAGGGGTCTTCAACGTCTTTCAGGCCAAAGACCCCCTAACTGATGGAGAGATGGAGCAGGGACCCCCTACTATATATATTGTATAAAATTGTGTTTTATATTAAACTGGGCCTAGTGCCATGTATAAACATAGCTACCCTGTTATTGTGCATTCAATACTAAGCTATTCAAATAATACACAGGTTCATATATTCATGTTTTTATTTTAAACATGTGCAAGGTATAGGAGCTGCAGTGTGTGCATTGCTGACTGAAAGATAACGTCTTCTGCCTGCATTTATCCATTCGCTACAATATGTTGGATTCATGTTAATGTGTATTTAAAGGCATTTAAATTTGTGGAAAAAAAATTGGTTGGAAAAATAAATTAAAAATATGAAAAATTGTCTAATCAACCCAAAATTTCGCGACCCCCCTGCAGTACCTCCACGGACCACCTAGGGGTCGCGGACCCCCTGTTGAAGACCTCTGCTCTAGGGGGTGCGCGAGAGGAAAAATTTAATGGTGCTCTCTCCCCCTCCCCCTCTCTCTCTCTCTTGTTGCAGCGCTTTTTTTTTTTAAGGTGTGGGGGATTGGGGGTGCTTGAAACCGATCGCGATGTAGAAGGGGGTGCGTGGCCTAAAAAGTTTGGGAACTGCTGGTGTAGAGGGAGAAGAGCAGTGGGGAGAGCACACTTCCCTGGGAGGCGCCGGTGCTGATGGTCCGGGGGCTGGATGTGATGTTTCCCAGCCTTACCTGCTGCCTCCTGTCTGTCAGGAAGTTGGTGATCCACTGACAGGTGGAGGCTGGCACAGAAAGCTGGGAGAGTTTGGGTTGTAGGGATGATGGTGTTGAACGCCGAGCTGAAGTCCACAAACAGAACCATGGGGTATGTCCCTGGGGAGTGGAGGTGTTGCAGTATATAGTGCAGTCCCATGTTGACTGCATCATCCACCGACCTGTTTGCCTGGTAGGACATTTAAATGCCTTATCAATCATATTGTGAAGAAAATGAACACTAGTATTAGTGTTCTGTATTGATCTAGACACTGTCTGTCATTCACTGTCAGAAAGATGTTTTATATCAGACTGCATCCAAAACTAATCATATTCCTCTCAACATAGCTTATAATTGACTGTGTAGATTTGTGATTGGTTGTCTACTTACAACACATTACCGTTCAATGAAGGAACCCTTAATCTGCCCTCTCCCACTGTAAGAAGACATTTCTAAATGTATACATTTCAGTTATCCTCAGTATTTAAAACAATGAATGGTACCTTTCTCCTCCAATTATCGATTGATACTACTAACGGTGATGGAAGTAGACAAAGGTAATGGAAACAGGAGAGCAATGCAACTCATGTCTCTCGGCTGCTCTGACGCGTTACACTCCGGTGCTGGCTAATTTAATTTGGAACCAAACGTTAGGAAAGACCTTGTTGTGCAATAATGCATTAAACGTGATACCATAAAATAGTGTGCCTTTCGGCATTCAATAAATTTGGTTATCAAAATAAAATATTGAATATTAATATTAAAAATATTAATATTAAATAATAACTTCAATTGATTAAAGTTACCTCGGGGCACCACCCTTCAAAGGAAGGGAAAAGATAGCCAATTTATTGATTAAGTCTCATAAAAGTACTAACTACAAATTTGGAACTCTGATTAACAACGTGAGGTGGTGAACTGAAGCCAGATTATTGATTCACTTCATCATTTACATTAAAACCAACAGCTTAGTTTTGATCGCGCGACATATCTGTTCCACACAAACCTTTTAATTAAAACATATATAAATCAATTTACAGCAAATTACGTTTAGATTCCATTTAACAGCGGAGTTACGGAGCCGAGTCATTAATAGGTTTTAATAATATCAGTCTGATGCTCTAAATAAATAAATACTGCCGTGACACTGGTGCGGGGTTCTGCGTGATGTGTGCATGCGAATGGAAGGATGAGGAAGAATAGAGGGTTCAGCGATGTCTGATCAGCTGATATAGATTCTATTGATCTGTGATCTGTGATCTTTTTTTTACTTCAGGCTCGGTTCTTTCTATCGTCTTCACTCTCACTCCCTGTGTTAACAGCAGCAGCTGCAGAGTATCAGTGTATTTTCTTTATTAGTGACATCACTGCTGTCCCATGAATCGCTCTTCACCCCCACCTCACTAACAAACACCTCGATGTCAGTGTCAGAATGTTTCGCTTCCTCTTCTCATCGCTTGATGCCGTGACTCCGTCAGGACTCACCGTGAAACCCATTGGTCAGCAGCATAATTTAATATTCATGCCGTGCTTTGCATTGACCATTTATGGTTGAAAGTGGGCGTGTGGAGGGCGGAGTATGAGGCAGATCCACGTACGAACGTTTCCAGGTGGACTGTGATTTATAAAGCGAACATTGCGTTCAGGTGTGCGTGCGCACGGTTTTATAAATCGGAATTTCCTTTGGCGTACGCCATTTCCGGCTTTTGGGCGTATGTACACTTTTAGTATGAATCCTACGCAATGTTTGATAAATGAGACCCCTGGAGGTTTGATTCCATTATCATCTGGCTGCTGCTTTCTTGACCCATCAGACTCGTTTGGTGATGTCACCATGTTCTCTGATCTCAATTATTAATTTTGTGTATGTGTTTGTATCATGTGTATAGTTGCTGCCTTCACCAAGGAGGTTATGTTTTCACCCCTGTCTCTTAGTTGAATTTAGATTGGCGATTAAATCTTTGCATGGATCCAGACAAAGAGGCAGATCCAGACTTTTTTTTACTTCCTGAACATTGGGAGTTGTTTTTTTATACATTTTGTTTTATAATCCCAAGAGAGTAATGATGGACCTCGATGACAGAAATCAGTCATATTTAGGGGACTGATATCTATAAGTGTGTGTAAGGGGAAGGTTGGGCCTTGGTGGTGGTACACACTCTTAAGAGTGGTACTGGACTGATGGTCAGAACAAGAAAAAGACTTGATTTTCAATAAACAGTCTATCACCACTCATAATACGATGCAGGAGGGTACAGAATATAGGTTTTCATTACAGTGCGGGTCAGTACCTCCAACTTCACTGATCGTTATCAGATGCTGAGGCTCTGGTAGGTTGTAGAGCTGAAGACCCTCCCATGCAGATCTACTATCTACTCTGTCCTTCTGCTAGACTAAAGTACTACAGTCTTTCCACTGAAGATTCCTCTGTGGGAATCACAGTGACAGCTTTGTCATTCACTTCCCCAGCTCCCACTTCAGCTGTGTTCTGACTGAAGAAAAAAAAAAAACACAGTAAGGGACAACCAAAGGCTGTCTCCACCCACCCTTGGAGTGCAGAGCAACCACACTGTGGGAAGGAGAGGGGGACAGTGGGGGAATGACACCATTTCTGCCTGAGGTTTTTCTCCCCTCTCCTTTCCTTCCCTCCACCCATCTGGCTCTACTGAACACAATGGGGAGTAAATTAATGCAGCAGATGTGGGCTGTCAGAATCAGAATCAGAATCAGAAAGTATTTATTGCCAAGTAGGTTTACACCTACCTGGAATTTGCCTTGGTATATAGGTGCATACAATGAACATAAAACATAAAAACACAATAAGAACTACACATAAGAAAAAAAATATATATAAAATAAAAATATATAAAAGATATAAAAAGTAAAGTAAAAAGCAAAATGCAAAGTGCAAAACAGGAGTGCAATGTGAATGTGATCCATACACCTTCTATTTTTGTATTCATATTCACACTTGTCCTAACCAGTCTATGGTCCCAACACATTTACATTTCTGATTGACACACACTCGTTTTAAAATAGTGCCCATTTTACATCAATTGTGTAAAAGTACAGTAATGGTATATTTACTAGGTAAAATTTACATTCTCTATAACAGCAGTTCTTATAGATCACATCGACCAATAGCACCCAACCACTCATCCCCAAGCTTCCTCTCAGTTCCCTGTTGTTCAAACCTCACTGTTAATTTCTGGTGTGAACCGGTGGATTTTTCCTTTATCATTTCATGACAGGGATCTATGAGTACGTTAATATAGCCCTGCTCCTGCTCCCCTTCTTCCCACCCTCAGAGCTCAACATGCAGTTGATGAGCCTATTCCAGCTACTGACACCCAAACACAAGTTGACAGGATTAGTTCTTTAGGTTTGTGACATCACTAATCCTGGATTTTTTCAGACTGGCATTTGTTTACTGTAGTGTTAAGGTGGAAAAAATGGTGCTGACTGCTTATTTCACCCCAAAAACATCTCAGGGGGACATGTTAACATGTTCAACAACTTGACTTACACTAGAGGGGAACTTTAGGATCCTTTCCAAACCCTCAATAGTATTGGGTCAGTGGGCATTATCAATAATCTCAGACAAAACCAGAAAATCATAGAAATTAAACCAGAAATTGATATGATTCAATGATGGTACAATGATCACCTGCCACTATCACCTCATTGTAACATAGTCCTGGATCTTTCTGTGTAGAATGTATGCGTTTTTCCTTCCTGAGTAGGTTTCCGCCCCAAAGTCCTAACATATACAATAGTTTAAAGGTACATAAATAGTATTGAAGTTATTAATTATTGCCTATTTCACTTGGAATTTCAGGCTATCCCCTGAACATTACTCGTAACTCTGTCTGTGTTCTTGTGTGGAACTATACCAAAGTAAGAATAAGATCCTGCCATGTCTTTATATATTTATAAAATATGATAAAGTAACTAGTTACAGTTTTAACTATGAAACAGTATATAGCAAAAATAATCATCACCATCAATATAATGAAAATAAGATGGTAATATTCAACAGTATGAAAGTATAATGTTCTCAAAGGGGCTTTTGGTTCATTTTAATTATATTTTGCTGTAATACTGACTGAATGTGCTTTTAGTTTGTTGCATGGATAACTTTTATGCACACTTACATTTTGATATTATGACTTTTACTGAGGTGAAAGATCTAAATATCCTTTCACCCTCTACAGGCTTTTCTGAATTTGGTTCCACAACTGTGCACTCCCAAAGTCAGCCTTTATTTCAAGCAATTTTCCTGCCTAACTTGATGTTTTTTCCACCCTTTGCTTGGAAGGGACTTCATCACTGTGTGTGTGTGTGTGTGTGTGTGTGTGTGTGTGTGTGTGTGTGTGTGTGTGTGTGTGTGTGTGTGTGTGTGTGTGTGTGTGTGTGTGTGTGTGTGTGTGTGTGTGTGTGTGTGTGTGTGTGTGTGTGTGTGTGTGTCAGGTACAGCACTTACCAAGATATCAGTTTGTTAATCACTCTAGTCATTCAACTGTTGGCAGGCCCAGATCTAGACTGCTCAAATTGGGGGGGCAATTAGAAATTTGGGGTGGGCACTGGGCACCTTTTCACACAATCGACTTATTAGTACTTGTTAGTTTTTCAAAGTTATAAAGACCGCGTCCCAATAGTAAATCCGACCAAGCCGTGTTATAATAATACCAATAACAATAATAATTATAATTACTATTATTTGATATAAATACATTTTTTACACATGCCCTGCACAGACTAGCGCCCCAAACTTTTATACGCCTGCGCGAGCACACATGCAGGTGATGAGCTCCAGTAAGGAAGCTGTGAGCGGACGATGCTGCAATTAATTACAACACTGAAGATTATTTAAATGATACAGGTGTAATTAATTTAAAATGTGTTAAAAAACAAGTTCAACATTCTGGTTTGCTTCAGTAGATGAACAAACTGTGAACACCTGGAGACTTTGGCTTGGTCCTGTCCTCTGTGTAGTGTTTTGTTAATTGGACAGCACCTGAATCGCAGCACCAAAAACAAAACTCATTTCCCCCCCAGTCCATGGCGACGCTGATACCATCTCACACACATGCACACAGCTGTACTCTTGGCTCTATGGACAGAAATGTGCTTAATGTTTACTCAACGTTTTCTGCCTGATCCCCATTTACATTAAAGTGACTTTCAGTTAATAAAACTTACCGCAACAAACCATTGGCGTCCACACCTACTGCGCCCACGCTACACTTCCTTACAGGACCGGCAGTGGAGAGAGAGAAAGAGGGAGAGAGCTACTACCGGTGTCCCTAAATAATCTTCCCCCACTCCCCGCGTCCTATAGACATCGCCGTTCTGTCAGGTAAATTAGAGCTGTGATCTTATATCTACAATGACATATAAACATAACTGGAAAAGTAACTAAAGAAAATAAATAAAAGAAAAGAAAATATTAATTCGAAACCTATGCAAAAAATAATATTCTGACTGCTAAAATTATCCTGTTTAGCTAAAGCTTTTATTTAGGATTAACCTCATTACAATGGCCCCCATTTCAAAAGGTCAGCGTCTCGGTGACAAATTACAACCAGGGTCTAAACACTGTCTCAACAACGTGATGATTTGGGTTAGTGTGAAGCCCAGCTGTGTTCCTTTTGGGCTGACTTTGCACTATGTTTGGCTGCCCTGTTGCTATTATTTTAACATTGTTAGGGCCATTTTCTTGGCTGTGATCTGAACTGGATAATAGGGTGCCATAGCTATTCTGTGCCCATGGTTTGACCATTTAGCTCATGGGGAGTGAGGGAGGGGGCCTGAACTCAGAGCCACTCAGATTCCATGGTGATTATGACCACATCTGAGTCACTGTCTTCGTCCTCTTTATTAAAATATGGTGGATCATCGACCAGGCCTGGATCAGGTACCGGTTGGTTTTGGGTCATGGGCCTATTTGTGATGGCGGTCGGTAAAACCCTAAGCTCTGACCTGTTAAGATTCTTTTCTGGGCCAGCACCATCGCTGGGGCATATTTTGTATACCCTTCCTTCTTCATCCATGTTTTTCACCACCACATACACAGCTGGATCCCTGGCGTCCTGAATTTTGTGGCCTCATATGGGATGACTTTTCCTGTAGACCAGGGTTCCAGGAGCGATAAGGGAAGTTGCTGTTGGCTGATAGTGTCTGTTCCTTTGTTTTGCTTCCTGCTGGAGCCGTTCCTTAACATGAAGATAGACTTAGGTATTTTAAATTTTTTTTCTTCTTTTCCTGGGGGAGGGTGCGCAACAAGTCATGCAATGTTCGATTAAATCTTTCACATTGTCTATTGATATATGAAATAGCAATAAAATGTCAACAGTTTTCTCCGTCTGTTCCAAATCCTTAAACAATCCTTTGGCAAGTTCTGCCGGATAGTAAATGGTTCTCTGTTGTTGATCTGGCAAATGCATTTTTCAGCGTTCAAATTGATAAAGACAGCCAATATTGGTTTGCGTTTGAGTTCAACAGAGAAAGTTATATATTCACACGCCTATGTCAGGGGTATTGTGAATCACCGACCATTAACAACCAGGCACTAAAAGAAAGCTTAAGCTCATTAGAGATAACACCAGGAAGTGCACTTTCACAATATGTTGATGATTTAATGATTTGTGCTCCAACTAAAGAACAATGTGAAAAGGATACTGTGGCTCTCTTAAAACATTTAGCTGCAGAAGGCCACAAGGCAAGCCTGAAAATACTGCAGTTTGTAAAAGAACAAGTTTCATTTTTAGGGCATGTGATCACAGTAGAGGGCAAATCCCTCCCCCTTAGAGAGTAACAGTAATTCAAAAGATTCCTAAACCTGTTACAAGAAACAAGTTATGTCATTCCTGGGAATGTGCTCGTATTGCAAATCATTTATTCCCAACTATGCTGTCCTCGAGGCGCCCCTCAGCGCAATCGCACACGGGCAAGGCCTACAAGCATTTAGTAAGGTGACATGGACTGATGACGCAGAGAAAGCTTTCACTGACTTGAAACTGACCTTACAAACGACCCCTGACTTTAGGACTACCGAACCCTGACCGACCCTTCACACAGGCAGTTTACAAGAAGGGGGGCTACATGACATTAGTGCTACTCCAAGAACATGGTGGCAAACAGAGACCTGTGGCATTTTCCTCAGCAAAACGTCCTGTTGCTGCAGGCCTCCTTACTTGTCTTAGAGCTGTAGCAGCTGCAGAGAAGGCTGTAATGGCATCCAGGGATTTAGTAGGATACTCCCCACTCACACTGCTGGTCCCAAATGCTGTGTCTATGATTTTGTTGAAACAAAAGACATCTCATTTGTCTGCTGCACGCTGGCTTCATGCTTCATGCTATTCTGTTAGAAATGCCTAATATCACTGTGAAAATATGTAATGTTCTAAACCCAGCTACTCTTCTTCCAACAGAAGGAGATGGTGAACAACACAACTGTGTAGTAACAATAACTGAAGTTTGTTCCCCCAGACCAGACTTACAGGAAACACCATTGCAGCATCCAGACTTTGAACTGTTTATGGATGGATCAGCGTCTCGCAATTCAGACACGGGGGCAAATCAGGTTGGTTTCTCTGTGGTAACGGCACCTGATACAATGATTGCACGACCACTCCCTGCTTCTCTGTCTGCACAAGCAGCAGAGCTCACTGCTCTCATTGAAGCATGCAAATTGGCTAAAGGAAAAAGGGTGAATATCTACACTGACAGTAGATATGCATTTGGTGTAGTACATGATTTTGGCACGATTTGGAAACACAGACAATTCCTTATATCATCAGGGGAACCAATTGCACATCATGCTCTAGTGTCTCAGATGCTTGATGCTATCCTCCTACCCAAACAGCCACTGGCCACTACCTGCCTCACACATTCTGGTGCCAGCGGAACTGCCTCCAGATCAATGCGGGGAAAACCAAAAAACTGGTGGTGGATTTCCGCAGGAGCAGACACTCCAACTCGATACCGGTGAACATCCACGGAAGGGACATAGAGTCACTGCCCTCATATAAGTACCTGGGTGTTCACCTGAACAATAAACTGGACTGGATCGATCATGCCAGTGCACACTTTATGAAGGGCCAGAGCAGACTGTATCTGCTCAGGAGACTGAGGTCTTTTGGAGTGCAGGGGGCGCTCCTGAAGACTTTTTAAGACTGTGGTGGCATCTGCCATCTTCTTTGGAATAGTTTGCTGGGGCAGCAGCATTTCAACTGCTGACAGGAACAGACTGGAAAGACTGATTAGGAGGGCCAGCTCGGTCCTGGGATACCCGCTTGACCCAGTGGAGGTGGGGGGACAGAGGAGGATGATGGCGAAGCAGTCTTCTCTCATGGACAACCAGTCCCACTCCCTGCAGGACACCATCACAGCACTGGGCAGCTCCTTCAGCACAAGACTGATCCACCCTAAGTGTCTGAAGGAGAGGTATCACAGGTTGTTCCTGCCTGCAGCAGTAAGACTGTACAACCAGCTCTACTCCGAGTAAAACTACATGCACCACCACTATGGACTGTCACTTTAACATTCTCAACTGTGCAATATTCACTGTACTGGATTCATTTGTCACAAATTGCTCTGCATTATAAACAATTATGTGCAATCCATTTACTGTACATATATCTCATTACACTGTATATACAGGTTTAATCACATTTCTATTTTTTCTATATATTGTTGTATATTTCTATTTCTTTATATTCCTTCACCCAAGTACTGCATGCTACTTATGTGATGTCTTCTGCTGCTGTAACATTGCAAATTTCCCTATTGCGGGACTAATAAAGGACTTCTTATCTTATCTTATTTATCAGATAGATTTAAATTTGTTAATGTTACAATGACTCCTCCATTCACACACAAGTTAGTCATGGAGTGCCACAAGGCTCTGTCCTTGTATCATACTCTTCACATTACATATGCTCCCTTTAGGCAACATCATCGGAAAGTACCAAGTACACTTCCATTGTTACGCAGACGACACCCAGCTGTACTGGGTGAAGCCTGATGAATCTAATCACTTAGTTCAACTTCAGGAATGTCTCAAGAACATCAAGGCCTGGATGACCCAGAACTGCTTACTTCTAAATTCAGGCAAAACTGATGTCATTGTATTTGGCCCTAAACATGTCACAGAAACACTGTCTTACTTAATTGATTCTTGTTGTTCTGGGTTTGTACCCTCATGGTTGAATGCACTTATTGTAAGTTGCTTTGGATAAAAGCTTCAGCTAAAGGAAAAACATGTAATGTAGTGACCTTGGATGGTCTTAGTTTGGTCCCTAGCTCCACTGTGAGGAACCTTGGAGTTATGTTTGACCAGGACATGTCATTTGACCCACATATAAAACAAGTCTCTAGGACAGCTTTCTTCCACCTGCGAAATATTGTTACTACTAAAAACATCCTGTCTCAGAATGATGCTGAGAAAGTAGTCCATGCATTTGTTAACTCTGGACTGGAATATTGTAATTCTTTATTGTCAGGATGTCCCAGTAAGTCTGTGTAAAGCCTCCAGTTGGTCCAAAATGCTGCAGCACGAGTGAACTAGAAGGAGAGATCATATTACTCCTGTCTTAGCTTCTCTGCGTGTGGCGTGTGTGTGTGTGTGTGGCGTGTGTGCTAACAGGCACCATGCCGGTGGTTGTGGCAGCAGCAGCCGAGTTTGAAAGGCTGACTCGCCGGCACGCCATCAAAATTATCCCCTCAGTGGCTTGTATCCACCCAAGGAGCTCGCGTGGGGCAGCACGAGAAGGCTTTACAAGAGGTTATGGAAGTTCTCCGCAACCTGTCCTCCAACGTGGCACAGATCGGTGGCCGCATGGACCAGCTTTCCACTCACCTAACCACGCTGACGGCTCCTGTCCACGCTCCAGCTCCAGCTCCAGCTCCAGCTCCGGCTCCGGAGGAAGCCAGTAGCCGGCTCCTCTCTTTGCGTCAAGGCTATAACTCGGTGGCTACATATTGGATTGACTTCCGCATTCTCGCAGTCGAGAGCGGGAGGGATGAGAGAGCGCTACAAGGGGTTTTTCTCCGTGGTCTTAGGGAGGAGCTAAGGATGAGCTAGCTGCTCGGGACGAAACCACCTCCCTAGACAAATACATTTCTTTGGCCGTTCGATTAGATAATCGCCTCCGTGAAAGACGCAGGGAGAGATCAGGCAGGGAGAGCCACACCCCTCCCTTGAGTCGGACAATGAGCCCTCACCATCAGGGACCTGCGGACTTTCCTCTTCCACCATCGTCCTCCTGCGTGATTCCTCCGCGGACAGCCTCTTCACCCCTCTGCACTGAGGAACCCATGCAGCTGGGGAGGATGAGGCTCACACCGACAGAATGTCAACGTCGTCACCTCCAGAAGCTCTGTATTTACTGTGGCCAGGACGGTCATCGGGTAGCCCACTGTCCGGCCTTGACAAAATGGCAGGCTCATCAGCCACAGGAGGAGCGCTGGTGAGCCATTCTTCAGTTGTTTCATCTCCTCCCCGCCTGCAGCTCAAAGGTACTGTCTCGTGGTCTCAGGTCTCACTACTTCTTTTAGTCCTTGTTGACTCCGGTGCGGATGACAATTTCATTGACTCGGACTACATTACTCAGTCAAATCTTCCCTCTGAGCCCCTTCCTGAACCCAAGAATGTGTTTGCTCTCGATGGGAGGCTCCTTGCCCGTGTCACTCACCGTACTGTCCCAGTGTCACTTCTGCTTTCTGGTAACCATCACGAAACAATATCACTTTACATTATCCCATCTCCTATTTCTCCGCTAGTGTTAGGTCTCCCTTGGCTTAAACTCCACAATCCACACATAGACTGGTCTACCTCCTCCATTACAAATTGGAGCCTTTTCTGTCACTCTCACTGTTTGCCATTCCCCCCTCGATAGCAACCACACCGTTTCCACCCACGCGATCATTCAAGATTGAATCTTGAATCTTGAATCTTGAATGATCGCACCTCTGTCCCCTCTGAGTATCATAACCTCCAGGAGGTATTTAGTAAAGACCGTGCCTTGTCTCTTCCACCTCACAGACCCTACGATTGTGGTATCGATTTGCTCCCTGGCGCCCCCTATCCGTCCAGCAAGCTTTATAATTTGTCCAAACCCGAAAGGGATGCCATGGAGACATATATCACTGACTCTCTGGCTACCGGTCTTATTCGTCCCTCTTCCTCACCAATGGGGGCAGGAATATTTTTTGTGGATAAGAAGGATAAATCGCTTCGCCCCTGTATTGACTATAGAGGGTTGAATGATATCACTGTAAAAAATAAGTATCCCCTCCCACTCATTGACTCAGCCTTCGGGCCCCTTCATGAAGCGACCATCTTTTCCAAGGACCTCCGCAACGCCTACCATCTGGTTAGACTCAAGGAGGGGGATGAGTGGAAGACTGGTTTTAACACTCCCCTAGGACACTTTGAATACTTGGTCATGCCATTCGGCCTTACAAATGCACCTGCAGTTTTTCAGGCTCTCATCAACGATGTTCTGCGGGATATGCTTAATAGGTTTGTTTTTGTGTATCTCAATGATATTTTGATTTTCTCCCGCAATCTCCAGGATCTTCACATGCAATGACAGAAGAAGACTGAGAAATAGTTTCCCTGTACATGTCACTTATGCTATCCACCGAACATGCTCTATGTTTCCTGGACATATGAGCAGTAAATGATGATTTCACACTGAACGTATTTTTACAACCAGTTACTGGACATGCCATGGGTCGCCCCTCCACTAAATGCTCCTTTAAGTGGGATATAAGTTCTGTCACTGTTTGACATTGGCGCTCACACAGCGGAATGGCACATTTGAAATCTGTAACAACGGCTTTAGAAGTAACAGAGGATGCCGGCTCATTGTGAACCCGATAGAAATGAGCGGGGGTTGTGGCGAAGTGGGCGAGGAGTGGGGGCGCGCATTCAGGCATGAGCAGTAAACTTCGCCGATCTGGCTGCTCTAGTCCAATCAGAATGAATCTCTACTAGTCAGTGAGTGCTTGAAATTCAAACACAGCCGTTTATTTGAGCGGGAATGTAAAATGTACATTGAAATTCATTACTATTACAAAATGTAATGTGATGTCCATGCTCATACCATGACCGCCTAGATCTAAATAGCATCTGTTCAGATTGTTTAGTTGAAAGTACATTAAATTCTGTTTGTAAATTTAGCCTTTGTTTGTAAAGATCTGGAGAGGGGGTGGCTGAGTGTTGTTGATCCAATTTCATTATGAGGTCCGTTAATTCAGTTAGACGTTTCTGTCTTTGTTTATTAGTGAACGAACAGTATGAAATGATATGGCCCCATAAGAATGCCTTTTAACTTTCCCAAATGATACTATAAGTTACATCAGTAGTTATATTTGTTTATATAATAATGTATATAATGTTTTTCAGAAAAATGTCAATCTGTTTGGAATTGTCCTTCATCAGATAACAAGAGAGCATATAGCCGTCATGAGTAAACAGAATTTTGATTCGGAAAACTGAGCTCTAAAACCAGAGGGCTATGATCGGATATAACAATACTATTATACATGCATACTTTGACATTAGATAATAGCTTTTTCTCAACGAAAAAGTAATTGATATCCGAGTATGTTTGATGCATCGGAGAGAAAAAAATTGTATTGTCTGGTTGATGGGAAAAGAAATCGCCACGCATCGACAGCCCGTGAACCCGCAGGATGAACGGGCGCGGTCGGTCCCCCTCACGAGGTACCTGAGCCGTGGCATGATGAGCCCTGTCCAGAATCGGGGGCTCCTCCACGCCATTAGGACCCCCAAGAACGTTGTGTAGAACCCCGGTGATGAACTGTGTAGGATTTCCCTTTTCCAAACCCTCTGGCACTCCTATGATACGTAGATTGCATCGTCCTCCTCTATTTTCCAGATCATCAGTCTTCTCCTGTAGTTTTTTGGCTCAAATTTGCGTATCGCGTCTCCATCGCCTCCAAGCGGGTATCCAAGTCATTCAGCCCTTCGTCATGCTCACATAGTTTGTCACTGCATTCATCTAGGGCAGTTTTTATCAGAGAGATGGCCCGCTTGATCTCTTCACGGAGACCGCTATTCTCTTCTTGAATAACTTCCTTGACAATCTCCCGGAATGCCTGTAGCATGCTAGTGTCCACAGTGTTCTTGCTATAGTAGCCTTAGCCTCTGAGTCGTTAGTCAGCACGGTTTTAGAAGACTTGGGAGGCATTTTTTGTTCCGAAGATTCTACCAAATACTTTGTTGACTCTCAAAATACTATAATGAAATAATTATTTAACCAGGCTATTAACGAATTATAACTCATTTATGTGTCAAAGTTGGGACCTCGTGGTTTACATGTCTAGTCCATCACGCCCTCTGTGTTAAGTTTGACTCCCTGTTCAACGTTACCCAAAAAAAGTTACATAAAAGTTCACGTATATCTTAAATGAACATAGTGCCTCAAAATTCTCATCAAACTATTTCTCGAAACTAATCACTAGTAATTACCATAATAACAAGAAAAGTTTTTATCCTTAAGTGCTTGCTCATTGTGGGAACTGTTGGGTTTCTCTTTAAACTTAAGGTCTTCACCTTATTATGTTATGATTTGGCTCTTAAATTCATTTTTGCCATGGACTTTTGTGTGAAGCACTTTGTAACCTCGTTTAGATAAGTGCTACACAAATAAAGTTATCATTACTATTATTATTATTATGACCCTACTGATATATTGTTAAATATAGGCCTACTCAATTCTAAACAGACACATCATCTGTTTTTTTAAACCCCTCATATTAACATAATTTAGCTGTATTTGTACATATTATCTGTAAAGTATAACATATAAATTTGTAAAATGTAATAGTTTTATTCTGTATAAAAAAATTGTTTTTAACACTGTCGTGTTGTAATTTTAACTGTATTGTATTGCTTTTTGTATTACAGTTTTTCTTTGTTTAAACTACAGTAATCTGTAAATTCTACAAAGAAATATGATTATTTTAGCATATTTTTACCTTAAAATTAACAGTTATGTTACGTTCAGTATTTTACAAAATATTACTGTAAATTAAACCCTGCTTCATTGTTTTTCCATTTACAATATTTTTATGTCATGATTTTACAGCACTTCACTGTTAATTTCACGGACTTTTCTTACAGTGTGTGTCTCCTGTGACCACTTGTGATCGGATCTCAATTCCCCGCTCTACATACAAATGATCATGTTCGTCATTTGTGTTAGTTAAGACCAAACAATGTTGTTTTGAGCCAGTCTGTGTCCGATGCCGTGTGTGTGTGTGTGGTGTGTGTGTGTGTGTGTGTGTGTGTGTGTGTGTGTGTGTGTGTGTGTGTGGACACGAGCTAGCGAAAGAAGGAATATAGAGACAAATCAGGAGAGTCTGAATGAATCTTGTGGAGCTTTGAAAAAAGATTTGACCAATTTAAGGAAAGTATTGATCATTACGTGGTTATCAGAGTTGATATCGTGCCGGTGGTAACAAAAATCAACGAGAAGAGAAAAAACATGTTCGATTCGTAGTGAAACTGCAGCGGCTCAGAGGACGTCAGCTGAGAAGGAAGTCCTTCATATTCTAAAAGAATGTGGACACATCTGAATGCGTTCCCATCTGTACTTAGAGCTGCTGAACCACATGTTAATACCAGGTGTGTACGTGGCCACTGAAAAATTTAAGCTGTTGATGTGAATGCAGCCTCTGGCAATTTGAGCATCATGTTATGACTTAAATCCCCTGTTCTCTCACATCTCTCTGACCTCTGTGTGACACTTCCTTCTTCTTCTTCTCTCTGTGCATCTCCAGTTGGGGCTTCAGGATGACAGCAGGATGTGTGGGTGTGTCTGAGGACAGCAGCAGACAACATCCGTCATGGAGGTGGAAGGCACAGTGGAGCCAGCCTTCGTGGATGTGGACCAGGGCCTGACTCTGGCCTGCATTGCCTTCCTCTGCCTACTGCTTATGGCCATGATCATCCGCTGTGCCAAGGTGATCATGGACCCCTACAGTGCAATCCCCACCTCCACATGGGAGGAACAGCACCTGGACGACTGAAATACTCATATACATATTCATACCATGTATATGTGTTTTCCTCCAGGAAACCATACAAGAAAAAGATTGTTCTTCAAGGTTTCTGTAGTGAGGCTGTGAATCAGAATGAAACCTTGATGACTCCACAAACTATTTCATTCCCAAAAGGCACAAGCAAGCCAAAAATCTGGTTAGTCAAAATATATTGAATATTTGCTTTTTATAGAGAAATTTGTATAATTTTAAAGACTTAAATGATGAAGAAGCACATAAGACTGTACTTCTTCTGTTCAAAAGTTATTTTCCTTGAATACAAATTCAAAAATGTTTCTGCTATAATACGAGTGTGTTGAAGTTGATTTTTATTCTTTTGTTCCTTCAAAAAGGTTCAGTGTGGTACTTAGAGCATTCTGCAGTGGTAAATGTAGAGAAAACCTCTCTGGTACTTCACAGAACTATCCCTTCACAGAGGAGAGAATAACATACAAACAAAAAGGCCTGGGCATGAATCGCACTCATAAGAAATGTCCAGAGGGAGATAATTCTGGGATTCTGTCTGCTGACTAAGCCATTGACGGAGTGACAATATTGTAACTACAGAGTAAAGCACATAAAATTGGCTTTTTGTATCTACGTACCTAGAGGTGTCTTCAGGAGCCCTGGGCCTGTCTTACATTCCTGTTGGACTAAACAATCCCTAATGGCAAGTGGACGCCAGCCTCAACTGACCGCGCTTTCCCTTTATGCCTTGAGAAATCAGCACACGAAGAAGAGAAGTGGCACAACCTGAACCCAAAGTTGTGAAGTAATACACCATAATCAGGCTTTGCTTTTATAACTTCCACAAGACTGGATTATGAAATAAAAAAATGTCAATGTTCCACATGGAGACATCGTATCATGTAAAAATCCATAGTCTGTAATTGTTGGCCTCACCTATTGTTCTAACTGAAAGCATAATTCCAGGTCATTACAACTTGTATCCCTGTAGTTTTGTCATTTAATTGTCAGCATATTCATTGCTGACAGAGCAAAGATCTGAGAACATAAATAACATTAAAAAGTAGTAATACACGTGTCTTTAGCTGTCAGCAAGTGTAACCACATAATAGCACAGTTTAATACTTAGCTGATTACCTGACTGCTCATGTTTATCATGGTGTTTCCAGATCTCAGCTGCTGGTACAATGACCAAAAGAAATGCTCACCAAAGCTACAAAAACAACAACCAAGTTGTAATAAACCATAATCATACAAAGGTTTAGCCATTATGTGTTGACAACATCCTGTACACAGAAACACTGTGTAAGAACATAATGCCACGTTGTGGGTGACTAATTAAGTGATAGTGCACAATTTCTCCACACCTTGTAAGATGAGGTATCCACAAATTCAAGAAACAATCAAGGCCACAATCACTCACATTCAGTGTTGTCATTACATAATGCTTAAACTATAAAAATTATGATTGAGCACATATCAAGTAGAAATGGACCCTCCACTGATTTTTCATGTCAAAATCAGTTTACATGCATTCATGCAGAGTTAACTCCAGTGTCATTTTTGAGCTAGCGGTAAATCCCCAAGCTTTTGTTTCTCCAGGCCGTCTCTGACTGGACAGTAGTTTTATAGTTATGTAAAGGTGAAATGTGTTCCATATTATAAGATAAATTATTCGCTACCAGAGTACTTACTACTAATAGCTGAAATCAATGATTGTATATAAAGATGGCTGACGTGTCTCCACTTTCTCCCACTGTACAAAAATGAAGCCAAAATATCCTGGATATGGGCGCTGCCATCTTTTGCTGATGATGTAATTTGGAGCCAGTCTGCACTGTAGTGATTGTGCAGTGGAGCCATTGTATCAAAGTCCCACCAATACATGTGCTCGACCAATTGCGAGTGAATCTCATTTCACACTGATTTGTATATCATCAAACAACTAATTAAAACCAAACATATCTGACCAAGAACAATCTAAAATTACACATTTTGTACATCAAGTTGTACAATTGGTTCTAAGGCGATTTCTTCTTCTTTGCTTATTTCTCTGATAAAAGGATAGCCCTAGCAGAAATATTAATCTTTGGGGTTGTGAGGCTGTCACAGGAAACACTGCACAGACAAAGGACATTTTTTTTTAAATACAGTAGATATCAGCAAATTCTGGATATAAATGGCTTCACAAAACACAAGCTAAAACCTTTGGAACAGTCCTCACGTTGCCCTGAGCTGAACATCGTTGAAAACTGTGTGTAGGACTCAGACATGCTGTGCATACATGCAACCTAAATATATTTCAGAGCTTGAAATTATCTAATAGGAAGAATAGAAAGACTCTTAGCTGAAATAAAAACAGTGTTCGCCAACTGTGACATCTGCCAAGCGAGGCCATTACAAAATATTGACAGTCGGGTTGGTGCCATCCTTTTAACGTCTTATCACTTAAAAAAAAAAAAAATGTGGAGCTGCCCACTGGCCAAACTTTTATTTTAAAATAAAATAACATTTGTCAGGACACACAGTTTTCACTAATGCAGTCAACTTACCTCTGAAATTCCAGCTGCCATCACGGTCAGAGTCTGAACAGACACTGAACATTAAGTAAGAGGTTCCTATAAAACTGCCGACTGAGTAAACAGCTGAAAAGTGAAACATAAGAGAAACAATATTTCATACATCAATATTTTTTAATAATCACCTTCCTCGTCTTGACAAATTGAATAAACTGCACCACAAGTCAGGTATTGTTCCACCAATGAAGTCCAAAGATGCTACTTGCACAATGGGAAGTGTAGGATCCTGGGTTTTTGAAGTGTGACCCATGGAAGTGTGCAATATCATAGTGTGTTTCCGCTGCTTCAGTTATCATTTTTTTTCATGTGATTCTTACAAGTTCCTTAACTCTATGGAATCACATTATCAGATCTCTGGTGTGTCCCTTTACCTCACACAAGATGTCAGAAAGGAAGCCTTTGTCTATTTATTTTAAACCACTCACAAAGACTTTGTTTGTTTTATAGAGTTGTGACTTTCTCGCAGGACCTGATTGACTTGCTTGAGATTCAGCGTCTGAGTATATGCACTGAGCAGTAATGCTCAGACAATCTATTGCCATTTAGCCTTTACAGTAGCAGTCATGCTTGTTTATGTGTTATTGGCACAGCATGTCCTCTACTGTTGCTATACAAAATGCAAACACACGTGCACACCAACACACTGCTTGTGTTCATAAATCTATAATCTTGTTTGCTTTGCCTGTCTCAGCTATTAGTTTAGAACAAGCTGAGGTGTTCTTTTCGTTGTTGCACTTAAAGGCTCAGTGTCTAAGATTTAGGTGAAAGGGGTTCTCTGTCATGTTTGGAAGGGGAGGATGAGGTGAGGGGTATTCAGCTGCAACATGACACTTCCCCACTTTATGTCACTAAATTCTACACACTGCAACTTTAATTGAATCTGTCTTTGACTTATGTATCTGCACTGAAAGCATTTATCATCTATGAAATGATTGTCAGTTGCATGTTATGAAGTGCCTATGCTTACAGGAATCCACATACAGTACAAGAGCCATTTAGCACAATACTGAGTTCCACATTAGCTCCCGAGTCCCTTTACCACAATTTCCTCAGACAAATAAACATTTGTGTTTTATTTTATTATCTGTTGGAAAAGGCACTTTATGCTTCTTTTAAGCTATGCTTTTTACTTTCATATGCTGGACATCAAGAGAGATGGTGGCAGGGAGTGTGAAAGTCAACAGTTTATTGACACGCTCGGCTTAAAATCTGTGGAGTGGAGGTTTTGAAATAAACTCCTGTTTCATATGCTGTAAAACGATGAGGGTGAAGCATGCTTCAGAGTTCAGCAGTAGCACAGAGTGAGGGAGAAGAACATCCACTGAGCATAGCTGCACCGCGCAGTCTTTTATCCACACCACTGATTTTATGCTCCAGTTCTGTTTGTGCATATATATATATATATATATAGTAGGCTTACAATCAAAATTTTATCAAATGCCGTTAATTTGCAGACTTTGTCTTTGCATATACAAAGAAACTAGTGCACCTCTCAGACCCGGCCATTATCATTATCTCATATATCTCAGCTTATCATTGTTTTGCATGAGCTCCATTTGGGGGTGAGGAAAAACACAGGCTTAGTGAGGATGAAGCACTGAAACAGAAAATAAAATATTCTAACTTGTTGGGGTAGTAAAATGATTAAGCAGAATAGAGTACAGCTGCAAACCTGCATCTGTGACTAAATGAACAAACACAGCAGGAACTAAGACCACAATGGAGCCATAACTGAGCCATGCGTGCAGCCATGTTGTAAGTGTGAACTAGCTGGGTTCAGTGGATGTGAGGCATAGTAGAAGCCAGTGCTGCTTCTGCAGACTTTGCTCAGCCTCCCAGCATCTAGCAAATAGCAGCACATGTATGAACAAGGTGACTGACTGAGTCCGAATTTGTTTCACTCTTTGAGGTGCCTCACATCTAAAAAAGACTGGACAGCAGTGCAATAAAGATGATTGTAAATTATGTACCTGCCATTTTGTGTGCTTTATAAGTGACACATAAAGGAAAATAGGCCCACATCAGTTTAGAGATGTAATTGGGTCACACTAAAGGCCTGATGAAATATCATCCAGAGTTAATCCACGGGGAACCGTCTGCCAGCCCCAAGGCCAATTTCATCAACGTCTGTCTGGCATTATTGGCTAAATAGTAGAGAGATGGAATCTCTAGGGGAGCTCAGAGTCAAGGGTGTATCCTGCACATTCAACCACTCACAGGGCTTTGAAGGTCTTGTTCATGGTACACACAGTAAATTATCATAATGAGGTCGGAACTATATTGTGAGAATGTAAAATAGTGATTTAATTTGCTGTGGGTGTTAAATTATGTCCTGTCTCTCTCCTGCCTTTCACCTTGGCTCAGTGCTGGCATCCTCCTCTCTGCTCCTGCCCTGTTTCTAAGAAAAGGTCGGCCTTCCTCTCATGTAGAGCATACTTTTGGGGGCGCAGGGCAACGTTAACCACATTCAGTATGCATCTAGCTGTGTGAGTGTTCCCTGCTAAAAGCTCTCTGGTATTTACATCTTGCTTCAAATTCAGCATGAGAGTATTTCACATCAAATCCTGGTCTTTTTATGCTATCTCTTTGTTTGTATCAGGACAAGCAGTTGTGACTTATTATACTGCCAGTGTAATGAGGGGCAATGTGAATATTTTATTTCTATATCTTTTTTTATTTTACTGTCACTGTTATAAATAAATGAAGGGTTCACATGGAGAGAGCTATTTGGGGGGCCACAGAGAACTGAACTATTTATGGAGAAAAATAGCAACATCTAAGGTTATAGCTAAAGTTCGGTTTAATTAATACTACGGTATACAATGGAGTTTAAAAGTCTTAGACCACCTCCCCTTTCATCTGAATTCGTAAACTCACTATCCCGGTGGGCCTGAAGTGGCATTTATGGAAAGGTTTTAGACAATATTGTAAAAATAATCAAGTGAACATTTAAGATATCAAATTAAGTAAACCTGTTGTAGAGCTCAGTGTAGACTGATAAATCATCTGTCACCTGGTGAAAGATGAGTCTAGTAGTATGTGTTCTTGCTGTGAAGACCAGGTGAGACTGATGACTGTGGTCCTATTCATTTTGTTGTTGTATGGGAGTAAATTATTTTTGTCTTTTCAAGTTGCTTAGGACAATAAATCAAAAATGTCTCTGAAACACTAGGATTGTAGCTCGTCATTTTCACTGGAGAACATCAAGATCAATTCTCAATTTTATTTCAAGGGTCTTTTCCTCTGCAAAAGGACAGATGAAAACATGATTTAGTGAATGGTTTGGTAAGTAATAAATCACTCACAATCGTACCTTACTACAATCACAGTGGCAAAGCAGTACAGAAAGATGTGTGTGTAAAAGAGAGAGAAAGATTTTTTAAAAACACTATAAGATATTTTCATTGTTACAAACTGAATGTCTCAATAAAGTGCTGATGCAAATAAAATCCAATAAATCAGATAAAGAGTGTGGAAAAAACAGCTGATTGTTAGTAACAGTGCAGATGATATTAAAACACCAGGATTTTTTAAAAGACTCGAGATCAGAGACATGTTTGTTAAAATTGAACATGAGTCGGAGTCTTACCCTGAGGTTTGTCACCCACACTGCCATTGCTTCCTGCCCTTCTCTATTCTGTTTTTCCTGCTTATGTAAATTGCCAGTTTGGCTTCACCTGAGAGGAAGTTGAGGAGCTGCCACTTTAACTCCTTGTTTAATTTGTTGTATGCAGATCCCATGATAAAAACCATCTCAGTAGAAATAACGTTAAAAAGACTAGAAAACGTTAAAAGAGAGAAGAGACTTGTCAGTCTCTTGCACTCTGTAAAAACATGATGAACGGCCTCACGCACATCGCAAAAAGGGCAATTGTTAAGAACTGAGGGATTAAGAACAGAAATAAAAGTGTTGAAAGCAACGGCACGGTGTAAAATTCTCCACCGGTGATCGCCAGTCCATTTTTTGAGGGGAGGTTTATATAAAATCCTTCACTGTGGGTTGGGTCCATTTTCGCCCCACCTCTTAGACCACACGGTGGGCAGCCTGTTGCTCAGTCCGGACTGGTGGATGCTCTTCACACAGTTTCTGTAGATTGTCTCTTTTTTTGCTCTGTTGACCCTACACAGAGGGTTTGTGTGTGTTTGCTACAGTGAGTAGGGGGCCGGTCTTCTCCCCCAACCCTGGGCTCAGGGTAGGGGTCTGCAGCATCAGGTTCAGCTTCTTTGTTGTGGTAGGCTATCAGGAGGCTCTGCTCTTTTCCAGAGAGCCTCTGGGTCAAGAGCTCCAGGATCCTCTCGGCTGACGTCCAGTCTGGCTCCGTTAATTAGTGGTTCTCTCAACAACCAGTGCAGAGAGTTGGCTTTTGGGCACCTTTTATGGTAAAAAAAGGGCCCATGATTTAAAAACACCTTGATAAAAAGGAGGCAACCCACTTAATTTTAGAAATGTATTCACAAATCACAATTTGTCTCATGGGGCTTAGCTATGCTAACACCATGTTGGGACCTGGTATTTGTGAACTACAGTTCGGCCTACATATGTAGTCAAATCCTGAGCACATTTTTCTTTGTTCTGGAGACAAACCAGAGCAGCCAGAACTGTCTCCCAAGGTGCTTCAACTTCACACAGAGGTGTGAAAACTGCCCGGGGACACAAGTTTCAACCACTATTGGTCACTCTGGGCCCCATGACCCATGAGGTCACCAGGCAAATATAAGCCCAGTTCTCCCTTCCTCCTTTCTCTTTCTACGCAACTCTCCGAGAGGAGAAGTGTGGCTGTCCAGCTCACTTTCTCACTCTTTCGACTCAGCATCTCTTCTACTCAACTCTCCGAGAGGAGGTCACCTCTCTTTCTGCTCAACTTCAATGGAGGAGGGGTGCAGCTTTCCACTCACCCAGCGAGGGAATCTTCCTCCCTACCCAAGCTCTACCAACCTTCAAGCAGGCCTGTCTGGAGCAGACTGCTGAAACCTTCCAAAAGGCAGCGACGCGAGAGCCTGCCTAAGAACCAGCAAATGAGCTGCATCACACATCAGAACCACAACAACAGGAGCCACAAACCAGCAAGACGACTTCACTGGACTTCGAACAGCACATCAACCTTTTGTTTGCTGTTATCTTCAGAGTGGCCAGCCGCCATTTTGAAAGCACACTCACTCACACAGACACACACGCATACTCACATACACATATTTATATAGTAAATACACCTTTAGTAATTTGTTTTTATACTTTATCTTCATAATAAATGTTTTTTTCACAAAAGTTGTTTACATTAATGTTGCATAAGTGTGAATTTTGCCAACCTCTACACTGTCAAGAACTTTATATCCTTCAACTTTGCTATCTATCTATATGGTAATTTTGGTTATAGTTATTAATTTAATTGTTAATCAGAGTTCCAAATTTGTAGTTAGTACTTTCATGAGACTTAATCAATAAATTGGCTATCTTTTCCCTTCCTTTGAAGGGTGGTGCCCCGAGGTAACATTAATCAATTAAAGTTATTATTTAATATTCAATATTTGTTCTGATAACCAAATTTATTGAATGCCGAAAGGCATACCATTTAGTGGTGTCACGTTTAATGTATCAATTGCACAACACATGCTCAAAACTTCTCCCTTTGAGAAGCTCTAAAACTCTGGGCTAATGTGGAAGGCTGACATCTGTAGCAGAGTTGATGTTTTTAATTGAAATGATGATCTCTCTTGTACAATGATGAGTGTGACTTTAACTCTACCAGACTCTTGTCAATTTTATTGTGCTTTTATTTGTTGAAGCATCGAAGAAAAAACAAAAGGGAATGTGGGTAAAACACAAACATGGTATGTGTGTTTTCATTGATTAGATATTACTTTAAAGTGTCCACAAGTATATAACAATGTATATAACTAGTTTGCATTCAGTGCAGCTGGGACTAAAGACACCAGCATCTGATGGGCACAGAGAGTCAACAGAAAAACAAAAGACACAGATGTTTATTATTTCATTATAAATCAAGAGCCAACACAAAACATCAATAATGCTGATCCTGTTACAGCAGTAACACTGATGTGGGAGAATCACTTAACGGCAATACAACTCTACAGAGCATACAATGAACTGATAGCTCAGCATGTGTGTATGATGAATTGGTTGATGTCTATAGGGCTAGATATCAGCACAGGTTTCAATTTTATCCTTAATGATGCAATCATATGTCAATGCCAATGTTGGGCTTCTCAGAATTTGCCCTAACAAAACCTATTTTACATCCATCAAGGGAATAATTTGTTGGCAAATACAAAATAACTAAAACATGTTATTCAATATTTTTTTTATTTTAGGTCTACAGGCGCAACAATTTTGAGTAGAATCATAATAAAAAAAAGGTTAGGTATTACAAAAGGTGTCATCATCAGCATATTCTTAAAAAGAAATACTGTCTTATACAGCTACTAGTGGACTGCACGTGGACTTGAATGTATTCTGTGAGGTCTGCTCACTAATTCTATTTTGTGTTGACAAGCCATCAGCCTGATATCTGCAGGTAGCTGCAGGCCAGGGTTAAATACGGCAGGCATGGTCTAAGTCCACACAGACAACATTTCTTCAACAAACAAACCAAAAGCTCAGTTCAGGGTGTTTATTTTTCAGTCCTTTTAAAACCTCTAGGTCTGTTACATCCTGTTCTGTTGTGACTGAGAGTGATTCATGTTCCACAAATTCGACACCTTACATTTAGCCTAGATGTATGTATTTACTGAGATAAGGCGCAAATGCAAAGATCAGTCACGGTAGGAATTTAAGTTGGATCATTCATATAAAAAAAATCCCAATCAAATGGAAAGTCTCCCAGCCCAAGTCACGAGGATCAAAGCTCAGAGAGATGCTGTAGTTGTGTTAGTTTGGGTCTTCCAGTATTTATGCTCTATAAAAGGATGTGAAAACACATGAGTAACAATATGAGTGTTTCACTGTTGCAGGGCTTGCACGATGGTTCCCACACAGGGTCCAAAGCCCACCCTGTATCCATCTCCTTGACAGTGACCTACACAGAGGAAGATATTGAAAGTTGTAATAATAAGAAACATGGGATCATGGACATTCATTTTGGGGATTTCTTTTCCTACTTTTTAAATCATAGTGGATAGTTTCCTCAGAGATGAGATTTCAAATAAAAATGTAGCCACAAGCAGCAATGAGCGGATTCGAGCCTTAATTTGCTCAATAGGAAGGCAGCTAAACGGCAAATATTTAAAGAGTTATGAACAATTTACGCCAAGCCCTGCCCTTGGCAAAAGTTTATGGTTAATAACAGCTATGTTTTTTGACCAATCCCAATCATATATGAAAGAAATGTGTATCTCAGTCTCACAATGCTTTATATCGAAGTTGGTGTTGATTGGATAAAAAAATCAAAAGGAGATGTGATATTACGTTTTTTTAATTTATGGTCCAAGAGGCTTTTTTGTTGAACACCTTGAGCTGGACTTGTGTGAAATTTCAAATCAATCGGACAAACTATATGAGGGCGTGGCCTGTCAAAGGAAATGGTGTACGCAAAAGAAAATTCCGATTTAAAAAACCATGCGCACGCACACCTGCACGCAAGGTTCACTTTATAAATCACAGTCCACCTGGAAATGTTCGTACTTGGATCTGGCTCATATCCGGCCCCATCAACCATAAATGGTCAATGCAAAGCACCTCATGAATATTAAATTATGCTGCTGACCAATGGGTTTCCACCGTGAGTCATGACAGTCACAGCATCAAGCGATGAGAAGAGGAAGTGAAACTGTCTTTCTGACATCAAATTGTTTGTTAGTGAGGTGGAGGTGAAGAGCGATTTTATTGTACAGCAGTGATGTCATTAATAAAGAAAATACACTGACTCACTGCTGCAAATACAGTGAATGAGAGTGTAGACGATAGAATGAACGGAGCATGAAATAAAACAAATCCAATTCAAAGGTGGAGGCAAAGAAAACACTTTCAGAATGTGGGGGTACTTGTCGTATCTCATGTTTTAATCATCCAAAACTGCAGAATTATTAAATTCAGAGACAGCTGATATGTCCCAAATCTATAGAATTTAACAGAATTATTATATGCTTGTATTGTACTGGGATGGTTCGATCTGTGTGATACTGGACTCAGTTCAGCTCAGAGATCACAGATCGTCATGGGATAAAAACTCTTTGCGATCGCTGAACCCTTGTTTCAGCCTCATCCTTCCATTCGCGTGCATCCTTCACGCAGCATTGCGCCAGATTGTCACCACAGTATTTATATATTTAGAGGAATCGGACCCATTACCTCACATCAGTGAATCCTAACCTCCACTCTGGGATATTATTTGGAAAGTGAATAGTTTTTCTTTATTTTTTGCTCTGAGCACTATGTGCGCCTGATGGCACAGTGACGTTCACTGCAGCGATTTTACAGACATTCTTCCTAGATGATACATGCAAAGTGTGATATTAAAGTGAAGATATTATTAAATCTATTAATGACTTGGCTCTGCAACTGCTGTTTATTAGTAACTGAAAGTAAGGTTCGTATGTAACAGTTTTGTCGCACAAGCACAAATAACACTGTTGGTTTTGTGTTAATGATGAAGTGGATCAATAATCTGCTTCAGTTCACCTCCTCACATCTGCATCATCATTTTCCGGTCTACAAAACGTTCGTAAGCATGGGTCAGAGTTGGCGTGGAAATGCGCAAACTTTCCCGTCAAGTTTGTTTTTATAAATCCCAACGTTTGCCTGAGAAGTGGCGTACGCACGTTTCAGGCTCTGTTTTGTGTGTACGCAACGGTTATAAATGAGACCCCTGGCCCTTCAAGCCTCTAACCCTAAAAATAACACGATGAGGGGTTATTATACAGCCTATGAAAACAGTTTCAGTAGCTGTAAAAGAAGCATTTTAAAGTCTGAGAACATCATCTCAGTGATTCTCTGCTTTGGTTTGATAATATAGTTTTGAGAGGCAGTTTTTAAAAAGCACCAGTTTTAATGTTTCCCGGCTGCTGTGCAGAAGCTTGAGTCTGACCTGTGATGGTGACTTCATCTCCATCCTTCAGGAAGGTTCGACTCTCTCCTCCTCCCAGATTGATACTCTTAGATCCCCTCCATGAAAGCTCCAGCATGGAGCCAAAATTCTCTGCGTCCTGTTGGGTGATAGAGCATTTTACATTACAAATATACTGCCCACAGAAAACACAGGACAGAGGTCGACCAAAATTCTTCCTTTGATATATACGTGTTTATGAAAATGCAGGAAACTGGTCAAATTGCAGCTTTGAAATATAAAACCCTGGTGTGTATTTCATTACTGCAGCTTTTGAAATTGAAATTTAGTTCCACAAAAAATATAGATGACCTTAGAAGTACAAGTTGCTGTTGTTTTTTACAGGAGGAAAAAGGGAAAAGGTAAGAGACAGAGACAATACAAAAACAAATGGTCTGACTTAATCATGGTGCCTCAGGGTAGTCTTACAACATTTCCAATAGAATAAACAGTTTCACCCACTGATCTTACAATAAATGCAGACTTACAGGTCCACTGATAGTTCCAGAAGCCATCAGGTCTCCTGCTCTGACATTGCAGCCATTGACTGTGTGATGAGTGAGCTGCTGTTTCATGGTCCAGTACATGTACTAGAGGCCGGGAGAGAGAGAGTGAGACAAACAGACTTATGACCTCTAGCAACAAGCTGTGACCAGAGGTTCTGAGGTCAAAGCAAAGACAACTATGACACTGATTAGTGTGCATACCTCTGCCAAGGTCCGACAGTCTCCTTCTCTAAGCTGCACCATATTTCACACATAAGCCTCCTAAACATGTCTGAATTATTACCTCTGCCAAGGAGGTCATGTTTCCCCCATCCATTGGTTTGTTGGACAAGATTACCCCAAAACAACTGAACAGATTTCCACAAAACTTGGTGAAAGGATGTGGTACGCTGTGGGAACCAATTCAATTGTTTTGTGAAGATCAGTATTTTTATCATGTTTTTAATCACAGTGATGTACGCTTAAGTGTTGTTTGGTTTTAATTACTTATTTGATGCTATAAAGATGGTGAAACAGCTGAGACTGATTGGTTGCGATTGGTTGAGCGTGTATCCACAGGCACTACTATGCAGACTCTGACTCCAAATGACATTAAAAGCACAAGATGGCTGCACCCTATCTGGGATATTTTGGCTTCACTTTACTTTTTACAATTGGAATCCATCTTTATATTCAGTATGTGGTCGGTCACCTAACTTCAAGAGCAACATATTTCCAGTTGTAATGATATTGATAATGTCCTTTTATTTTCACTGTGAGCATGTCCCTGCGTGTGCGTCCCTATGCGTAACATATACATGTATTGGTGTACTGTACTGTTGGTGTTATGTGTTAAATAGTTTGTAAATTGAACTTTAAAATCTGTGATATCTTCATAATTGTCTGCTTCCACAACAGACGTTATATCTGCGGGGCCATACAAATACCTGTAGACTATTACCAGAAGGTCACAGTCACAACCACTACAAAACACGGTGCAACTGACATGTATAATACTAAGAAAACACCTTTTTATTCGGTCTGATTTACTTTACACGTGGATCAGACTCAGTATTATTCTTACCTTAAAGTTTGAATTGCAGATGGCTGCTGATTCTGCCATGCCCTGTCCTAAAAATGGAAATAACAAAAATTACAAGCACTTCATGACATAACAAATGTACAGTGCTCCTGACATGAAACAGTGAGATATAGTGGAAGCTGAATTAAGGCTTTGCACATGATTACTACCACTTCTACTCCAGTACATTTCAAAGGGAAAAGTTGTACTTTTTATTCCACTGTATTCATCTGAAAGCTCAACCTGCTAAACATGTGGTATTGCAGTAAAACTGATTATTATTGTTTTACCGATTATAAAATATACAAAATTAAAAAACTGGCAGAGGCTATGCTTCTCCAAAATGAGTACTTTTTTTGGTATATTTTGAAAATGACACATATGTGATCTTGCTTATTAGAATGTTGGATGCATTTAGAAGCCCCATTATGCTGCATACTAAATCCACACATTTTTTTGGGGGAGGGATGGAAAACCCCCTGAGATGTTAGTGGAAAGTTCAGGTGGTAAAATATTAAGCAACATTAGAGAGGGGTGGAGAAAGTGATACACAAAGAGAGAAGTGTGGAGAGCGAGACATAAACAGAACTTAATGACTACTCATTACCATGGATCACCTCAGGGCTTTTACTGCTAAGCAGTGTGTGTGTGTGTGTGTGTGTGTGTTTGTTTGGCTGCACAAGTACAAAGTGAAACCATTACATTACATTAGATTATAATCCCTTCGTGCACTGTACCTTTGAGGGACACAAACAGGTTAATGTTGAAAATGTAAGGATCGTGGTGTTGAAGATAGGGGAGGGGCTCTGGATCCTGCAGATATGAGAAACAGACACCAAATATTTAAAATTAATAAAAAAAGAATACAGCCTCATGGGAAGCTCTAATGTTCACGACTCACACTCACACCAAAATGCAGAGAACAAACTGAAGGTTTATGATTAAATCCAAACCTGATGGTGCACAAGTGTTCCTGGTCTCTCTCTCCTGCTCATTGTGGGAACTGTTGAGTTTCTCTATAATTTTTAAGGTCTTGACCTTTTATGTAAAGTGCTTTGAGATAATGTATATTATGATTTGGGGTAATACTAATAAAATTGAATTGAATAGTGAGACATACAATGTTATGTTTGTACTAAGGGTGGCACCAGAGGAAAAGCCTTACGCTGTAAATCAGGTCCAGACAAGAGTTAGTAGAATCAACTTAAATATACTCTGTTGCATTTACTTTTAATGTCCAAGTGTAGTTTCAATGCAGCACAAGTGTGACAACCAATATGCTCTGTCAAGCTACGGTCTTCGTCCATATTTTCACTCCCATTGTTTTCATTTCCAACTGTCATTCAAAGCAAGCTGTGGCCAGAACTTAAATGTTTCTATCTACACTGTTTTATGGTCATTGATTATAACTAGTTTTTAGTACAGCTTGCATCAAAATGTTAAACTGCTAAATCTCTCTCATAATGTAAATATCAAAGCCGCACTAACTGTGTGTGTTCGACAAAACTGACATCTAATCTACTACAGAAAACATACACATTATCAAAGGCACTTCCTGATTAAAGGTCACGTGATTATATTTCTAATTTAATATTAGGAATTCTGTTCTGAAGTCAAATTATACGTAGAGAAAACTACATGTGAACTTGTTTTGACCCAGATAATAATGTGTCAGCTTCTTTTATTACCTGTGAGTGAGAATCATACAAAAAACAATGGATAGAAGAGCTATTGATAATTCTGGATATCATTAAGGTTTGTTAAAACAACTTCATCACAAAAATCTCAAATGTAAAAGTCCTATTGCAAAACTAGAATTAGTGGCTAAAATGTGATACCTCTAACAACCAAGTGGAAGTTTACATCTATGGCTGTCCAAACTCATATGTATGTAAATGTGTTAAATTCTTTCATTCTTTAGTTATAGCTGAAATTATGATTTGTGTATGTTTGTAATGAAATGCACACCCGCAATTATTTTTTCAAGAATTTCTTTTGGGGGCATTTAGCCTGTATTGACAGGACAGTAAGTGTAGAATAGGGAGAGAGAATGAGGGAAGACATGCAGTCGGTGGCCACAAGTTTGAAATTTGAAGAAATTTCCTCAAAGCAATCCTGAGATATCACAAAAAATTGAATTTGTAAAATCAAAGCAACCTTGACGTGGATCTACATTATGGTGTGGTACAGAACCTAATATAGTGACTGTTTACTGGTGTATAAGTTGTGACCCTTGCACTAACCTGGATAGGGTTGTGCTCTGCGAAAGGTAACAGTGCCTCCATGGGGACGACCCAAGGTGAGATTGTTGTCCCAAAGCTCTTGCCCAAGAATGGACCCAGAGGAACATACTCCCATGCCTGAATGTCTCTGGCTGATAAGAAACAAAAACATTACGGCAGAAGGTTATTGTGACAAGAGCAGGGAAAAGTTTGGTATCACAGAAAAAAAACAGAATCTAAACTAATAATTGGTATTAAAAAAATATATACTTGAGTAAAGTATTTGATTAAACGTATTGACTTACATCCCAGTATTCTCACATAAATTACCTCAGGGGTTAAATTAAATACTTTGATGTTAGCATCTTCAAGCCTGTGCTAATGAAGCACCAGCGAGATAATCTTCAACTGCAGGAGCTTTAATGCTCGTCTGCTGTGCTCACGCACGGGTCACTGACTCCCCTAACCCACTGTGATCCTCTAACAAGTGACTCTACAGTTAAACTGCTGTGCACCACCGAAAGCAGAGCGGAGGAGGGGGGGCACATTTAATTTAGCATGTAGCTGCTGTAACACAATAATTTCCCAAATTGGGATCAATAAAGTACATCTATCTATCTATCTATCTATCTATCTACCTACGTAGTTGCCTGGTAGAAACTTTGGACAGCTAATGTTCCTAGAGAGCTTGTGGGAAACTGCACAAACTGCTTTTTTCTGATGTATATATTTGCCGTTAATATATTTATAAAAATGTATGCAAAGAATTATAACAAAATAAACCTGACATGATATATAAAATGCTATATATTTATTTCTATATGTATAACACATTATGGAAGGTTTGAAATAATAAGTTGTACTCTAATTTTGGCTTTTAAGACTATTTTATTTTTATTCACCCTCAAAGAAACAAACAGTCCTCTGGCTGTTTCATATTTTTCTGCTCTCTCGCTGTCACTGTGTATTGTCTTTGAGCCATTGCTGCTCTCAGACATCTCTAGCGTCAAATCACTCCACTTCTGACTTCACACATTTCCCCGCTCCAACCAGACTGTGGATGAATTATGCAGGTGGGATAAGGAGTTGGGGTTTTCTGACGGGGCCTGAGGCTAAATGAAAAACTATTCAATTCCACTAGGGTTTTTCTCTGATCACAAAAAATTAGTGTCATGACTTTGAATATTAGATAATGAGTTTCTGACAATTTTCTTGGACATTTTGCTTGTGTTTAGTTTATGGACTTTTACCTGTGTTTAAGTTGGTGTTCAGAATTTTCTCCCTGAGTTCTCAGTTTAATTTTGAAGTTTTTACTCCTCATGTGTCTCTAGCTTAACTTCCTGTCTTTGTGCTGTTTCCCACCCTTGTGGTCGTCTGTACCTGTTCCTCATGTGTTCAATTATCTTTGCCTCCCCTGTGTATACAAGTCTCTGTGCTTCTTTATCAGTTCGTCTATTTCACACGTTAGAGCAAAAAAGTTCCACGACAATCCAACGATGACTCTCTTTTCCTGTGTCTTCTTCATGTTCCCAGTGTCTTCTTGTTCCAAGTGTTTTCTATGTTTTATGTCCAACATTATGGTTACCAGGGTTGTATCCATCTATGAGGTTTACTGTGCGTCTACTTCATGGCCATAACTATAAGACCTATGAGAACGTTTGACATGTGAAGATGAAGATGGCTCCTCAGTTATTTTAATCTTTTCATTGCATAATCTTAGGCATTTTAAAGCAATACTGTAAAATCCATGCTCTACATATACTGTATGTATAAATTAAATTACAATTGGCATTAAGTCATGTTTAACACATGAAGTGACAGAGGAACTGGAGGGTAAATCCCCCAAGAATGTTTTCAAAGCACAGATAAAAAAATGGTAGGGTCGCCCTAATAATGAATTATTACAGAGGAAACTGTTTGTCATGCTGTGGTATCACAGTTCAGCCATAAGGAAGGGATATTAGAGAGAATGACAGTCAGAGAGCAACAGCACCATGTACGTCTCCTCCAGAGATTTCCAGCCCAATCAATAATACATCCAGTATTTCCACTCATGTTTCGATGAGGACTGCCTCGGCCACTTCCTCTGAAACATTTTCCATCTGCCTAAATCTGAAGCGACTGCATCAACCTGTATAATGCAGAGCTAAATAAAAGACCAAGTGTGTTTGTAAGTGAAAGTGTCCCTGCTCATGAGTGTTCTGGCAGTGATTTACCATCAGCGTCATCACAGAACCAGTTCAGACATCAGACCAGTCAACACAAACTTTACTGATATGAACACATTTGGTTTATTATTAAACACCTAAACATTCTTACCTTCTACTGAGCTCTGTCTAATATAAAAGGCCAAAAGTTCCTCTGAAGCTACAAATCTTCTCCAAATCACTGTACATGTTTAGAAACTATTCATATGAGGGCCCATGATAGTTCATATCATGATGCTGCTGGTGTCATATGTTTTGCAGAGGCTCTTACCACTCCAGTCATTCATCAGTACCATGCCAAAGATGTGTTCATGGGCTTTCTGGATGGGAATGGGCTCCCCAAGCTGATTCCCTCCTCCAACAAAGAAGGCCTTATCCGAGAACAGAAGCAATTTAAAATATAACAGTGAAAAACTGCTAAGCTATTGTGGATCAATATGGATCACGAAGGCAACTCAGGCCTTTTTTTCAAGCATGTAATTATAATACTTATTATAATACTAAAAAATAAATACAGGTGATGATATAAAATAAACACTGTAATCACCATCTCCAGCTCAATGTCCAACTGCTTAGACGGCCCAAACACTGGAGGTTTCGCTAGCAGACAGGAAAAAAGGAAAACACGGTTATCACTGTGTACTTATATCAACCAAAATCTGTTCAATAGTCACATCCTCTAAAATTATTTTTAAATTTGCCAACAAAAATGGTACACTGCTCACTTTAGGGGCTGAATCTGGACTAATTAAATGTTTGGGTAGTTCAAGGCCAAGCAGTGAACACAACAATGACAGACAGTATCACACTATCTGACTCCAGGTGTGTTTTGTGGTGACATGATCACACACAAACTGACAACACCCACATAGAGAGCCAAACCAAAATGATGGTCTTGTAACTAGATTTTGACAGAAAAATTTGATGTAATAGAAATAGCTGCAATAATCAATATCCATATATTTACACTAGATCAAATGATGCTGTATAATGTGAAAGGTGTACTCAATACTGATTAACCCATAGGGATTCATCCCCAACTATATAGTTCCTCTCAGCTCTACTGAGGGTTCAGCATCTTTCAGCTCATTGTTTTGGTTGTTTGAGCAGCAGCAGGTTGTCTGTCAGAAGGCACTGATAAGAGATACATGCCCATCAACAAACATAAGCATCTTACTCTGGTCAGGTCTCATCTGGCCTGAGGGGCGGCGAATTGGGGTCCCAGAAACAACCACGGATGACGCTCTGCCATGGTACCCCACTGGAAGCCTCAGCCTGCACACACAATGGCCAGGTTACGACAGCAGTGACCAAAATGGGAAAATCAAGTTCAGTTTGTGCTTGGACTGTGTTGACCTATGTATATAAAATATGCTCTCAATTGTAAATACTTAGCTTCAGTTTATGTGGAAGCAGGTGATATGTGATGACAGTCAATAAGAGATGCTGTAAATGGCACGTGATCTGTGTGTGACGCGATCAATAAAGTTTTCCTGGTCTAGCACTGGGTGTGGATGAAGAACACTGTCGCAAACTTGCTCTTTTAACAGGCTGCTGTGCCTACAGATCAGTGTTAGTCTACAAATTGTGCATATATGAATGAGAATTCACAGACTAGGGATGATATTTAATTGCAGCAGTAATTATGTTGTTATAGACCTACAGGCATTTAGAAATGTATAATGAAGGGTAATTTGTTAAACCGTTCAGTTACATTTTTAAGGATGATGAGCAGAGATTAAAAAGGGGGACTATGTGAGATGTCTCTGCTCTGCCCAGGTGATATCTGGGAAGTGAAGTACAGAAAAGCAACAGCAATGAGAGCTATTAAGTCAACAAACTGTACAGACAATGGTACCCTCAACAAGGATACAGATGCAAGTCTGACACTGAAAGACTGAATCGTCTGGTGGCTGGTCGGACAAATGGCAGAGGGGTATATTGAACAGGGAGTGCTTCATCCAACACAAACACTTCTCACGCTGCCACACGCTCAGTGGCTGCAGTGATGAGCAGCTGCCTTCTGGGCCCCAAAATCACACTGAGCTGAAGCTCACTAAAGAGCTCTGTAAAGCAGAGGGGCGCTGCAGACTGTTCATGAAGGTTCACTGGGGGTTCATTACTTTTTACACTGACACAAAATGTTCACATTGTCAATTGATGGTGCATGGTTAATGTAAATATATAGATTTATTAGAGCTAGTTTAAAACATGAAAAGAACCATCAAACACATCAGTCGGATCAATTTCTTCTTATCATTTCCCTATTGGTCTCCCTTTTTAAACGGAAGGATTCAAATACATGTGGTCCATCGCTAAAAACTATTTTGCCCCCTTTAAATCGGACATGAGTCTTACAGGCAGGATGTACAACCTGCCAATCAGCTGCTAAACCAAAGTGTTTACAAAGAGACAGAGATGCCTCAGCCACCTTAGCACTCCCGCCATGTGGGACGCGGATTAAATAAAGGCTGTCTGTGCTGCAGGAGATACTGCTGGAAATGTGATGTGAACTCCACCACAGCAAGCATTCTCAACGTGTGGTGCAGTAATTCTTTTCAGTTTTGGAGAATGGCCAGCACACGCTCCCAGGGCCCTGTTTCAGCGTTTAAATGCACATTGATGCTCTTGAGGCCCAAATCAATTATAACTGTTTTCAGAGTGCCAGTTTTCTCAGTATCTATCCCAGCATGGAGGCCTCCTGGTGAGCTTTAAGTTTACCTCCATGTCTAACAGCTTGTTTGAGTGAGAGTGTACCAGTTTGGCATCAGAGCGTTCTCCTTTCCCCGGAACATAATGCCGACGTTGGTGGCGTGATCTCTGGAGGAGTAGAAGTCAGTGTAATCGCCTGTGAAAAATACAGAGGGAGACGAACTGAAACATACACATTTACCCCCTGGACCTTATCAGCACAAACCTGAATAACGGAGCGGAGTCAAAGGAAACAGAATTGTGGTATGTGGTTAAACAGCGCCCCCTTGTGCCTCAAATCCACATAACTATGTGTCATTGTGTCTTCCTATATGATGTACAAAAGAATAAAATAGGACATGGTAGATCTTGTATGTCTCTGTGCACAAAACCAAGTCATTAAGGAAATGATTTTCCCAGTTTAGCAAAGACAAACTTATATTCCAGCCCTGTGTTGTGTCATGACTTCCTGTTATTCCAATAAGCTCCGCCAAAATAATAAAATAAAATAAATAAATAATAATCAGATGATTAGAGCAGGCTGTAGCCAGAGCTGCAAAACCCAGTTCCCAACATCTGCAAGTTTTTTCTGTGAGCACATTTTTACTTTTTGTTATTATTATAAAGAGTTGAATTGTAATATAAAATAATCAAAATGAGGGGAACACTGGAAATTAGGAGAGGATGGGAGGAGAGTGTCCCCGGTCCTTTTGGAAGTGACGCCCTTGGCAGCTGTTGACATTAACACATACTGACAGTTCACAGAAATGTCAAACAATCTCTCTCCAAAGGTGAGACACGTCGTGACATTAAAGACTGTTGACACTGACTTAAACAAATGCATTATTCAAAAAGTATGAGGGGACATTAACTTTAGAGATGACGCCAAGGGGCAGATGTGCTCGGTTTTATTAAATTCGCCTTTGATAAAACATACAAGCTCTGATGATAGGATTTAAACCATACGACTCACCGATGTCTGCAGGAAGGTGCATGGTGGCAGTGCTCTGATGTACAAATGCTCTGCAGAGACAAGGACAAAGACACAAAAACAATGAATGATGAAAATGCCTAAGATCACTTAGCAAATAAATAAGGCTAAAAGCCTTTTGGAGACTTAAAATATAAGGCTGAGTTTCCACATTACAGCAAATTGTTTTCCAGAGCAAGGACACTGACCTTATGTCTGAACTATTTACTGTGTGACTCAGAGAGCATAAGTGACAGATGATTAGCAACAGAGACATTTATATAGATCACTCTAATCCCCTTGCTTGCACAACCATAGCTACATGAGAAGCAGATATAAATCAATTCCATTTATCGTCTATGGACTAGACTAGAAAATATGACAACAGCTGTATTTATTGAGCCAATATGTCCCAAAATGTTGGAATGGTAATGGCAAGATTTTACAGTAGCCAGAGGAAACTATTCAGACTCCTTAACTTTGTGAAGGGAGGAGTAGGGAAACAGGAACACGTGGCTGAATTGTTATTGTGGGTGGCTATGTCTCAGGAGGTTAAGAGAGTCGTCCACTAACCAGGGGGTCCATGGTTCAATCCCTGCATAACTGCTAAGGTGTCCTTAGGCAAAACACAGGATCCTAAAGTGCCCAATGTTCAAGCTCACATGGTAGCCTACATCTGACCACACCCCACTTTGTCCTTAGCTGCTGATGAAGATGACCTGCTGTGATCTCAGAGACAAGGTTGTGAAGGTATGTGTACTTTGTGGACTTCTGCATCTGCAAACACTACACAGACCGACCTGCTCCGAAGGCTGATGTCATCTCTCAGTGTGCTATCATTGGCTGACAGCAACACCTGCAACGTCCTCCTGGCCTCTCTCCAGGCCTCGTAACCAAGAGCCATGAATGCATTCAGTGTGGGCTTGTAGGGAGAAAAGGTAAACAAAAAAAATGTAATATATTAAGTAGCCCTTCTTACTGACACATTCATTGAATGACAATGAATTTTGGTAATACCACCACATAGCTTTTGGGCAGAACCACTAACTTGACACACAAATGACATCTTGTGGCAGGTTAAAGATTATTATTTTGAGGCATGGAAAAATGGGCGTAGTAAATATTAACATATGTAGAGCACCTTTAATTCTCATTTTTACAGGGAACAGATTAAACACTGGATGTCCAAACATGGCAGCCCATTCCAATGAAAGCTGCTGATTCAGCACATGAATTGCAATAGACATGATCATTAGTTATTTTTCAATCTTGTTCAACCTGGCTGAGCTGCACAGAGGAAGATAACATTTCAACCACTTTATTTAACAGCTCAGTCTTATAACCAGACTAAGCAGTTCTTAAACTATAATTGTATCATCTTATATACAAGTTAGTCCTGAAATTATCCAACAGTATATAATATTGCTGAATCGCTCCTGCTTCTTAAGATACAGCAGAAAAACGACGGTAATATATTTATGCTTTCATGATGATAATCCAATATGATAAAACACAAGCAGAGATAGCTCTTTAGTGTGGACGCTTTTAAGTTTGGTAGTACATTTTGTTCAGATGTGTGTAATTCTACCTAAAGTAAAATTCTTCTTGTAATATTGTGGTATTGCTACTTGTACTGAAGTACAGGATCTGAGAACTTGATACACCAGTGTCTGTGGCTGTTTGACCACATTTTGAATCTAGTGGGAAATGGAACTGCTCTGTATGCCCCATATAGGGTTACGTAACCCCTCATCGCCTCCGAACCCGAGTCATAACTAAAGTTAAAAGGGTTTTAGGGTCATGGGACTCACTGGGCTTATTTTGGAAGGCGACAATAGGACTTTTCAATAGTGCTGTTAATGTGATACTCTAAACTAAAAGATTTGCAGTACTTCTGATTCATGCCTGGCTAAAAAGTTACGTTTTTATGATAAAACGTACCTGGTCAAAGACATCCTGATGTTTGGAAAGCACAGGTCCTTGAAACAAGGACTTTATTACACTGAGGTCCAGAATCTGGTCTCCAATGGCAACACCAATACGATGTTTGAGCTGCGGAAAAAGAGAACACTGATGTAACTACAAATAATAGACTACATTTCTGCTACCCTGCATTTATCAAGTGGTTATAAATATTCTTATAGTTTTTGGTATTTCCTCCAGAAAACCAAGCATTAATCATTTATAGTTGCAATTTGTGCATTCATAAATACATATTAATTGGGTGTGAGATGTGTACTGGCTGCAATTGTTTCATGTGGAATGGCCCAGGACCCAGAGTACACTCACAGCAGCCATACGCGCCGCACCACACATGCCAGTACACTTCTACAAACTGCAATTGTGACTATGAAGATAAAATTCCCAGTAGAGATCATCTTCTTCCTCATTGGCCTAAAGTTATCCAAATATTTTATTTTGAAAATCTTGACCAAAAGGTCCTCAGTGGTGACAACACTCCAGTTTTATATGTTTGAAAAGTCAGCAGAACAAAAGCAAATAACACTTACCTTGTCTGGTTCTGAGAATATACCATAAGGCAAGTTGTGGAAGGAGAAATCAGAAGCTGCATCAACTTTTATAAAAGACATCTTCTCTTTGGCAGTGGTTCTCTACTCAACCTGACTGAGTTTTTGAGGGACTCAACAGCAGAAGTAAACTCTTCCAGATGTTTGGACAGGCCCGCCTCCCACTGCCTAGCCAATCACATGCTGCCTGTAGTATCCTCCCTAATCTAGCCCTCTGGTAGTCAAACAAGCCTGGTAAATGACTCAGCAAAACTGTAGTGCTGGCTCTGACCAGTTTCAATGGTTGTTAATAAAAGTTTAAAGAAAAGGACAGATTTTTAGAAAAAAAAAAAAAGGTTCTCATAGCATAGAATGGTACTTAGAGCACATACCTCCAGGGTCCCACAGTCCCCTTATGAAACCACATTTCAATCTATCAAGCAAATTTTATTTATCTAGCACAAATCACAATTTGTCTCATAGGGCTTAATAAGGTGCAACATCCTCTGCCCTTAACCCTCAACAAGAGAAAGGAAAAAGTACAAAAAAAAACTACTTTTAACAGGGGAAAGAGAACATAGAAACCTCAGAGAGAGCCACATGTGAGGGATCCCTCTCCCAGGATGGACACAAGTGCAATAGATGCCACGTGTAAAGGAGAAAAATTGTATTTACAGCTTTTAAATTCACGAGATCTGAATTTTTACTTTTAATGTTCCAAATTGTACACACTTAGATATCAGTCCCCTAAATATGTTTGCGTTTTTTCTATCAAAATAAGATTTTTTTTGCATTATACTCCTCACAAATACAGGCCTGGGGTAAGTAGACAATTATTATTAGTGTAATATGCCATAAATATTGCTGTTTATGGGACATTCATAAGTCCACAGAGAAAGTGGCAGAAATCCACAAATTAGTCCATTGTTATTTATTCCCATGCATGCTGCTCAGAGTAATCAGTAACTCTTTTGGCTCCTCTTCCTTTCCTCATCAAAGGTACTCTGCTCACTGGGATGATCTGTAGTGCTTAACGTTGGGAGTGCCTGATGCTTGGAGCTGGCCCGATTGTCTTAATGACAGCAACCAATCACAGTGTCCTACTTCAAACTTACAACACAGCTTGTGCTAGCTCACCCATATAACAATAAAAAAGCACATTTCAAAACATTGTTCCAAAGTCCAAAGCGACCCAGGACAAAGGCAAATAAATTCAGGAAATCTAAATTATTGGGAGAATAAGATTGAATAAACCACCCAAAAGTAAAAACAATGACAATGAATAAGAAGAAAGGAATAAAAGGAATAAATCCCCCAACAATTAAAGAAAAAGAAAACAAGGATAAATAACAGAGGCTTGAGGCCTCCTGCAGCGGCTGCAGGTTCGGTTCCAACCCGCTCCTTACTCACTCTCTCCCCATTTCTCAATATTACTGTTCAATCAATAAAATGCCAAAAATTTCCCGTAGAAATAAACTATAAACCATGCCATGCTAGCTGTCCATTCAAGTACATGCAAGTGCACTCCACAACCAGTTGAACACATATCTGGTTCACCAACTGCCTCAGCCTCTTCTCATTTTGATATCAGGCTACATCTGTATTTGCATTAATGTCATTTGATTGGCTGGTGCTTGCCCTGCTGCTTAAAAAAAAACAGCTTTTTCAACTTCATACCCAGAAAAGTAAAGTGAAGCACTGGAACCACTGCAGTGAATGAGCAGTGTTTCCAAGGAAGTATCCATCACGTTCAGTGTGTAAGATTTAGGGGAAAGAGATCTATTGGCAGAATTTGAATATAAAAAGGAACCTACTGATGTTTTCACTAATGCGTAATCATCCGAATTTTACTAATTGTTTTTTCTTTACCCCAGAATGGGCCATTTATATTTAAATTATATATATTTACAACAACAGGAGCAGGTCCTCTCTATAGAGGCTACCATGTTTTTACAGTAGCTCAAACTGGATAAACTCTGACCCTTTTGAGTATTTATGACATCTGAAGGTTACCACAGCTATGTATAAAGCCGATGCAAACATGGTAGGATGCACATCAAATTACATCTGGTGTTTTATCAAAACACCAGATTTTTGTACTTGACCTCAGAAACGCATTATCTAATGATATAGTTAGTCTAGAATAGATAACAATGCCATGGCCTCTGGTACCATTGTAAGGAATCTAGGAATTATTTCTGATGAGGATATTTGATGCAACTTTCTCATAAAACCCCTACGTAACATTGCAAAAATCAGGCACACCATGTCAAAATGCATTATTTACTTTGACACTGGGTTATTGCAACTCCTTATTATAAGGCTGCCCCATCAAGTCTCTAAGGACTCTACAGCTGATCCAAAATGCTGCAGCACAAGTACTGACTGAAAAAACAAACAGAATCTAAGTAATTTTGAATTTAACTCCGCAGTTACAACCCCCCAAAACCCTTATTATGATTACTTGTATACATCTTTTATAGTCTTATAAGATAATTTGGTTATGATTTGCTGCTATGAAATAAAATAAATAAATCAAGGGGGAACAGTAGCTTCACAAAGTTTGAAACTTAATGTGTGTGTGATGTAAAGCATTGCTGCAACCAAACAATTTTTTTGCTCAACTTTGTGGCCAAATTGCTTAAGAGGAAGTGAAGGGAGGTAAGTCTTCACACTTTCACTTTCCTGTGGGATTTTATCAGATATCTAATTAATATATTCTATAATTCTTCAAAATATTAATTATGATCATATTTATGGAAAACATTGATCGATGGTGTTATTGTTTAAAAGAGCTTTAATCTGTCATTTTTTCCATTCAGAGTTTTTTTGTAAGCCATTGAAGACGATTATGACAATTTGATCCATAATTAAAGGATTTCACATATTTTACACACTGAACCTTTAAAAGGGGCCTTAAATTCTAAAAAAATTCCATCAATAATATATTTTAAAAAATTGGATTTGGTGCAAACATGCTAGGATGCACATCAAATTACATCTGGTGTTTTATTGTTACTCACCTAAATATTCTTGAGTTTTAACTATAGAAAATGTCAGGGTATGGTTGAGCAGGTGGACCCAAGATGCAGAGGCAGAGTTTTAAACAAAAAGTGTCCTTTTAATGGGAAAAATAACTTAACAGGAGAAAACAACAAACAGAGAGATCTCAAAAAGTCTACACTGAAAAAACAAAGATCACACAGGGGAAACCACTAGGAACTTACTAGAGACAGAATGATGAAGATGACGACAAGCACAAGAGATGAGGCATTAACAACAAGGGGAAGCACAGAGACTTATATACACAGGGAAGGCAGGGGCAATTGAACACAGGTGGAACACATGAGGACTGGTGCAGACAATCACAAGGGCGGGAAACAGGACAAAGGCAGGAAGTGAAGAAAGAAAACACTCAAGGAGCAGAAACTACAAAATAAAACAGGAAACAGAACACAGGGAGTGGGAAAGCATGAGACACAGGAACAAGTCATATACAAACATATACACAGGGATATGAAACACAAGGAGGTAATAACTAAACTGAAAACACCCTTCATAAAGAGGCGAAAATAAACACTCCCATGACAAAACAGTGACAGAAAAATGACTACAGGAATGTGTATCAAAAATTGTACAACCACAGGGCTAGAATTGATAAGCTACTCTCTCTTTCACTCATACACTCACAAAAACAGTAACGTTGCCCTCCGCTGGAAGGTAATTGTACTATTTAAGGCAGGGGTAGCCAACACGGTGCCCGTGGGCACCTGGTCGCCTGCAGGGACCCCGCGAGTCGCCCGCAAGGCATGCTCTAAATTAAAAAAAGAAAAACTGAAAGAAAAAAGTCAAACCGCCATCTCACTCTATGCTGAGACAAGCTAGCGGGAGCAGCAACGATGGCGAGCTAGATGTGTTTTACCCCAAACTGAAGAAAACATGGCAGAGAAAGAAAACATACTATTTTCATAATGATTGGGAGGAAGAGTTGTTTTTTACGAAGAAGAAAATTGATTTGGGCAACTGTGGCATGACGCGGGCCAACTCGACACTGTGTTTGTACTGTGTTGTTGGATTTCAACAGTACGAGATGCAACTCCACGGTATGAAGATGCGCATCTTTCGGTCTGTCGATAACAATCAAAGCCCGATGGAACAAATGAGTGGATTCAGAAAGTGAAACGCTGGAGTGCTTTTACTTTGAAACGTGTTTGGAAACTGTTGTAAATACATTTGTGTCATAGACAGATAAACATTGTGGTTCACAGCAGAATAAACAGTGAAAATGATCTTTCACCTGAGTTTTAATGCTGATCTGATGAATTTATGTCACAAACAAATGGTTGCAACACTTTCTGTAAGCCTTTTCAAAATAAAAGCACTCCAGAGTTTGTTAATGATATCCATTCCCTTGTTTAAAAAGGTTTTTTTATTGTGAAATATTTGCAGGAGCGGAAAGATGCACGGCTTCATACTGTGTAGTACTGGTATTTATTTGAGTACAAGGGACTTCTTTCATACAAGGCAATAATCATATTTGTGGCCATATTCAAATCAGCCTTTAACAGAAATTGCAAAAAATAATAAATATGACCCTCCTAAGTGGGTTTTTTGGAAGATATCAGGGTGGTAGCTCTCGGCTTACGTTTGGAATTAAAAAGTGCTCTTGGGCTCGAAAAGGTTGGTGACCACTGATTTAAGGTCTGAAAAGTGAATTTTCTTCTCAATGTGTGAATTTAACATGAACTCAAAAGCATTTAGCATTTTTGTCTTCTTTTTTTTTTTAAATCAATTTAGCATTGACAGAAATTGAAGCAGATTCTGTTGATCTTCAAGAGCAGATTGTTTAAGACCCTACACATTATTTAAGAACTTTTACACAAACTTCAAAATTATAAATTTTTTTCAAATCCTGTTGGATTTAGGTCATGGGGTCCAAAGACTGGACTGATATATATCTGCTGTCTAAATATCATTATTCTTGGTGAAACATGCCACAAGATCTTCTTTGTGTAAGTTTGCAGGGGAGACAGTTTGGAGAATTTTTCAAGCATGCTGAGTTCCTCCAAAACAGCCTCCACTTTCATGTGGTGTGCGGGGCTGGTGGGGTAGGAGGCTGGACTGGTACCAGCTGCGTGGGGCTGACAGAAGAGTAAGATTCCGTGATGACATCATACGGAGAGGAAGTACGAAACGCAATGTATTCTTCAAATGGACTGAGTGAAAAAGTCCGCAGAGTGACTGTTTTCATACTTTGAGGGTACCTACAGACCCCCTTCAAGTAATTACGCATAGTAAAAGCCCAGCAAATGTATTTGACACTATATGGGCCCTTTTAAATGTATTCAATTAATCTAAGAGGTGTTCTTCAAGTTTGATTTTTGTTCTTGTCTGAATAAGTAAGAGTAAGCTGTACAAAGACTATTGTATTCATGGAAACTGAAAATCTGCAAAATTAAATAAATGAACAATACACAATAGGTTAAAACACGTATGGTATGAGTGTGTGTGGAATGTAAAAATATCGAGCAGACATTTATACTGAGTTTAGTTTCTTATTGTGAAATGTTTCAATAATGTGATTTTACTTTTCATTTCAGTACATCAGCACAGTAATAACGCTGATGCTGTGAGCTGATTGGTTGCTGGGTTCTACCCTGCCTGCAGACCACAGCCTTTCTGTATGGAGTTTCCTTATTTGCATGGGTCTTCTCAATGTACTCTGGTTTCCTCCCAGAGTCAAAAGACATGCAGCTTGTAGAATCTAAATTCTAGGTCTTATGCACCTTGGCTGTGTTTCTGCAGATAGCCAAGCAGGGTTTCACTTAGACCCTAACCAGATGTTGGACAGTGGCAACACTTGGCTGTTGTGGCCAAGATCTTTTGCAAGGTGGCATTGAATCTCTCAACTAAGGTCGAAAGGTTGTGTTGTGCGTTTTCTCGATACCAAACGGCGCGCACATTTTGTGCCTTGGTCACTGTGCAGTGTCTGTGTCTGTGGCGCTCCATAGCGGCACACCCACTCCGATGCCAGCCCTTCAGCCCCAGTTACAGCCTACTTATTGGGTAGGGGGAAAGCTTCCACCCATTTTGTGAAGTAGTCGTGTATCACGAGCACACAACAGTTGTTGCGCTCTGACTCATTCAGTGGCCCCATGATGTCCAAGGCGATGTGCTTCACTGTGGATCCCACTCGAACAGTACACATGGGAGCTTGTGGTGTCTTAAAGGGCCTGGCTTTGGACACGCAGCTGGTACAGGTGCCACACCAGAGGGCAACGTCCTCTCTCATTCGGTACCAGAAGTATCGGGTCTGCAGCCGGGCTAAGGTGCACTCCACACCAAAATGTCCACCTACTTGCCCTTCATGCATTTGGCTCATGACGTCAGGCCGAAAGGTCATCCAAGCAGTAGAACCGCCTAACCAGTATTCCATCTCAGACGTAGAGCTGCATCCACTGGCTCCAAAAGGTCTTTGTGGCTGGACTGCATGGGGAGACTGTTTCCATGGGGGGCGCTCTCCACTGGCTTCCATCCATATCTTGATAGGTGCAATATCTGTATCGGATTTCTGGGCCTGTTTCAGCTCCTCTGGGGACCAGCCGCAAAACAGCTCAGTTGTCTGCACCAGCAGGGATAACCTTGTCTACCCCCATTACACTCACTGTTGCAGAAGCTGAGTGTGCCTCTACCCCCACTGGACTCAGCATCGTCTGGTTGATGTCGGAGTCCAACTTGCACTGCACACCCTGATGACTGATGTTCACTGAAAGAAGGGAGGGGCCTGGCAGCTTACACGAACAGGTCTGGCAGAAAGGTCTCCTGGAGAGGCTGTCTGCATTGCAGGTCAGGGTGATGGATGATCTCGAAGTTGTACTCGTCTAATCTCTCGAGCCACTGGGCGAGCTGTCCCTCAGGCTCTTTCATCCTTGTCAGCCACCGAAGGCTGCTGTTGTTGGTGTGAACGGTGAAGGGCCTCCGCAGGAGATACTGAGGGAAATGTGATGTGGAGTCTTCGACGGCAAGCAGTTCTCGATGTGTGGAGCAGTAATTCTATTCAGTTTTGGACATAGGCCAGCACGAACCCCAGGCCCTGCTGAACTTGTGAGAGGACAGCACAAGGCCAAAGTCGCTTGCATCAGTGTCCAGTATCATTTTGCCTTCATTCAGTGGATAACCCAAGACTGGCGCAGTGGTTAGCAGGCGCTTGAGTTCGTTGAATGCCAACTGGCATTTCTCAGCCAAGATGCGGTCCATCAGTCACTGGAATGTTGCCGGAGCATTGCACAGTCCAAACGGCATGACATTCCAATCAAACAGTCCATTTCTGGTGCAGAAGGCCGCTACTTTGAATGTCGTGGGGGTCAGTTCAACTTGTAAGTAGCCAGAGGCAAGGTCCAGTTTGCTGAACCATTTGGCAGCAGAGAGGGTGTCCAGTGTGTCTTGGATGCGGGCCGCAGGTATGCGTCTTTAATGGTGGCATCATTCAGGGCTCTATAGTCTATGCAGAGGCAGTACGTCCCGTCCTTTTCACAAACCATCACTATAGACGATGTCCAGCTGCTGTTGCTGTGGCAGGCCAGACAGCCGCTGGCTGTCGAGGTGGTGTCCTGTAAATGGTGTGGGCTTTGTAGATAATTGGCAAACTTTTTGGAGGAAACCTGGTCTTGTTAGGAGAGACGGTGTTCATCCCACTTGGGATGGGGCATCTCTCTTATCTAGGAATATTACCCAGTCTATTAAATGACAACCCAGAGTTGGGACCAGGAAGCAGAGCTGCAGTGCTAAACACTTCTCTGCGCTCCCTCTGGATCAGTCACACAACCACAAACCCATAGAGATTGTGTCTGTCCACCGTCCCATTAAATTATTTAAATCAAACAATAACAGAGGGAGAATTCCACACAAAAATCTAATACAAATTAACACAACCTCTGCAACAACTCAGGAAACAAAGACTTTTAAATGTGGTCTTTTAAACATAAGATCACTGTCATCAAAGGCTATTTTAGTTAATGAACTAGTCTCAGATCAAAAAATAGATTTATCGTCCCTCACTGAGACGTGGCTGCATCCCGATGAATATGTCAGTCTAAATGAATCTACTCCCCCCAGTCATGTAAATTCACACGTTCCCAGAGAATTCGGCCGAGGAGGTGGAGTTGCTGCTATTTTTCGACAGCTTTCGACACGCACAGTGGCCTCGTCAGACCCAACCTAATGGGGAGACATCCTTTGGAGCCTTATGAAGTCCATCTGAAAGAACATTTCCTGAGCAGAATGAAGCCTGAACTAGCGCAGACGATAAAGAAATTCTGTGTAACTTGGAAAACCTGCCCACTCGCAGAAATCCTGCAGCATGCTCAACACGCTGAGGATGAGTTGCTCAGCACAGATGAGCAAAGAAAACAAGGCAGGCAAAGGAAGATGGAAGACGCACAACTGTCCATGATCAATGTATGTGCAAACATGGCCCCACGACCCTTCCAAGGCCAACCCAGAAGAGGCAGAGGTCGCGGTAGAAATCGTGGCGGGGGCAGATTCAACTCGACCCCTGGTGGCCATGACCCGGATGTGTGTTACCACTGCGGAAGGCGGGGGCACTGGCAAGCAGAATGTCCAAGGCGGCAGGGGGAGGGACCAACCTTCCCAAGGTCTGACTGAGGGGAGAGCAGGGAGGGCCGGACCCCGGAGATGGACTAGCCCTCCTCAGGGACACAGGTAATGCACTCTACACCCACCCACACACAATCTCTAGCTATAATACCTGCACAAACACCTATTCTAAAATTCACAATGTATACTAACACTGAAGGATATAAGAAATTCCCACAATTAACTCTGATGATTTCTAATCATCCTGTGACTTTCTTGGTAGACTCTGGTGCTACGAGCTCAGTTTTAAGAAAAGATGCTTTGTCTCACCCCCCCAAAGAAAGTGGTAAAACATGTTTCACAATGGGATCAAGCGGTGTCCCTGTTTCAGAGAGCTGCTCGGTTCCACTGAAATGTGAATTGGATGATCAGATGATAAAACACTCTTTCCTAGTATCACAAAACTGTACCATAAATTTGCTGGGGAGAGATTTGATGTGTCACTTTGGCATTACACTGTGCTCAACACCAGAGGGTATCAAGGTATTGAAAAGAACTGAAGTCCCATGGTTTCAAATGTTTAAATACAGTCCCAGTGCACTCTTATATGCATATGAGTGGAATTTCATCAACAGTGATGTCACTTCCACAGCCCAACATCTCACTGATTTCAAACGATCTCATGTCTTACACACTACAGACTTCATGTCACCTGATTCATTACATTGCACATCTCATGTAAGTGTAGGGCCAGATAGAAGGTATGAGGAAGTGTGGCATGATAAGCAGAAAGAACCAGAAAAATTGATTCTAAAGTATGTGTATTGGACGGAGGAGGCTGCTGCGGTGTCTGTATTTCTCTCCTCCTCTCAGGAAAAAGTGTTTCTTGGCTCCACCCCTCACGTATCATTGGCTAAGCCATTGCACTGGCAGTGGCAGGACCTTGGCCCGTGCTCAACTGGCTGCAGCATTGTCTCAGCCTTCTGGATTTTGAACCGGTTGCGGGGGATCCCACAAAAGAATATAGCGCTGGGGGTAATGTACATAGGACCGTAGTAACAAGTACCGTGTTGGTACAAAGGTCAATGGAGCTCGTAGAGGAGCATGCACAGCACACTGATTTGTTTACACTCACAGGAGCGGATCAAATCACTGTGCTGTCTCAGGTGCCGCCTTCATTGTGGGCCGCTCGTAAATATGATGTTGGACTCATAGCGGGGGCGACACCTTTGGTAGTGCATCCTAAATCTGAATATAGGCCATGTCTCAAACAATATCCGCTTAAGCAAGAAGCCATCGATGGTGTTGTGCAATAGTAAGCAGACTTGATGTTGGCTAATTATTAATAATCATAAAATATGATTATTAAAATAATAAAATTATTTATTAAAATAATACAATTAGGTTGGGTTCGATCCCAACAATGGAATAACACCAGTATTTGAAGCGCTGTTAAAAGCAGGCATTATTGTGCCCTGCAATGATTCACCTGTACGCACGCCCATTTTTCCAGTCAAAAAAATTAGAGAAGAAGGCCAACCCACTGAATGGAGATTTGTGCAGGATTTGAAAACTGTTTATCAGCGAGCACCAGAAGTCTCTAACCCACATACTATCTTGTCACTCATTCCACCAGACACCACTCATTTTTCGGTTGCTGATCTGGCTAATGCATTTTTCTCTGTTCCAGTGCATCCTGATAGTCAGTACTGGTTTGCCTTCTCCTTCAAAGGGCGTGGGTACACGTGGACAAGATGCCCTATGGGGTACCATGAAAGCCCAGGCGCATTTCACAGAGCGCTCAGTGACAACTTGAAAAGCTTACATCTCCCCCGGGGGTCTGCCCTTGTGCAGTATGTCGACAATCTATTGGTCTGCAGCCCCTCAGAAGAGGCGTGCAAATTTGACACAGTAGTACTACTCAAACACCTAGCAGATAACGGCCACAAGGTGAGCCGACAAAAACTTCAATTTGTAAAAAAACAAGTTACTTATTTAGGACATGTGATCTCTCCCCAAAGCGCGTTGCAGCAATCCAATCAGTACCAAAGCCCATTACAAAGAGGCAGATGATGAGTTTCCTAGGGATGACATCATACTGCAGGCAATGGATCCCAAATTATGCAGAAAGAGAGGTACCCCTCTCTTCCATGGTCCATGGTAAACATCTTAGTGCACATGACAGACTGACTTGGACTCCAGAAGCAGATAAAGCTTTTGACGACTTGAAGACTTCTTTAACCCAGGCCCCGACTTTGGGCCTGCCAAGACCTGACTTGCCGTTTACTCAGTTTGTAGACCAGAAAGATGGCTACATGACATCAGTTTTATGTCAACCACATGGAGGAAAACTTAGGCCTGTCGCCTATTTCTCCTCAAAACTCAACCCTGTTGCCTCAGGTCTCCCCCACTGTTTGCGAGCAGTGGCTGCGGCTGAAAAAGCTGTGTTAGCGTCACGTGACATTGTGGGCTATTCTGATGTAATTCTCATGGTTCCACATGCTGTTTCTCATATCTTGCATGCCCAGAAGACTTCTCACCTCTCTGCTCAGAGATGGCTGAGATACCATACAACATTATTGGAAATGCCCAATGTCACTGTAAAACGTTGTAATGTCCTTAACCCAGCAACACGTCTCCCTACTGCAGATGATGGAGAGCCCCACAACTGTGTCGAAGTCCTGCAACAAACATGTACCCCAAGGCCTGATTTGGTAGACACACCTCTTTCTAACGCCGACCTTGAATTATTTGTAGATGGATCTGCCTCTCGTGCCCCAGAAACAGGCACTTGTCAGGTTGGGTTTGCTGTGGTTACACCACACGCAACACTTGTTAGTGGCAGACTTCCTTCACACCTCTCTGCACAAGCAGCAGAGTTGGTTGCTCTCACAGAAGCATGTAAACAGGCTGAAGGCAAAACAGTGAATATTTATACAGATTCACGTTATGCATTTGGTGTAGTGCATGATTTTGGATCTCTGTGGAAACACAGAGGGTTCCTGACATCATCCGGTAAACCCATTTCACACCACACACTTGTTGCAGCTCTTCTTGATGCCATTTTGTTACCCAAAGCTGTTTCTGTGGTTAAATGTGAAGCTGACACCTCCTCTACTGATCCTGTTTCTCTAGGAAATGCAGCTGCGGATGCAGCAGCAAAAATGGCGGCGTCATCCGGTCCATTCTTCCCCCTCACCCACCTGCTCTTGACACTAGTTGACCTTGACCCATGTGCTGATCTACCCACACTCCAGTCTCTCGCCGATGCACGAGAGCGCTCCCTTTGGGCACGCTCCGGTGCCACTTTCCAAGGCGGCGTCTG